>NC_045596.1:123293907-123595990 GCF_009762305.2 Zalophus californianus
CTTTCAAACTCTGTAAAACTTTAAAATATAAATGTAGGGGCATCTGGGCGCCTGGGTGGCTCAGTTGTTAAGCGTCTCTTTGGCTCGGGTCGTGATCCCAGGGTCCTGGGATCGAGCCCTGCATCGGGCTCCCTGCTCAGTAGGAAGCCTGCTTCTCCCTCTCCCACTCCCCCTGCTTGTGTTCCCTCTCTCGCTGTGTCTCTGTCAAATAAATAAATAAAATCTTTAAAAAAAAAATGTAAATGTAAAATCACAATTCCTTCTTATCAGCTTTAGAACCAGTTGAAAATACAGGTTATTCCTGTGATTACACATTTAAAATGTCCTTCCCCTAAGAAGGATTAAAAAAAAAAGGCCCATATGTCTAAGTAACTATAAGAAAGTTTGAATAAACAAAAATAACACAAAAGATGTTCAACATCACTCATCATCAGGGAAATGCAAATCAAAACCACAATGAGCTATCACCTCACACCTGTCAGAATGGCTAAAAAAAACACAAGAAACAACAAGTGTTGGGAAAATGTGGAGAAAAAGGAACCCCTGTGCACTGTTGGGAAAACTGTGGAAAATAGTATGGAAGTTTCTGAATAATTAAAAACACAATTACCATATGACCCAGTAATTCCACTACTGGGTATTTACTCAAAGAATATGAAAACACTAATTCAAAGGGATACATGTACCCCTACATTCACAGCAGCATTATTTACAATAGCCAAGGTATAGAAGCAGCCCAAGTGTCCAATCATAGATGAACGGATAAAAAAGATTTGGTATAGAAGGGAGAGGGTAGGGGGATGAGTTAAACAGGTGATGAGGATTAAGGAGTGCACTTGTTGTGATGAGCACCAGGTGATATACGGAAGTGTTGAATCACTATATTGTACACCTGAAACTAATATTACACTGTATGTTAACTGGAACTTAAAAAAAATTTTTAAAAAGATGTGGTATATAGATATAATAGAATATTAGCCATAAAAAAGAATGAAATCTTGCCACTTGCAACAATATGGATGGATCTAGAGAGTATAATGCTAAGTGAAATAAGTCAATTAGAGACAAATACCATATTACATTCATATATGGAATTTAAGAAGCAAAATAAATGAAGAAAGAAAGAGACAAATAAAAAAACAGACTCTTAACTATAGAGAACAAACTGGTGGTTACCAAAGGGGAGGTGGTGGACAGATGGGTGAAATAGGGGAAGGGGATTAAGAGTACATTTATGATGAACACTGAGTAATATAGAGAATTAATGAATTACTACAATGATTATCTGAAACTAATATAATACCATATGGTAACTATACTGGAATTAAATTTTTTTAAATAAGATAAATAAACTCTATTAAAAAATGCCACTCACTGAGTGCCAGCTGCCATGTTGCTGATAGGCATTTTATATCCATTCTGGTTTTTTTTTTAAGATTTTATTTATTTATTTGTCAGAAAGAGCGAGAGAGAGATCACAAGCAGGGGGGAGTGGCAGGCAGAGGGAGAAGCAGACTCCCCACTGAGCATGGAGCCTGACGCGGCACCCGATCCCAGGACTCTGGGATCAGGACGTGAGCCAAAGGCAGACGCTTAACTGACTGAGCCACCCAGGTGTCCCTTATCCATTATTTCTTAAAATCCCTAGAACAATCCTGCAAGGTAGATAGCATCATCCTATTTTTGTGTATCACATAATAAAAGCTCTGAGACATAGTCAGCAAGGCCAGCCAGGGACTCAATAAGTGGCAGTGCCAGGACCTGAATCCAAGTCTACCTGACTGACTCCAAAAACACCATACTAGCCACATCACTATACTCATTCCAAGACTTAACAATCTTGCCAAATTAGATCCTTGACTAGGAAACTGCACAGAAACAGAAACTTATTACCTCCCCCCATTTAAAAAAGGTAGAATTTTTCTATGAAATATAACTTACGTGAATATATTGAAATCCATCAAATTACTGGTAAAAAATTTCTATACAAAAAATATCTTTACCATAGAACTTCCCTAGGGAAGTCCATGAATTTATAAACCCTTTATAAACTTCAAAAAACTTCAAAATTTTGTTTTATATGTGTGTGTGCACCTTTATGACCTGGGACTCCACAGATTCTGTAAGCAGCAAGAACTCCTACACTAGTACTTTTCCACTGTTCTATAAAAAATGGACTAGCATTTCTCTTATCTATAGATAACTAGAGTAATCAGAGCTGAAGAAATGATATTTTTTAAATATTTATTTATTTATTTGAGAGAGCTTGCATGTGAGAAAGGGGAGGGGCAGAGGGAGGGAATCCCAAGCAGACTCCCCACTGAGCACAAACCCCCTATAGAGGGCTCAATCTCAGGACCCAAGACCATGACCCCACCTGAAATCAAGAGTCAGACACTCAGCCAACTGAGCCACCCAGATGCCCCAATGATAGATATTTTTGAGTAGTATGCAGCAATTATGTTTTACTTTCTTTTCTTAACTACATATATTAATTATTTAAAACTACTTTTTTAAAAAGTAAGTTCTGGGGCGCCTGGGTGTCTCAGCCCATTAAGCGTCTGCCTTCCGCTCGGGTCATGATCCCAATGTCCTGGGATCGAGCCCTGCATGGGCTCCCTGCTCAGCGGGGAGCCTGCTTCTCCCTCTGCCCCTGCCCCTGCTCATGCTCAAGCGCGCTCTCTCTCTCTCAAATAAAATCTTTTTCAAAACATAAAGAGTTCTGAAAAATTTAACCAATCTCCCTTGACTGGAAACTTCATACTCAACGTAAATTTTTTTTACACAACTTCAAATGCTTAGAGGATTAAAGCAACAAGATTAAAAAACAAACAAACAAACAATTAGATAAGATATACCTGCAAGGTCATGTACAGGGTAGATAGCCTGTTCCCAACATGTTTCCACACTAGGACTTGTGGATAAACTGTGTTCATCATCGAGCTGGAGTACAAACCAAACCACAACAGCATCTAGTATGCCTTCTTTGATAACAGGAATACCAATTTTACCAGGTTTTTTAGTTGCAAGACTTTTTAATTCCTGACAAAAATGTAAAAGGAATGAAAACATTTTATATACTTAATATATACATGCCCCGATATTACATCACTTTCCATTTCTCTAAATTCTCAGATCTGCCCAGCATCCATAGGAAAATCAGTATCTTGACACACCTATAGCCATTTAAGGCATACTGGATGAGAAGCTCCCATCTATCATAGTGGAATACCGTGGAACTATTAAAAACAATGAGGCAAATACATAATACTGATGTAGAAAGAAGCCTATGACATATTGTTGAATGAAGGCAGCGAGTGGCAAACAAACAGGGATTTTGTTTTTTAAAAAGCGTGTGTGTGTGTGTATAGAAGAACAGAAAAGCAAGTCTGAAAAGATGTACTTCAAATTGGTGATTTGGGGAAAGTAGGACCTAGATTTTAAAAAGGAAGACATACACTTTTTCTTTTCTGTTCTTCATTACTTGAAAGTGTTAAACAAGCAAATATTACTTCCAAATTAAAGGCTTCCTAAAGTGGGTTTTTTTTTTAAACTGTGGCAAAAAAAAATTAATGTAAGAAGAGCTCAAAATAAGAAAAGGACAGCTTTGGGGTATTTGACATCGATAACTGTGTTGTTCCCTACTCTACCATTGTATCAGAAATGGAATGCTCTTGAAGCTCAGCCTCAGTAAGTAATGTCAAAGCGTTAATGCAGCTCCAAACCACCTCAAGAAGAACCCAGTAGCAATTAATAGGGGATTAAATTTTATTAAATTTATTAAATTGTAAAGATCATAGGCTAAAATGATCATTACAAAGTCTTCTGTCCCCAGGCTTGTCTCATCTAACCTTAAAGATCTTCAGAGAAGGACTCTATGTAACCTTTCTCCATTTCCTTGGGCACTTTCTTTATGCAGCACATCCGCCCACCACCCACCAATACACACACAGATAGATACATAGGGTGACCAACTTCTCCTGGTTTGCCCAAGACTGTCCTAGTCTAAAACTGAAAGTCCCATGTCTTGGGAGCCTCTCATTTCTGGGAAAACTGATTTGGGTGATCACCCTAATACAGATACAATCTAGAGATTTGGATTACTGTTCGTTTTCAAGGAATACTGTTAACTTGAAATGGCAGCAGGAAATTGAGAAAGTCAGAAAGCTCTAGGTTGTAACTCTTGCATTCGCACCTGCATAATTTGGGGAAAATTAATGTAAGCAATAGTTCCCTCATCTGTATAGCACAAGGATAATTATAACTCTAATTATAATTGCAACACTGTTGTAAAAGAAATCTAAGAACACATGTGAAAGCACCTGGCACATTATACATTTCCAACAAACCTTAGGGATTTTTTTTTCCTATATATTTAAAGTAAGTACATAATTTTAAGAGAAAATACTGGTTACCATTTAATCATTTTCCTTATAAGTAGTAAGTAGAATCCCATGCAAATTCATAAAATAAGACTGTCCTATGTATTACTTTAACAATGCTTGAAATTTAATGCTCAGAAATTATAACTGATTTTTTTTTTTTTTACCTGAAGATTGTTGAAATCTACTGTCATAATTTCAAAGCACTCTGTCAAGGCCAAATATCCTCCAGGAACTCGATTCATTTTCTCAGTTGTATATGGTTCAACTGTCTCTTCAGCATCTATAGAAGAACAAGCTGGACTCTGAAATTTCACATTTGTTGGTAAACAGATCCCAGCAACATTCTTAGTACCCACCCTGGTAGGAGGGAAAATGAGAAAGGGAAGGGAGAAAGATGGTTTCTGTGTGGGTTTTTTTTTTTTTTTTTAGAATCAAGTAACACCATCTAATATTGAGTCCAGAAAAAATAAACATAAAAATGAAATAAAACTTCACTGACAGAGATTTAAACACAATTACATACACAATCACTAACTATAAAAGAAAACAAATGACAAATAGGTCTATTTAAAATTAAAAACTCTTGGGTGCCTGGGTGGCTCAGTTGGTTAAGCGACTGCCTTCGGCTCAGGTCATGGTCCCGGAGTCCTGGGATCGAGTCCCACATCGGGCTCCCTGCTCAACAAAGGAGCCTGCTTCTTCCTCTGACCCTCCCCCCTCTCATGTACTCTCTCTCTCTCTCTCATTCTCTCTCTCTCAAATAAATAAATCTTTAAAAAAAATAAAATAAAAAAATAAAATTAAAAACTCTTTTCATCAAAAGATACTCAGCTTTAAGAAAGTACAAAGGCACACTGAATAGAAGCAATTTATAATACATCTATTCAAAAAAGGGCTCATTCCAAAATATATTTTTAAATTTCTACAAATAAAAAAAGGGCAAAAGACACTTCCCTGTGTAATTAACATTTTTCCTTTTGTAATAAATAATTTGTGGGAAGTTACTTTTAAACTTATAAATATCCTGACCGTCATTAAATTTCCCCCCCTTTGATTTGATCCATTCATAATTTTTGCTCCCATCTTTACATGGGGATTGCAAACAATAATTCTGCAACATTTGTTATTAGTCAACATTCTACTGCTGGAAAGAACTGTCCTTTTGTCTCCATTTATGAATTTATTAATCTATTTATTATAAGTAGGAACTCATGGATTCTTATTTTACTCAGTGGGTTTTAATTGATAAATGCCCTTATGTATGTATGTATGTATTTGGTGCTTAATTTGTCTCAGATTTGGCCAGTGGGAGACCCTTCCGCATGCTTCTCTGTCCTTTTAATGGCCTATAATATTTTTTGAGTACTTCCTTAATTTCTGACACAAAATGTTTCAGAGTCATCTTGAATCTGTCCTACCCTAGTCCTGGAAGCAGCCATTTCTCCAAGGAGCTATATATAGTTCCTTTTGGCAAGAAATGGAATTTAGAAACCAAAACCTAAGTGCCAGGTATGCTCATTGCTCCTAGGATAATACCTTGTCTTTTTCACTTAATAGTATATTATGAACTTCTTTCCATGTCAGTACATGTACCTGAAATAATTCTTTTTGACACAGAGTACTGCACTGCGTAAATGTTTTATCAAAAATTATTGAAATATTTTCTTACTAATAAGCCTTCAGATAGGTTTTTTTTTTCCCAATTACAGCATTACAATAAACATCCCTGTACACGTATCGCTGCACACACCGGAAGGAGAAATACTAGGTCAAGGACTATACAGATCTTTAGTTTTGTTAGATAATGCTAAATTGAGCTACTAAAATGTTGTACTAATAGTATGTAAGTTTTCCCCACACCTGTGAGAAAATAGGATATTATCATTTTTAATGCTTACTAATATAAATATACAAAAAAAGTTATATTGACAACTTCCATTTCTCTGATTAATAGACAATTTTAAGTACATTAATGCTTTGTTGCAAAACTTGCAAATTTTAATCTCAGTCTGTCAACTGTCTTTTAACTTTATTTATACTATCTTTCACCAGATATATTAAAATCTTTTTAATGTGGTCAAATTTGTCAATCTTTTATAGCTTCTAGACTCTATCCTGTGTTTTCCTTTGGAAAGCCTTCATCTCTCAATGGATTTTCTACACTTATTTAATTCATCTTGAATTAAAGAATCTAATGTTTTTCCCCAAATGAAAAATATCATCTCTATCTCCATTCATCCTTTCTCTGCTGATCTGAAATACCACATCTGTATCAGTACTAAATCCCTATAAATTCCAAGGTCTGTATCTGTATTTATTGTGTTCCACTGATCTATTTTTCTATTTCTGCATCAGTGTTTTCTATTTCTAGAGGTTTATATCTAACAAGGCAAATGTCTCATTTTTCCTGGCTATTCTTAAAACATTTGCTTGTTCAGATAAGCATAAGATTCAACTTATTAGGTTCCAAACTAATTTGGTTCCAAACATTGTTTCTATCAGGGCACCTGGGTGGCTCAGTTGGTTAAGCGTCTGCCTTCAGCTCAGGTCCTAATCCTGGGGTCCTGGGATCAAGCCCCGAGTCGGGCTCCCAGTTCCGTGGGGAGTCTGCTTCTCCCTCTCCCACTGCTCCTGCTCTCTCTCTCAAATAAATGAATAAAATCTTAAAAAAAAAAAAAAAAAGTTTCTACCAGGGGAGCCTGGGCGGCTCAGTTGGCTGAACATCCAACTCTTGGTTTCAACTCAGGTCATGATCTCAGGGCTGTGGGATCCAGCCCCACGTTGGGCTCTGCCCTCAGTGTGGCGTCTGCTTGGGATTCTCTTTCCCTCTCCCTCTGCCCCTCCCCCGGCTCATGCTTGCTCTCGTGCTCTCTCTCTCAGATGAATAAATAAATAAAATCTTAAAAAAAATTGTTTCTACTAGATAAAATAGTAGCACTAATCTTTATATTTTCAACACCTTTCCTCATGGTCCTCAACCCACACTGCTGAGCTTCATGAAAAATAAATACCAGGCCTCACTCACCCAGACCTACTCAAACAAAATGTATGGCATTTTTATTTTTACAAAAGCTGCTCTGGTGCTTCTGTTGTATAGTCAGGCCCTTATTTGCTATATAAATGAATCAATGATGAGGGGATCCTTTTTCAAAATGGTTGATACCAGTCAATTTCTATTTTGCTCAGGCAAACAAATTTAGTGACTTACCTATAAAATATAAAGAGAAACTAATAATAGCAAAGAATCTAGAATCATGTGATAGCAAGAAATCTCAGCTAGATACAACCTAGCTTTTCTGGTGGGCAATTCAGCAATGTGTCTCCATAAACTGAAAAATGTACATACCTTTTAACGCAATTCTTTTTTTAAAAAGACTTTAACTCAATTCTTTATTAAGAAATTTATCCCAAGAAAATAATAAAGACAAGTCCACACAGACCTAAGTATGAATTATTTATCCTTGTTCTTAAATGCCGAACAGCAGAAGCAACCTAAAAACTCTAAATTCTGAGAACTATAAGAAATTGGTTTTAAAAAATCATGAAGCATATCTATTAACATGAAGAGGCTCACAAAGAAAAAGCAAATATATTTACTGATACTTTTGAAACAAAATTAAGTTTATACACACACACATTTACTTACACAGAGCTGACACTCAACCAACACACTAATTCAGCCAATCTATTAATTAAGGCCACTGTCTGTTTGGTTGGTGCCCTATGCCCTACCAATAACTAAATATTTTTACTTATCACCCTGTAACATGCATAGAAAAGTAAGGAAGAGTATACAACAAAGATAAACAGTAGCTACCTAATGGCGAGGAGTTTAGGATAATTTTTATTTTCTTTTACTCATCACTATGTCTTAAAATATTTATATGTTAACTTTACTACCATTAAGTTATTGAAGGGAGCCTCTTTAAACGATCACAAATGAAAAAAAATACAAAGTTGTATCAAAATCAATTTTCCACTAAAAAACTGAAAGCTGGTTTTAATTCTGGAGTTCCACTTTATTTTTTTTTTTTAAGATTTTATTTATTTATTTGAGAGAGAGAGCACATGCACAAGCAGAGGGAGAAGCAGGCTCCCTGCTGAGCAGGGAGCCCAATGCGGGGCTTGATCCCAGTACCCTGGGATCATGACCTGAGCCGAAGGCTGACGTTTAACCCACTGAGACACCCAGTATCCCTAGAGTTGCACTTTAAAAGTAAGAAAAAGGCAAAAAGGGAATTAAGACTGGAATAAACATCACTGAATTTAAAGGTCACAAAACTACAAATTCTCATCCAAATAAATATTCACTAAATAAACTTTCAAGTACAGTTTAGTCTTTAAAATTAATGTTTTCTAGTATTTGCTATTTAAATAATCACTTACCTATGATGTCTTCTTATCTCTGCACATTCTACTGCCATCCCAAATATCACAGCACTTGCTGGTATAACTTTCCCATACTTTTCACAATTACCATTTTCACCTCTGGTCTAAAATATAACAATAAACATTATATTCAATTACATGTATGTAAAAATATGTGTGCATGATTATGAGAAAGAAAATTAGTAAGAAAAAAACTTTAAAAGCAAGAGGTAAGTATAAACAAGTTAAGGTATTTTTTTCTTTAAAAAGTTGTTTTGGGGGTGGTATCTGGGTGGCTCAGTGGGTTAAGCATCTGACTCTCTTGGTTTTAGCTCAGGTCATGATCTCAGGGTCATGAGATCTATCCCCGTGTCGGACTCCACGAGATTCTCTCCTTCTCCCTCTGCCCCTCCCCCTACTCGCACATGCTCTCCCTGTCTCTCAAATGAATAAATGGATAAATAAAATCTTTACAAAGTTTCTTTTGGGACACCTGGGTGGCTCAGTCAGTTAAGTGTCCAACTCTTGGTTTCAGCTCAGGTCATGATCTCAGGGTCATGAACTAGAGCCCCACACTGGGCTCCACAATGAGCTCAGAGTCTGTGAAATTCTCTCTCCTTCTTCCCCTGTCACTCCCCCCATTTGCTCCACCTCCTCTCTAAAATAAAATAAATAAAACCTTGTAAAAAAATTAAAAAGTTTCTTTTGGGGGGTGCCTGGCTGGCTCAGTCGGTAAAGCATACAACTCTTGATCTCAGGATTGTGAGTTCAAGCCCCACATTAGGGTTAGAGATTGCTTAAAAATGAAATCTTAAGGGCGCCTGGGTGGCTCAGTTGGTTAAGCGACTGCCTTCAGCTCAGGTCATGATCCTGGAGTCCCGGGATCGAGTCCCGCATCGCGCTCCCTGCTCAGCGGGGAGTCTGCTTCTCCCTCTGACCCTCTTCCCTCTCGTGCTCTCTATCTCTCATTCTCTCCCTCTCAAATAAATAAATAAAATCTTAAAAAAAAAAAATGAAATCTTAAAAAAAAATGCAATTGAAAAGCTTAACTAGACTTATTGTGGTGACCATTTCACAATATATACAAATTTTGAATCACTACATTCTACACCTGAAACTAATATAATATTATATGTTAATTGTACCCCAATAAAAAAAGCTTGAATATTACTCAGCCATAAAAGAGAAAGAAATTTTGCCATTAGCAACAACGCAGATGGATTGTTGAGTATAATGAGTGTAATGCTAAGTGAAATAAGTCCAAGAAAGGGGCGCCTGGGTGGCTCAGTCATTAGGCGTCTGCCTTCAGCCCAGGTCATGATCCCAGGATCCTGGGATGGAGCCCCGCATCGGGCTCCCTGCTTAGGCCAGAAGCCTGCTTCTCCCTCTCCCACTCCCCCTGCTTGTGTTCCTGCTCTCTCTCTCGCTCTGTCAAATAAATAAATAAAATCTTAAAAAAAAATAAGTCCAAGAAAGATAAATACCGTATGATTTCACTCATATATGGAATTTAAGAAACAAATGAACAGCAACAAAAAAGAGATAAACAAAAAAACACTTAAATACAGAGACAAACTGGTGATTGCCAGAGGGGAGGGGGGTGGGGGGATGGGTGAAACAGGCGATGGGGATTAAGAGTGCACTTATCATAATGAACACTGAGTAATGTACAGAATTGCTGAATCAGTATGTTGTACACCTGAAACTAATATAACACTGTATGTTCATTATATTTAAAATAAAAACATAGTAATTAAAAAAATAAACAATGAATGTGATGCCAAGTTAATACTAATTTTATTTTTTTTAAAGTTTATTTCACTTTCATTGCTGTGTGTGTGTGTGTGTGTGTGTGTGTGTATACATATTTTTTTCAACAGTACAAATAGGAAGAGGAGGGCAACCATAAATCTGTATACAACAAAAAAACTGTTGGGTATGACTCTAACTGAGAAGCCAAAATCACTATTACCTACTTGAAAAACAAACTACTCTTCTTTTCAGCCTTTAATTAGGTACTTTTAATTCAAATCATTTCCTGTAAACATAAGTTCTTATGATATGTTAAAAGACTCATTCACATTACATATTATAAAAACCAGATCTACAATTCGTGGGCCACATTAGAGGATTTCATTGGAAAACACAATTTGGCAATTTAAAGAGTTATTCCTGTCCAATTGGTACCTTAAAACCATACCAAGCCAGTTATCACTACACTCCCCTTTAATAGTTTGCCAAAAATCCAAGCACTGAGGGCTACTGAGACTGAAAGTACTTCCCCCTTCCTCAACCCTACTCAAGAATTCCACAATATCTGTCCCACAATGTAACCTCAAATACTGAATTCCTTCCTGGAGTTTTCTTTGCCTATATACCCCATGGGGGTACACAAATACATTACATTACATGATTAAATGGCTTTTTGCACAGATTTCTTTCCAACTACACAGTTATGTACCTTGAGAGAAGGATGTATTTCATACTGCTTTGCAAGTACAGGAGGGACTCAATAAATACCTGCTGAAATAATGAATTCTTAATCAAATTTAAGTGTTATCATGCTGCTTACCTTTGGCTGCAAAAGTAAATGCTCCCATGCATGAATTAAACTCTCCACAATTCCTTCTCCAAATAAACCTGCATCGACAGTTTCTGTTACAACTAGGGACACTCTATAGAACGATTTTTTAAAGATACATGTAAGTAAAATATCATGCTATTTAAGTAAAGATGTCAAAGCTGAGAGAACAAAGGAAAAGTATATTATAAACAGTCCACATATTAACATTTTCTCATACATTTCACTTTTTTAATATCTACCCTCAAATCTTACGGAACTTGACTCTACTGTTCCACAGGCTCCTCTGTTCTCCACTGGCACCCTCCAGCCAGTGCATGTGTCTGGGAGACACACAACCTTCTCAGGCTATTCTTTCACTGCCTAAATCCTTAAGAGTGCTTCATACCCACTACCTTTACCAGTCCCCTCCTTAACGCTGAGTAAATGGATTTCTATCCCCAGCGCTCTATAAAAATATTCTCTATCATAAATAACTCTACTTGTCAAGATGAACAATCATTCTCAGTTCTCATTTTCCTTAATCTACAAATAACATGTAATATACCTGAGAAGACCTCCCTCTCAAAATCCTCTCTCTCCCTTCATTACCCATGTTTACCTCTTACACATTCATTGTAGCTCTTGTTGCTTCTCTTGCTTTACCTACTACCTTTGAGTTTTCACAAAAGCTTAAGTCCACAGAGCTGTGATCTTCTGACCATTCTTTCTAGAAAATTTCACCCAAAGATATACCAAAATAATTTCTCCCTTCTCTGAACTTCTTTAGCACTTATTGCCAGTATCATTTATTTAGGTAATTAAAAGATAAAGAAAAGTTTCATGAATATTCCTTTTCTTCCTCTCTAGATTATAGGTGCCTTGAGGACAGAAAAAACTTTGGTATCCCCCATAATGCCTAAACCCAATACTATATAAATACACAAAATTTTCAATTTTTATGGTTGCATACATTTAGAATGTGGAAGTTATCTCAATCATCTAGTCCAATATCTTAAAATCTCTAGATTTGCTCAAGGTCAAAATAAATTAAAAACATAGTATTGGAATCCCTATCTCCTAATTCAAAACCCATAGGTCCTTCTATAACACTACCTGTGAGAGAAATGAAGGTTAAATCAAGGTAACTGATTCATGACATGGACTGAATTGTGTACCACCAAAATTCATAAGTTAAAGCCCTAACCCCTGAAGTGACTACATTTGGAGCTAGGGTCCTTAGGAGGTAATTAAAGTTAAATGAGGTCATATCGGTGGGGCCCTAATGTGACAGGGCTGGTATCCTTATAAAAGTGGAAAAGACACAGCCAATCTCTCTTTCTCCTCTCATGCACAGAGGAAAGGGCAGAAATGTAGCTGTCTGTAAGCTAGGAAGAGAGTTCTCACCAGAAACCAAATCTGCGAGCACCCTTGATCATGAACTTCTAGCCTCCAGAACTGTGAGAAAATAAACGTCTGTTGTTTAAGCCACCTAGTCTGTGGTATTTTGTAATGGCAGCCCGAGCGGACTACGATAATTCAGTACACTGTTTTATTTCTATAAAATGTGTCTCTCTGCCTCAACAATCTAATAAGACTTCTTTCAGGAAAATCAATGTAGAGCCCATTGAAAAGCATGAGTATTATGTAAACAAATATTACTATACATATGGAAGAAGACTTTTAAAAAATCACAGTCCAAATGACAACAGAGTATAAAAGTCCTCTTTCAATATAAATTGAATTTAAGTAAGATGAGAAGACAGACCACCCAGGAGAGGTAGTAAAGAAAGTGCTACATTAAGCAAACTGTCACTAAAATGATAGTGTTGGACCAGATAATTTGTAAATCCATTCTAGCTCTAAAATTCCATCACCCTTGTGATATAGATTAAAGCAAGAGTATATACTAAAAAGCCAAGACTTATAATATTCAAAGCATTTGAAGAACCCAGGCCAATATACTTCGAGAGCTTCCATTTTAGCCAAGGATAACACAAAATATGACAAGTCCATCAAGCCTGATCTCCTCATGTATTATTTTTAACTACAATTTTTAAATAGTGACCACACAGTAGGTAGTATCCATTTTTACAGCCAGAATACTGAAATTAACAAAAGTAAAGTAACTTCCTAAAGGTCAAGTTTATTTAGTAAATCTCTTAGCATGAGTTTCTTTCAAGATCTCTAAATATTTATCAGGAATATGACCTTATTATGAAAATCCATCTTATGCTAAGTGAGCCTATGTTCCTATCTTTACAATATCAGGGTTTTAGCATTTTTATTTGGGCTAGAAGCTCTAAACAGGAATATCTTAATTTAAAAAAAATTACAAAAACTAAAATTATATTATATAAATATTATATAGTACCTTTCAGGAATGTGCTTTGGAATTTCTATGTCAAGTGACTTCATATGTAAGAGTCTGATTCCTGCTTCCATCTTGTTTGCTGCCACTACATCACAGGCAAGTTCATACATGGTCTTGGATAACTCGCAAGCATATACCGAGTGTGCTCCAGCTTTTTTAGCAAACATGCTGCAAGAGAAAAAAGTGCTCCATCAAGAAAAAATAATTCACTGTAGTATTTCAAATTTTAGTGGAATTATGATGCTTAGACATGGGGTTTTCCTTTTATTCTTTAACACAACCATTATTCGTTCCACATTAAAAAAATGAACCAATATTTGTATCAAGAAACAAATCATACAATAAATCATGACATTCGTGTTTTTAAGAAGACACAATGGGCATGGAAAATGTTGATAGGCTTTAACTTAGACAACTAGATTCAACCAGAATGTTAATGCAAAAAGTACTCTTAAAAGGCATCATTCAAAATTTCAATAGTCACCCCAAATTCTGAGTAGTTATGTCTAGTTCTTGCTAAATTAAAGTTACAGTGAAAAATACAATAATGGTAGTTGCATGAATAATCACAAGATTATGAGAAATAAGCTCTATTTTTAAATTCCACTGTTAAATTTTCCATATTTGGTAAAAAGCTTTAATTTACCTTAGTGTATATGTGCATATAATTAAAACACAATTACAACAAACCTTAGAATTCCAGTTCCTGCTCCAATGTCCAAAACACTCTTGGACCCCAAACAAACTGCATTTTGGATTGCTGCGTTATAAATCGTATTCCTTTTGGTGTCATTAAGCATGATAAAGTGCCAGCGTTCCACTAACCAGTTTGCAACACGATAAAAATTCTCCTTTGCATCACTGAAATCGGGGTTTAGCTTCACTGCTTTATGAAAATACCCAGCTGCTTCATCTCTAAAGCCCATTCTATAGTAAAAAATGACAGACAAAATATTCAATTATTATGATATCAATTACTGTGCCTTTGTTCATGCCACTCATCAGGCCTGAGAATCTCTCCAGCACCCTAAATCCTGCTCAACCCAAGCACCAACACCTTTGAGAAGCCTTTTGTGAGGATTACAATCCTTGATCATTTTTTTCCTTTTTGAACCCTTATTGTATTTATGTATTCTAGGAGGCTAACTATAAATTACTATTTTACTAAAGAATAGTAAGAGCTCTGAGTCACCCTGCATTTAACCAACTCACTAGAAAGCCAGTGCTTTCTAAAAATCATTCCCTGTGTAAAACATACTAATGCCTATAGCTAGTAGGCTTCTCTGTGGTGTGCCTCTGTACCTTTTCTCTCAGTAATTGAGTGAATTATCAGTTGTGTTTGCTGCCAGACCAGTTTATACCTGTTGTACTTGTTATTATAATTACATATTTTAATTAAACATTATAGAAACTAAATAAATATAACTGCAAAGAGAGAGCCGTTGTTTCTGAGGACATTAAGCTGAACGCTTTGGAAAAAATCAAAGGTGAGTCACCCAAAAATTGCTACTGAATGAGATGTGAGCAAATCAACAATAAAAGGGGGGAAAACAATCAACTATCTAGAACAGTGCTTCTTGAACTTTCCGTGGTAAAGAACTCATCTCCCCTTTTTTGAAATATCTAAATATTTGTAGACCAATACAATTCTACTGCACGTGATTAGCATGCAACCCACACATCAGATTTCAGCAGCAACCAAACTGGTCCACATTCTCTTCCACAAGTGAGTTCCCTGAGCACATGCTTGGATTTAAAGTATCAAATTTCTATATACATTTCTAAACACTTACTCTCAATTTCTACACTTATCTGTTACTAACTGATAATTTGTGGACCTGCCCCAGTGTGTGGTCCACAAATTGAAGAGATGTGAGCTAGTAAAACCCTTTTACACTCATACTTCTTCACAAGAACCTTTAAGAATTTTTTAAGATTTTATTTATTTATTTGACAGACAGAAACACAGCGAGAGAGGGAACACAAGCAGGGGGAGTGGGAGAGGGAGAAGCAGGCTTCCCGCTGAGCAGGACCCTGGGATCATGACCTGAGCCAAAGGCAGACGCTTAACAACTGAGCTACCCAGGTGCCCTGAACCTTTAAGCATTTGAAATCAAATCAGATTATTCATTCTAGGTATGGTTTACATAAAAAAAAAAAAAAAAGACATTATGGAACTCCAAACAGGGAACTACACTCTAACAAAAGGTAATGGCCCTATGTCAAATGATAGGCACTCATGTTTTAGGTTAAAAAAAATGTTTAAGGTTAGTTATCTATTATTTTTAAGTATCTTAAAGACAGGGTTATCTTATTCTTATTCTGCAACTGACATTGCACACAATACAATACAAAACACATTTTAAGGGCGCCTGGGTGGCTCAGTCATTAAGTGTCTGCCTTCGGCTCAGGTCATGATCCCAGGGTCCTGGGATCCAGCCCCACATTGGACTCCTTGCTCAGCAGGAAGCCTGCTTCTCCCTCTCCCACTCCCCGCTTGTGTTCCTTCTCTCACTGTATCTCTCTCTGTCAAATAAATAAAATGTTAAAAAAAAAACTACATTTTACATAATCATTAGTTGGTGAGACAAACCTAGCAATGCATATTTGAAAATGTTTAAATATCAACAATCTGCTAAATCAATGCCAAACCTGCCCCTATTAGTTTTCTGGGGTTTGTGCTTCCCTTAAGTTTGATTCTTAATATATCATTCAGTTTTCTTAAACCGTAATGATAATGTGAAGGATATATGGTCCACTCAATTAAAGTTTATCTCATACTGATAGACTCAACAAGTGTGTCAGTATCAACAAACTATAAAATCACCTTTCTTCTTTTAACTAGAAAAAAAAATTACTTTACCAATTAGCAACTTAAATATGTTTTGTATCTGCTTTTGATGAGAAAAGTAGAGAGAACAAAAGCCAAGAACCACTGTTGTAAAGAACAAAGACAAACTGTATAGCAAAAGCCACATTCACACTATCACAAGTTCTGAATTCTCAATGTCTAAATTAGAAATTTTGCAAAATTACACCTCCTGAAGCAAACAAGCATTTTTTTGTCTCAGTATCTGGTAACTGCTCAGACTAATATAACAATAGGTCACCAAGTTACAACCTGTCAAAAGTATGTAGAGCTCCAATTTTCTGTTGAATTGAGTTTATACTTAAACATACGTTTTAGAATGTTATGATCATTACATCATATTATCTGGAAATATAATTGAATCCTATAGACTACTCCCCTTATTATGGACTGAAGAACTAAAGAAAATTTTGAAATTAAAATGTAGATTTGTAACTAATGTGACAAGTTATTTAAAAGTCTTTTTAAACTAAATTTCATTTAAAGGGCAAGTACTTGCTAATTAGTAGAGATGGAATCTGTGTAGTACCAGGATCAGGTTAGCTGTTAGTGTGAGCAAACAAGCCTCAGTTGACAATTTGCCTCATTTTCCTGGTTATTATCATACTCCACAATTAGAAACTATCAAATATTTGTCTCTTAAATGAGTACTTATTTCATTCCCCCAGGCCATGTTGATTAAGACTATTAAACTGTATACAGCTACATCACTGAGCCTAATTCATTTTGATAAAGGTACTTCTTATATAGAACTTTTCATTGAATAAAACTTAACATGATTAGATGAACAAAGCAATAATACCAGAGGACAACAGCTGGAACATGTAAAATGATCTCACTATAGAGAATAGGGCATTTTCATGGTGTTTCTTAAACAAGAAGTCTCCTTCTTTGCACAAAGAAGTGAAACCAAATTTATTAAAACAAATCTACAACAAAAATTTGGGGTTTTCATGTTTTCCTATTATACAGTTTCTATGGAGAATGGACAGATCCAGAGAACGGATTCACAAGTTCCCTGGCAAGGTACCACAGTGACTTACTTCACTGCCATCCTGCAATCCATACCTATGTCCTGTCCAACAAGGTCTCAATTTTAGCCCAGTGAGGGGAACTCTTCCTTAGATACTCCGTCTCAGTCCTTGGGGCAGTGGCTATTTTGTGGTATACAATATAATACTAAAATTAATCTGTTATCACATATTGTATTTGCTATTCTTATATTCTTCTGATCCCTGGTCACAGTTAATAATTCTTTATATTAAACTTTCCTTTTCAGACTACTGTGTGATTTTTCCCTGATCAAGACTCATACAGAATAATTCTTGGGCGCCTGGGTGGCTCAGTTGGTTAAGTGACTGCCTTCGGCTCAGGTCATGATCCTGGAGTCCCGGGATCGAGTCCCACATCGGGCTCCCTGCTCGGCAGGGAGTCTGCTTCTCCCTCTGACCCTCTTCCCTCTTGTGCTATCTCTCATTCTCTCTCTCTCAAATAAATAAATAAAATCTTTAAAAAAAAAAAAAGACTCATACAGAATAATTTTTAACAATACTGAAAATCACTACAAACCTGAAGAGATGCTCCCCCATACTATTGCAAATCACTTCATCATCAGGAAACAGTTCCAAAGCTTGCTCATAACAACCAAGTAAGTCTTGTGTTCGATTGAGAGCATCAAGCTCTTCAGCCCATCTGAACAGTGTATACTGAAAAGTTTCCTATGTGAAAGAGAAAACAGTAATTTAGTCAATAACATAAAGAACATACAACGTTTGATGATTCCACAGAGAATAGAACTATTATTAACTGATTACCTTAAATTTTATTTAGCTTTAGTAGATAGTTTGCTTAATAAATGCATAAATGAATTTTACCACCTGTGTGGCAATAACATGCACAAGTAAACTCTCTCCATTCTTAGCTACCACATCACATTCTCTACCTAACCTCTCTTTTGTGGGCTCCTATGCTTTAGGAGTTGTTTCTGGCCACCTTCTCCTTTCTCATCCATCTCTGGTGCATTAACTATCACCCATGCATTGATGGATGATGCTACGTCTACATCTCCAATCAATACCCTCTCCTCTTCTGAACCTGACTCACAGACACAACTTGCTATCAGTCATCTCAACAAGGAACTGTACCTTCATCCATCTCAAATTCAGCTCAATTCAAGTATTTCTTGAACAATCAGTGTGCAAAGAACTGGAGCTAAAACACAGCAACGAACGACATAAATCCTGTTCCTATGCTCACAGAAGACTTGTTGGGAGAAATTTAACATAAAATTTTGAAAAAATTCAAAATGCTCTAAAGTGAACCTACTACAATCCTCTCACACAGGATATAAGGTTAAGGTACCACCCAACCTCAAACCACTAAGTCATTTTATAACGCTACCTTAACTCCAATGCAATTAGTTTCACATCCAGCCAATTCTATCTCAACATCTTTAAATCTGTCACCGTCTCTTCATCCCCACTGTTACAACGTAGTCTGGCCCTCGTAATACTTGCTGGACGACAGAAACAGCATTCCCTAGCTCCAATCTCACCTCCCTCCAGCCATTCTCCATACCACAACACCGTAGAAAGAAGAAAGGCTTTAGTCATTCCAGTTTTATGGTGAACATATTTTACATCATCTTCACAGATTTATACAGAAAAGTATAAAAATTGTACTTCAGATTGTACCTGAATTTTGATGGAGTTTACCAGATAGAAAAGGATAGGGAAGAAGATTCTACAGTTATCGGGGGAAAAAAGCACAGATGACATGAACTGGGTCAGGGAATCTATAGGTAACTATCTTGATGTGGCTGAAGTGCGGGCATGGGGAATAGAGTGAATAGTAGGAAATAAGACTAAAGAGATCTTTTGCTAAGGCCAACAAGAAGAAATACGGACTCTGGTCTGCAGGAAACAGAAGTAGTTCCTGAACCCTACTGAACACAAGGTATTCAAACACAAGCTTTAAATATACTTTTGATGTACACTAAACATGTATAAAAAAAGTATTGTCACTGTTTTACAAAGGACGAACTAAGGAACTATGAACTAAAGAAACCACACTTGGGTTGATCCATTATTCTGCTGCCTACCTATAAGAGCAAACTGTATCTCAACATAGCACCTTCTCCTCCTTGGGGCCAGTTGCTCCTGAAATTTACACTAAATTTATGTTAACCACAAACATCTAGATGTTACTGACATCTAGCAGGTAGAGGAGATCAACAATGCTGCTAAACATTCTACAATGCACAGGACAACTCTCCAAAACAAAGAATCATCCCATCCAAAAAGTCAGTAACGCTAACGTTGAGAAACGCTGGGTGAAATAAAGCAAGTAGCTTGAGGCTGAACGCTGAATGCAAAATTAAGTGAAATCATTTTATTAAATTTAGATTCTGAAATAACTTGAAGAAATTTATAGCATTTAAAGAGAATAACCATCACAATCCAGTAGTTGAAGCTTAAAAAATGCATCATCAAATGATTAGGCTACTTCCAAACTTTATTCAACTGCAGCTACCCACAACGGTCCTTCTGCCTACAGTTGGGACAGGGCAAAGGTCCTGAGGCAAGGACATGCTAGAATTAGGTATGAGAGGAGGGAGAGGATCACCGGCGGCCTCGTTTGCAATACAGCGTTTATAGTAAAATGGAAGTTTTGAAAAAGAGAAGTCACATCGTTTGACTTGTTATGAAATGCTCACGCAGGCTGGGTTGAGACAGGCTACAGGGGAAAGCCTAGTTATGAGCCTACTGCAACAGCCAACAGATGATTGAGGCTTTAATCAGGGCAGTAAAGGAGAAGGTGGTGAGAAGTGGTAAGATTCTGGATATATCTCAAAGATGGAGCCGACAGGATTTTCTGATGGGCTGATTGTGGGTGTGAACAAAAGAGAAGTCAAGAATGAGCAGTAAATATTAATAGCAACCAACTTGCCACCCATCTCAGCCACCCACCTCCCCCAATTTATTTTACGTGAAGAACAGAGGATCTGCTAGCAAGTGAAAGAAGGGACCTCCTCCTCACCTTCGCGTCGTCTTTCAGCTCCGGTGCCAGGCTGAGTACTAGGAGGTAGTGGGCATAGGCGGTGCCGAAGTCCTGGGCGCCCAGGCAGTGCTCTGCGCTCTGCAAGGACCGGGACACCAGCTCGTCCCGCCCGGCTGCCCCGGCGCCACTCCGGGCACCCCGACGGGGCCTGGGCCGCGAGTTCGGCATGACAGAGCCACCGCCCTGGAACTGGCCCTTGTATAACCAAAGGGAAGACGCTTTCTAAACGGAACGACAAAACTGTCCCGATGGCCACACTTCCAAGTGACTTAAAGAGAGCACGAGAGCCGGTACAGGAAAGTTATCCCTATGCGGCGTGTGTGCGCGTCCACCTCCGCCAAACGGAAGCCCCGCCTCCTCCCCGCCAGACGGGCTCCACAGACCTCCGAACCTGGCAACTACCGGCACCGGCCCGCACCGCACGCCAAGCAAACGTCAGTGCGCCCGACGTGGGCACGTCGCGGTCCGCCCCCTCCCGTAGGGAGGGAGGTGCGAAGCGGCCAATGCGCGTGCGCGAAGGGTACGGTCTCTGATGGTCTCCTTTACTGTCGCTTTCCTCTCCCAGTCTCCTCCTTCTCTGCCCGCTCCCCCGCGCTGAAACTGAACTTTTCTTTCTCTTTCCTGGTGGTCAGGACCGTGTGACTTCGACTGCTAGACCTCACAATGCAGACCCAGTCGGCGCGAAGCTGCACCCGACCTTGAGGAACCTGGGTGGCTATGAGGACAGAAGGCAGGCGTTTGTGGTGATGCTTAAGACCTCTGGATCCTGATTCATCAGATCTCAAAAATGGCGAGACTGGAAAGAACCCCGAGATAACAAACGTACCTTAGATGTGGTAGAGCAAGTGCTTTCACAGGCATTACTTGAAATCACCCTCACAAAACCCCGTGAGGTGGGCCTTTTTAAATCACAATCTTAAAGATGGAAAAGAGGACACCCTGAGAACTTACTTGCCCAACATCACACAACCGGTTAGTGGCAGAGGCGTGGCTCAAACCCAAGTTCCCTGACTTATTTTAATACGAGTTTAGGGTTTATTTCATTGTTACATGTATCACCGCTATATAGTGATTATATTAATACATAGAAAACGTTTTTCTACCTTCAAGTGTGGCCCCCTAAGAGATGGATTCAAAACTTTTAAGGGGGGGAAGGTAGGAATTACGCTTTGAAAGCAGTCATTTTTGTCCCCATTTTAAAACATGTCAGTGGTGAGTAATTTACTTAACAAAAAACAACAAATAGAGCATTTGCATATCAAACTAACAAACGTTGGGGTCTCCTCCAAGTCTCTGCCTTCTCTATTGATCTGATTATCTGAACCACCCTTCCTTTGAGCACCTACCAAAGTAAATACTAATCAATTCTTCGGAGTCCAGGTCACTAGATTGTAACCTGCTCTCCTAGTCCGAAAGTTCCTCAAAGGCAGTAACTATTCTTAACCATTTTTGTAACCTTTGCCCCTAGCAGAGTCTAGCTCAAAGTAAGGACTCAAAAATTTTTTTTAAATTTTAATGGAAAGTACATTCCCCATTACCCGGTTTTGTAGATTTTCCCAATCATTGAGGTCCTTATTTCTCTCCCTATCTGAATTTGCTTTTTGTACTAAACAATTTAAGATATAACTATATATTTCCCTAAAATGCTAGTCCCTGTAGGATGTAGTAGAACACGAAAAGGCCCCTGAACTTTAATTAAAAAAAATAAAGTGCGTTCTAGTCCAACTAGTCTAATCCTTTTTTAAAAGAGTACTATATTCCATTACAAAGAACCCAAAAGCATGTTGCAAAACAAATGTAGAATGTGGATTTTATATTTAGTTTAGTTCAAGAAAATCAAAGTTTTCTTTAAAAAAAAATATCGAAGGTATTGCTCCTTTGTTCACAATTGCCTTCTTCCCAACTTCCACCTCACAATCAAAACTATAATCTTTAATTACCTTTGAGAGTCTATTTGATTCCTTCACTTACGGGTTCGAGTTCACCATCTTTTAGGGTTCCAAGAAAAACCCCACTAATTAGAAAACCACTGCTGACTCAGAGGCAGGTTTAATTGAGGTTGTCTTTTACCACATTCTGGGCGGCTTGTCAACAAACCACACATGCCGAGCTAGGAAGCAAAACCGACTCTCAACAAAGGCTCTCAATCAACTTTCCAATGTGCAAAAGTTGAAGGTTAACAGTGAAAAAAAAAAAAAGGCTCACAGGAAGTTCATTAACAAGTGATAAATAGCTTGCTGGGCACAAGTATCTTGTGTTTATACTTTCTGTGGAGAGTCATACCTTTTTGGGTGATTTAGTTTGTTTTCTTTTGTGGTTTGGAGCCTTGTTTTGAACTCTGCATTTTAGGATCATCTGGGGAGCTCTTAAACAGTATCAATGTCTAGTCCTTGGACCTGGAGATACTGATTTAATTGGCTTGGGGGGGGCAGGGGGAGGGTCTGGATATGAGCACTTTTTTTTAAAGATTTTATTTATTTACTTGAGAGAGAGCACCACAAGCAGGGGGAGTGTCAGGCAGAGGGAGAGAGAGAAGTAGGCTCCCCGCAGAGCAGGAAGCCTGATGTGGGGCTCGATCTTAGGACCCCTGGATCATTACCTGAGCTGAAGGCAGATGCTCAACCAACTGAGCCACCCGGGCACCCCTGGACATGAGTACTTTTAAAAAGCTCTCTGAGTTGAGTCCAAAGTGCGTGATAGGGGTGGGGTGTATGGTACAGGCTTCTATTATATCTGATATATTTGAAGTATTTAAGGTATTGTAGTATAAAGTGTAAGGGCAATGTAGGGAGTAGAAATATAATTTGTTTATGGCTTAACAAGAATTGTGAAGATTCTCTCAATTCTTTTGAAGTGATTGCTATGTGATGAAGAATAGAATGTTCATCATATTGAATTACTTGTTGGAGAAAAAAAATTATAACTTGATCAACAAAACACTACCACCAGGACCAACTGCTTGGGCACTGAAATTTGCATTGATACATTCCCCATGCTTAATTTTCCCAGTGCCTTCAATCTTTTTTATTTTACTACAGTTAGGATTATTTAGTTGTTGTTGTTGTTTTATAATAGCCCCTTTCTATTGTCCTGTGTACATTTCAAAATCTAGAATTCAAAGTTAAATATAAAACTCTAATAATAGCTAGATCAGTGCTAAATTCAGGATCTGTGTGCACAAGGGCCTGTAATAATGTGATAAGAGTTTCAGAGACAAGATAAGAAAGATTCACTTATTGAGTGCTACTGTGCACCAAGCACCATGCTTGGTTCTGGAGAACCTGCCTGAAGCCTCTGCTAGAGATGCCTACCAAGGTGCTGGTGCTGGGACAGACTCCAAGTAGTCTGAACAGAGCATGTCCTCACAGAGCCCTAAAATCCATTAGGGAGCAAAGAATCTAATCACCTCAATTCTCTGCACTTTTCTCCTTATTCCCCATCAATCATGACTAGTCAGGTCTCTGCAGGAAAAAGATTCAAAGGGCTTAATTCTAGAGAGCTTAACCAAAGGACATTTTATTGAGGTGGAAGAAGTTCAGGGACTAAATGCAGCTTGTGAGGTACCCACAGAACAGCAATAGCTGGAAGCTATTACCACCCCCTGTCCCGAGGAAGCAAAATAAGAGGATTGTGTTACTGGAACCCAGAAAAAGCTGTAGCTCTGGAAGAGGGGCCGTGAAATGGAGGTGTACTGCAAGTAGAGGAGAATTCCCTGACCTTTATCTCCTGCTGTCCTTGTCTCCCACTGCCCTCCAGCCCTCAATAAGATGCCAGCCAGTAAGGGAACTTGGATGATAGAGCCTGTAGAGTCACACCCTCCAAAGCACAGAATAGAGCAAAGAAAGGTAGAAAATGGTTCAGTAGGACAAAGGGAAAGCAACCATCAGTATTTACCAAGTTTTACCTCGTTTTACTCACTAATTTTTTTTTAATATGCCTTCTCTTCTCAATGCTTATTACCATTGTCTGTGTTCATGTTCTTTTAATCTTTCACCTTGTCTATTTTAATGACCTTTTCATCATCCAGCCTTCAATTACACACTCCTTATACTCATCTTTTATGCTGTAGCTAGAATGATCTAAAATGCAAATTTCCCATGCAGTGGTTCCCCAAAACCTGTAGCTGTATTTTACAAACTTTTTTTCTTAGTTGTTTGTGTCAAAAATTTCCTAAATCCAGGGGCACCTGGGTGGCTCAGTCGTTAAGCGGCTGCCTTCGGCTCAGGTCATGATCCCAGGGTCCTGGGATCGAGCCTGGCATCGGGCTCCCTGCTCCGCAGGAGGCCTGCTTCTCCCTCTCCCACTCCCCCTGCTTGTGTTCCCTCTCTTGCTGTGTCTCTCTCTCTGTCAAACAAATAAATAAAATCTTAAAAAAAAAAAGAAAGAAACAAAAGAAAGAAACAATAAAGCTTTTAAAAAAATGTCCTAAATCCTAATTAAAAATATAGTCGTCTTTCCTCAGGAAAGGGTCATGTTGAATGTGTAGGTTTACACACAGAAGTGGTTTGGTTTAGAATGTATTATTTGAGTAAATGAACTGAAGATCATCTGGTGTCCTTAGAGACAAAAAGCCATAGGAATGTTTACTTCAATTGTCCACCTTGGGCAAAATAAAATAGTTGAGCCACTTAAGATTGACCCTTAGAGGTAAATGAACTGATAAGGACACTGCCCCAATTTCTTTTGTAGCAACCTTGGAGGAACTGGACCATCAAGGTACAGGCTTTCCTTTCAAAGGTAGAGGTGAGACAAATTGACTTTAAAAAAATCCAAGCCCTGGGGCGCCTGGGTGGCTCAGTCGTTAAGCGTCTCCTTCAGCTCAGTTCATGATCCCATGATCGAGCCCGGGATTGAGCCCCGCTTGGAGCTCCACATTGAGCCCCGCATCCAGCCCCGCATCGGGCTCCCTACTCGGTAGGAAGCCAGCTTCTCCCACTCCTCCTCCCCCTGCTGTGTTTCCTCTCTCGCTGTGTCTCTCTGTCAAATAAATAAATAAATAAATCTAAAAAAAAAAATCTAAGCTCTGGTCATAGGCTAGCCTTTTTGGGATTGGCCTTTTACATACTCTGCCTTAAAGGACTCGCCTTTTTTTTAAAGATTTTATTTATTTATTTGAGAGAGAGAGAATGAGAGACAGAGAGCACGAGAGCACGAGAGGGAAGAGGGTCAGAGGGAGAAGCAGACTCCCTGCTGAGCAGGGAGCCCGATGCAGGACTCGATCCCCGGACTCCAGGATCATGACCTGAGCCGAAGGCAGTCGCTTAACCAACTGAGCCACCCAGGCGCCCAAGGACTCGCCTTAAGACCCACTTAAAAACACACTATAGCTCAGTGATTGTGAGATCAAATACTGGAGCCAGACAGTTTGAATTTAAACTCTAGCCCTGCCACTTACCATCTAGGTATCTTGAATGTTTTAAATTCCTTAAATTCTGTACCTGAATTTCCTCATTCATAAAATGAGGATCACACAGTACCTGTATCTTAGCTTTGTTGTAAGGATTAAATGAGTTAACGCACTTAAAGTGCCTGAAACATATGAAGCCCTCAATTAAATATTAATTGTTGCTGTTACTACTCCACCTTTCCCTGGAGGACAACTCTAACTCTTCTCAGAGGAGCCAGCCTTCCACCCAAGAGGAGCCAGTGACTATCTTTGACAAGTCATGTAAGTCTTAACAGTGCTTGGATCTAGAGTACTTTAATGGGGGTAAGAAGACAAGTCATTCCTCCTCCGCCTACTGCCTCCCAAATAAACTGACATCTGTCTCAGAGCCAAACAATAAGTGCTTAATTTGGTTTTCTCCCACAGTTGAGGTAAGGAAAGGGAGCAAAAACAGTGTTTTTCATGGTAAAAGAGACCTTAAAGGATAAATCTTAAACTGTCATAACAAGCCCTCTGAAGGTTCTTTGAGCTTGATGGAAAGCAAGTGTTCACAGTAGAGTCCTATGACCTATTTTTTGTGCAGAGTACTGATTGGAAGTGAACCATGAAAAAGCCATAAAACCATGCAGAAATAATAATATTGTCTCATCCTGTGCTTTGTCTTCAGAGCAGAGTTCTTAAACTGTTCAGTCCTCATGCTTTCCAAGCCAAAGGTATCTTCTCTAAGCTCTTTATTTGTATGGTTTTGATAAGCACCCAACCCCTTTAGTTAAGGGAAATATTTGCAAGCGATGGTGTGAAAGTTAGCTGAGCTGCTCTGATTGAAGTAGGTATCAGAACCAAAGCCATAAAGCACAGTTGGCCTTCTGTCCCCTTTCCCCCACCATTCGCCAAATGAGGAGGGGCTTTGTTTATCCCAATTTGAAACTGCAATCTTACAAGATTAAGTCCAGATTCCTTAATTAAGTCCAGATTCCTTAATTAAGTCCAGCTACATGATTTGGTTTCCACTTAACCTTTCTAGCCTCAATCTTTAACATTTCCTACTTCACTACCACCATTCACACCTTTGCTAAGGCAGTTCTTTCTTTTTTTTTCTTTTTTTTTTTAAAGGTTTATTTATTTGAGAGAGAGAATGAGAGATAGAGAGCACGAGAGGGAAGAGGGTCGGAGGGAAGAGGGTCAGAGGGAGAAGCAGACCCCCTGCTGAGCAGGGAGCCTGACGTGGGATTTGATCCCAGGACTCCAGGATCATGACCTGAGCTGAAGGCAGTCGCTTAACCAACTGAGCCACCCAGACACCCAAGGCAGTCTTTCTTCATATAATGTTTTCCATCTTAGTTTGCTCTGTTACTCCGTATCACCCTTACTCAGTTCAAGATTCTTCCTTCCAGAAATTGCTAGTTTAGGAGGAGCATTCTCTTTTTGATTTCTCATAGTCCCCTGTCTATAGCTCTATCTTAACATTTACCCAATTATGTAAGTGAAATGATATGTTTGTCTTCCTGACTAAAAAGTGAGTTCTAGGCCTTAGGAAGTACTTTATTTATTCCTTATCTCCAGCATTCGGAATAGTGACTGGAACTTAAAAAGTAATGAAATGTGTGGTGAACTGAACTAAAAGCAGTAGCAGGAAGATCAGAGAAAGGAAGACTTGGAAAATGTGTAGAGAACAGAATCTATAGGACTTGAAACAATTACAGTATAGAAATACCAAGGACATAAGGAAAGGGGAGAAAGTTAAGGGGACGCCAAAACTATTAGCATGAACAACTAGGGACATGGTGGTGCTGCTAAACAGGATAGACAATTCAGACAACAGCAACAACAACAAGGATTTGAAGAGAAAGATGAGTTAAATGGCCGTGTTTGAGATATCAATGGGATATCAAGTGAAGATGTCCAGTAAGAAGGTAAGAAAGTGTGTCTAGAGCTCACAAGCAAGATTTGGTCTAGAAATATATTTGGAGGTTTTAATTATATGGTAGGTTGAAGTTGTATAAGTGGTTATTATCCTCAAGGGAAAGTGTGCAGAGGGTAGAAATGCTCAAACCAAAATGTAGAAGGAAGAGAGAACAGCAAAGCCTCTGGGAGAATCCTCTGAAATTAGTAGTGGAGGAAAGTAAAATCCTGGGTAAGATGGATCATTTTGTAAAAATGCGCTATTCTAAGGAATGGTTTATAAATGAGTTGCCAGTAGGACCACGGTCTCTCCCAAATCCAATCAGGGTAAGAGCATATAGAATAGATAAATATAAGGAATATAAATGTTATATTTTTCTCAATATACAGGTATAAAGTCATCTTCAGATTTCTTTTGGTTAGTGAAAACAAGTATTAATATAGGGGTTTTGGTGAAAGTAAAGTGATGGAATTCAAACTTTTGGAAAGTGGGGGATACTCTTCAGTTTATGCCACTTCGGCTTACAGGGATTTCATAGGAACATTCTACCTTCAGATAGTAGGGAGAAGCTGTATTATAACTCATCTTTATGAGGATTTTTTTGTGACTTATTAAAAGTGAGAGTTGGAAAGTTAGAATTTATTGGCATTTCTCCAGGGAAGTCTATAGTGAATGCATTAAGTAACTTAATGTTTAAATAATTTAATATTTCACAGGCCAACATCTTCCTCTCTTTTTCTGGGAACTGCTTATACTTGTCAACTTTCACTGGGTTATGCTACATAACAAACAACTCTGAGAGTTCACTGGCTTACAAAACAAAATACTTTCTTGCTTATATTACATACAGACTACAAGTTGCCTACAATGGTGCTTCAGGCTTTGGGAAGTTGTCTACAGTGCACCATGTCTTATCTCATCCTGGATTCCAGGTTGAAGAAGCAGGTCCTAATGTGAGATCTGCCATTCTCATGGTGGGGATGGGGGAAACCTGTTAGAAAAATCATGATGCTTTTTTAAAAAAACTTTATTTATTTATTTATTTATTTAAGTAATCTCTACAACCAAGGTAGGTCTCAGACGCACAACCCCAAGATCAAGCGTCGTATGCCTTTCCAAATAAGCCAGCCAGGCATGATGCCTCTTAAAGCTTCTACACAAGGGTGTTGTATGTCATGGCCTTTCACTCCATTGGCTAAAGCATGCCATATGACTAAGCTCAGCCTTGATGGGCGGGGTGTATATATATATATAGTCTTCACAAGGAAAAGGACACTTCAAGTCACATGTACATGGAAAGGGAAGAACAAATAAGTCAATAATACAATTTGCCACACTGTTCCTCTGTCAGCTTAACCTCCATGGCTCTTGTGGGAAAATTCCCATGTTCTTATATGTTCCCAGTTTTTTGGCCATAATTGATTCCTTCAGGGTTGAGCACATAACGGAGCCCTTCTATTTTCTAACAGGAATTGAGAGAGACGGGGAAAAAAAAAAAAGACTCTACAGTAGCCAAATTATATATGTGCTGCTGAAGCGAGCGCTCTGGTAACCAAATTGTAAAACGTAGTGCGTGGGAGTTATCAGTGACCACGTTCCTTAACATATGGAGAAAACCAGGCTGCAGTGGTAGGGAACAGAGCTGACACACAGAGAAAAGTCAAACGAGGACAAAAAGGAAATTATGGTATTTCTGCTCTTCCAATGGTTTGGTTGTTCAGCCATTCCTTGGATTCTGTGAATCGTGAAGCTTTTCTTTTTGTCTAAGCTGAAATTGTATTGGTTTTTGTCTTTTGTAATGATATCAAGGTAATGGACGTTTAATTTCATTTAATCCTAACACAAATACTTTTAGGCAGGCACTGTAATTGACATTTCACAAATGAGGATTAGAATTAGGGATGGAAGTTCTCTCTGATACCTGGCTAGAAGAAATATTTTACAAGAACACCCAACTACATTGTTCTGCACTATGCTCACCAGCAGTTCTTTGTATTGGTCTCTTCCAAGGGCACTAACAAACTGGGAAACAGCGACCCCAAAAAATGGGCTGATGTTGGTTATCTTGCCAGAAATAGCTTGCATTGTGAAATAACTAGTTGGTATTATGATTTATAAACTAGTTTTTTAGTGAGCTGGATTAGTGTGAATCATTTCTGAGAATTTGAATTAACTATTTAGAATTTAAGAATCTGAAAAGTTGAGGATTATATTAGAGGTAAAACTTATCCGGGTCTGACCTTGCCTAGAGCAGGTGCACAACCTAATTTTGGGCATCTACTTAGCTGTGCAACCATCATAAACTTGGATTTTTCAAGATGTCAAAAGATAGAATTTTTATAAAGAACTGACTTCTGGACACAAAATTCAGAACTTCCTGATCATTTCTATTTCAACACAGGTCTAAAAGATGTACTAGTTACCTACAGTGTTTTTAGTCCTAGACTATCTAGTATCAGTGTTAAGAACGACCTGAGGTGATATCAGTGAAAATAGCAGAGTAACATACTCCAAATTTCACCCCCCCATAAAAGCAAATGAAAAATGGGAAAATGAAAAAAATGAAAAATTATCAGAATCAACTTTCTTGTGACTTTGAAAATTAGCCAAAGGCCTATAGCAAACTGTCACATACTTATTCGGGGAAAAAGGGCTGATTTTTAATACGAACAGTAAAAATGCATGGTGTTTTAACCTATGCCACCCCCATACCCTGCTCCTCAGATCAGTGGTAGCTGTGAAAATAACAGCCTGCATTCCTGGTACCAGAGGGAGCAAATCATACTTCATAAGCAAAGAATTGTAATTAATGGCAGTTGACCTTTGAATAGTATGGGTTTGAACTGCATAGGTCCACTTACATACAGATTTTTTTCAATAAATACAGTACTATAAATGTATTTTCATTATGATTGTCTTAATATTTTCTTTTCTTTTGCTTACTTTGATGTAAGAATATGGTATATAATCTATACAAAGTATGGCTTGATTGTTTGTTACTGGTGAGGCTTCTGGTCAACAGTAGGTTATTCGTAGTTAAGTTTTGGGGAACCAAATTTATAACTGGATTTTCGACACACAGGGGGATAATGAGGAAGTTCACCATCCTAGCCCCCACGTCATTCAAGGGTCAACTGTATTTGTTCTAACCACGTCTGGTGGCTCCCTGGAATGTTGGCTCAAAGGCTTGTCTTTATTTTGCCTAACTCCAAACTAGCCTAGTGCTAAAGCTCCTTCCCACAGGGCATTTGTTGAAAACATTTACAGTATAATGTCTTGGGTTGCAGTGCCTGCTATGATAGATAATAGCTGGGGTAAACAATAGACTAATCAGAAAGGCTGGGCTATGAGTGTCTTGTAAGGACTTACAAAGCTCCTAAGAATCTAGAAGGCCAAATGCATGCTCAGGATGGTGTGCATGCTCAGGAAAGACCGAAGCAAGCCCTACATTCTCACCCCCTGCTGACTTTGAGGCTCTTAGAAAGAAGGAAGTGAAGGAATAAGGCAGAGTTGTAAAGTGCCTGGTGAATGTTGAAAGCATGCCACAACATACATAGGCTCTCTGCAAAGACTGGGACATTTTTTGGTTCCAGGTATTTAAGGAAATCTCCGATCAATCATTAGCTGATCTACTGTAACAGATACTTCAGGGGCTACATACAACAAAGAACAGACTGCAGAATTAGTCCAAGGAAAGTCACTAAACAGGGGTGCCTGGCTAGCTCAGTCAGTAAAGCATGTAACTTGTGATCTCAGGGTTGTGGGTTTGAGCTTCATGTTGGGAGTAGAGATTACTTAAAAATAAAATCTTAAAAAAAAAGTCACTAAACAAACAGTAACAACTACAATAAGCAGTAACATCAATAAATCCTAGGGAATGGAGAGTTAATATCATTATCACCCGAAGTCTATATTTACATTAAGGTTCACTCCATTATTGTACATTCTATGACTTTTGACAAATGTATAATGACATGTAGCTTCCATTATAATATCATACAGAATAGCTTCACTGACCTAAAAATTTTCTGTGCTCTGCCTATTTATCCCTTCTTCCTCTCCAACCCATGGTAAGCACTCACTCCTCTTTTTACTGTCTCCATAGTTTTGCCTTTTCCAGAATGTCCTATAGTTGAAATCATGTAGTATGTAGCCATTTCAGATTAACTTCTTCTACTTACTAATATGTATCAAATGTTCCTCTATATCTTTTCACATGGATTGATAACTCATTTCTTTTTAGCATTGAATAATACTCCATTTCTTGATGTATCACCGTTTATTTTTCTACTCACCTGCTAAAGGAAATCTTGGTTGCTTCCAAATTTTGGCAATTATAAATAAAGCTGATATAAACATTTGAATGCAAATTTTCTTTTTTTTTTTAAAGATTTTATTTATTTGAGAGAGAGAGAATGAGAGATAGAGAGCACGAGAGGGAAGAGGGTCAGAGGGAGAAGCAGACTCCCCGCTGAGCAGGGAGCCTGATGCGGGACTCGATCCTGGGACTCCAGGATCATGACCTGAGCCGAAGGCAGTCGCTTAACCAACTGAGCCACCCAGGCGCCCTGAATGCAAATTTTCATGTGAACATAGGTTTTTTTTTTTTTTAAGATTTATTTATTTTAGAGAAAGAGAGAAAGTGGGGGGGGGGAGGGGCAGAGGGAGAGAGAGAATCCCAAGCAGACTCTGCCCTGAGGAAGGAGCCCAATGTAGGGCTTGGTCTCATGACCCTGAGATCATGATCTGAGCTAAAATCAAGAGTCAAACGCTTAAGCAACTGAGCCAGCCAGGCACTCCAACATAAGTTTTCAACTCCTTTGGATAAATACGAAAGAACATTATTGCTAGATTGTATGTTAAGACTATGTTTTGGGGACACCTGGGTGGCTCACTTGGTTAAGTGGCCAACACTTGGTTTCAGTTCAGGTCACTTTTTTTTTTAAGGATTTTATTTATTTATTTGACAGAGAATGATGGCGAGAGCAGGAACACAAGCAGGGGGAGTGGGAGAGGGAGAAGCAGGCCTCCCACTGAGCAGGGAGCCCGATGCGGGGCTCAATCGCAGGACCCTGGGATCATGACATGAGCGGAGGAAGGCAGATGCCTAACGACTGAGCCACCAGGGGCCCCTCAGTTCAGGTCATGATCTCAAAGTCCTGGAATGGAGCCTGGCATTGGGCTCTGCAATTAGTGGGGAGTCTGCTTGAGATTTTCTCCCTCTCCCTCTCCCTCTCCCTCTGCCCCTCCCCCTGCTCATGCATGCTCTCTCTTTCTCTTTCTTTCTCAAATAAATAAGTAAATCTTTAAAAAAAAAAAAAAAAAAAGACTATGGGGCACCTGGGTCGCTCAGTTGGTTAAGCATCTGCCTTGGGCTCAGGTCTGATCCCAGGATCCTGGGATCAAGCTCCACACCAGGCTCTGGGCTCACCAGAGAACCTGCTTCTCCCTCTCCCTCTGCTGCTCCCCCTGCTTGTGTGTGCTCTCTCTCTCTGTCAAATAAATAATAAAATCTTAAAAAAAAAAAAAGACTGTGTTTAGTTTTTAAGAAGTCTCCTGTCTTCCAAAGTGATTATACCATTTCACATTCTCTGCAGCAATGAATGAAAGTTCCCATTGCTCTACATCTTCACCAACAATTTGGTACTGTAAGCATTTTGGATTTCAGCTGTTTTAATAGATGTGTAGTGATATTTCATTGTTTTAATTTGAAATTTCCTGTTGACATATGATGAGGAGCATCTTTCCATATACTTATTTGACATCTGGTATATCTTTTTTGGTGAGGTATCTGTTCATATCTTTTGCCCATTTTTTTTTAAATCAGGTCATTGATTTTCTTATTGTTGAGTTGTAAGTATTACTTGTATATTTTGGATAACAGTCCTTTCTCAGATACGCCTTTTGCAAATATTTTCTCCCACTGTGTGACTTCTCTTCTCATTCTCTTGATAGTGTCCTTCACATAGAATTTTTTAAATTTGACAAAATCCAATTTAACAAATATTTTTTTCATGGATTGTGTCTTTGATGTTCTACCTAAAAAGTCATCACAAGGTCATGTAGATTTAATCCTATGTTACCTTCTTTTTTTTAATTTTATTTTATTATGTTATGTTAGTCACCATACATTACATCATTAGTTTTTGATGTAGTGTTCCCTGATTCATTGTTTGCATATAACACCCAGTGCTCCATTCAATACATGCCCTCCTTAATACTCACCCCCGGGCTAACCCATCCCCCCACACCCCTCCTATGTTATCTTCTAAGGTTTTTATGGTTTTGCATTTTATACCTAAGTCTGTGATCTATTTTTAGTTAATTTTTGTGAAGGGTATAAAGTCTGTGTCCAGATTTTTTTTACATGTGAACATCCAGTTGTTCCAGCCCCATTTGCTGAAAAGTCTATTTTGCTCCACTGTATTGTCTTTGCTCTTTTATCAAAGATCAGTTGACTGTATATATTTGGGTCTAATTTGGAGTTCTCTAAACTGTTCCATTGATCTGTTTGTTATTTTGCCAATACCACCCTGTGTTGATAACTGCAGTTTTATAGCAAGTCTTGATGTCAGATAGTGTCAGTCTTTTAACTTTGTTTTTCTCCTTCAATACTGTATTGGCTATTCTGAGTCTCTTAGCTCTCCATATAAACTTTACAGTCAGTTTGTTGATACCCTCAAAATATCTCACTAGGATTTTTATTGGGATTGCATTGAATCTATGCATCAAGTTGTGAAGAACTGACATCTTGATAGTATTGAGTCTTCCTATCCATAAATATGTAATATCTGCCCATTTATTTAGTTCTTAAATTTCTTTTATCAGAGATTTATACTTTTCTTCAAATAGATCTCGTACATATTTTGTTGGATTTATACCTAATTATTTCATTTTGCGGGAGTGCTGATGTAAATGGTAATGTTTTTAATTTCAAACTCTACTTGTTCATTGTTGGTATATAGGAAGGTGATTTACTTTTGTATATTAACGTTGTATCCTGTAGCTTTGCTATAATTGCTTTTTCATTCCAGAAGCTGTTTTCATCAATTCTTTCTGATTTTCTACATAAGTAATCATGTCATCTGCGAACAAAGACAGGTTTATTTCTTCCTTCTTAGTCTGTACAGCTTTTATTTCCTTCTCTTGTTTTATTACATTAGGTAGGCCTTTCATTACAAGGTTGAAAAGGAGTAGTGAGAGAGGGGACATCTTTGCCTTGCTCCTGATCTTAGCAGGAAAGCTTCCAGTTTTTCACCATTAAATATGACATTAGCTTAGGTGTTTTGTAGATTTCTTAATCAAGTTGAAGGTGTTCCTCTTTATTCCTAGTTTGCTGAGAATTTTTGTCATGAATGAATGTTGGATTTTGTCAAATGCTGTATTTGTGATATGATCATATGATTTTTCTTTTTAGCTTGTTGACGATAGATTACATTAATTGATTTTATTTTTTTATTTATTTATTTTTTTTAGATTTTATTTATTTATTTGACAGAGAGAGAGAGGAGAGCAAGAGAGGGAACACAAGCCGAGGAAGAAGCAGGCTTCCTGCAGAGCAGGGAGCCCGATGTGGGACTCGATCCCAGGACTCCGGGATCATGACCTGAGCCGAAGGCAGTTGCTTAACCAACTGAGCCACCCAGGCGCCCTACATTAATTGATTTTAAAAGGTTGAATCAGCCTTGCATACCTGGAGTAAATTTCACTTAGTTGTGGCATATAATGTTTTATACATTGTTGAATTTGATTTGCTAATATTTTTTTAAAGTGTGTGGTTTTTTTAAAGATTTTATTTATTTATTTGAGAGAGAGAGAGAGAAACAGCATGAGAGGGGAGAAGGTCAGAGGGAGAAGCAGGATCCCCGCTGAGCCGGGAGCCCGATGTGGGACTCGATCCCAGGACTCCGGGATCACGACCCGAGCCGAAGGCAGTCGCCCAACCAACTGGGACACCCAGGCGCCCTGATTTGCTAATATTTTATTGAAGATTTTTGTATCTATGTTCATGAGAGATTTTAGCCTGTAATTTTCTTTTCTTGTGATATCTTTGTCTGGTTTTGGTATTAGAGTAGTGCTGACCTCACAGAATGAGTTAAGTATTCTCTCTGCTTCTGTCCTTTGAAAGAGATTGTAGAGAATTGCTAAAATTTTTTCCTTAAGTGATAGAATTCACTACTGAGTCCATCTGGGCAGGTAATCATTTTTCAAAGATGATACCGGAGGGCGCCTGGGTGGCTCAGTTGGTTAAGCGACTGCCTTCGGCTCAGGTCATGATCCTGGAGTCCCGGGATCGAGTCCCGCATCGGGCTCCCTGCTCAGCAGGGAGTCTGCTTCTCCCTCTGACCCTTTTCCCTCTCATGCTCTCTATCTCTCATTCTCTCTCTCTCAAATAAATAAATAAAATCTTTAAAAATAAATAAATAAATAAATAAATAAAGATGATACCGGAAACAAAAAAACACAAAAAAATCGATAAATTGGACTTCATCAAAGTTGAAAACTATTGTGTGTCAAAGGACACTATCAAGAATGGGAGAAAATATTTTTAAGTCATATTTTGGATAAGGATCTAATATTCGGAATATATAAGGGACTCTTATAACTCAACTAAGAAAGACAGATAACCCAATTTAAAAATAGGCAAAAGATCTAAATAGACATTTATCCAAAGAAGATAAACAAATGACCAACAAGCATAAGAGAAGATGTTCAACATCATTAGTTATCAGGGAAATGCAAATCAAAACCATAATGAGATACCACTTTGTACACACTAGGATGACTATAACCAAAAAAACAGTAATGAACTCAAAATTAAAAATGCAACTACCCTATGATCCCAAAAATGCACTACTGGTATTTACCCAAAGAATACAAAAACAGTCATTCAAAGGAATATATACACCCTTATGTTTATTGCAGTATTATTTACAATAACTAAACTATGGAAGCAGCCCAAATATCCATTGACAGATAAATGGATAAAGAAGATGTGGTGTATATATACAATGGAATATTATTCAGCCATAAAAAAAACTAAATCTTGCCATTTGCAGCAACGTGGATGGATCTAGAGAGTATAATGCTAAGCAAAATAAGTCAGTCAGAGAAAGACAATTACCATATGATTTCACTCATGTAGAGTTTAGGAAACAAAAAAAGAAACAAAGAAAAAAAGAGACCAACCAAAAAACAGACTCTTACTATAGAGAACAAACAGATGATTATGGCGGGGGGGCGATGAGTGAAGGGGATTGACTACACTTACCTTGATGAACACTATATGGAACTGTTTAATAACTATTTTGTACACCTGAAACTAATATAACACTGTGTGTGGAATTAAAATTTTTAAAAAAAGCAGTAACAATTGTTGGTGAGGATATGGAGAAATTGAATCTATCACACAGTGCTGGAAGGAATGCAAAATTGTGTGGCCTCTTTGAAAAAACATATTAAAGTTCTTCAAAATGTTAAACAGAGAATTACTGTATGACCCAACAATTCCACTCTTAGGTATAAATCTGAGAGAATTGAAACATGTTCACAGTAAAACTTGTACATCAATTTTTACAATGGCATTACTTATAACAGCCAAAAAATGGAAACAAACCATATGTAATTCAGCAGATGAATGAATCAATAAAATGTAATATAACCATACAATGGAATATTATGCAGCCAGAAAAAGGAATGAGGTACTAATACATACTACTCATGGATGAATTTTGAAAACATATACTAAGTGAAAGAAGACAGTAACAAAAGTCCTCATATTGTATGATTCCATTTACATGAAATGTCCAGAATAGGCAATAGAGACAAAAAGTAGATTCGTAGTTTCCTAGGGCTGGGGTGGGGGTGGCCAAATAGTGGAGTAACTGCTAATGGGAATAAGGTCTCTTTTTGGGGTGATGAAAATGTTCTGAAATTAGACTGTGGTGATGGTCGCACAACATAGTGAAAAAACTAAAAACCATTGAAGTGTATACTTTAAGATGGTGAATTTGGGGATGCCTGGGTGGCTCAGTCAATTAAGCATCTCACTCTTGGTCTTGGCTCAGGTCATGATCTCATGGGTTGTGGAATCAAGCCCCGCATCAGGCTCCATGCTCAGTGAGAAGTCTGCTTGGAGATTATCTTCCTCTGCCCCTCCCAGCACTCTCTCTCTCTCTCTCTCTCTAATAAATCTTGGGGCACCTGAGTGACACAATCAGTTAAACACTGAACTCTTGGTTTTGGCTCAGCTTGTGATCTCAGGGTGGTGAGATCAAGCCCTGTGTCAGGCTCTGTGCTCAGCACAGAGTTTGCTTGAGATTCTCTCCCTCTCCCTTTGCCCCTCCTGCTTGTACTCTCTCTCTCAAAGAAATCTTTAAAAAATAAAAATAAATAAATCTTTAAAAAATAAAACAAAGTGGTGAATTTTATATTATGTGAAGTGTATCTCAATTTTTTAAGTGTTATAAGGGAGAAAAATAACCTGGCAGGGGTTACAATTTCTAGAGAAGAAACTAACATGAAAAATTAGAGAAATTGTAAGCCTCTATTCAATTCTCATTTTTTTTAACATTTTTAAATGTAGTTGACATACAGTATTAGTTTCAGATGTACAACATAATGCTTTGACAATTACATACATTATAAAGTCTTCACATTTTAAGTATAGTTGTACCATCTGTCTCCATAAAAAGTTATTACAATATTATTGACTTTATTCCCTATGCTGTACTTTTTATCTCCATGATTTACTTATTTTATAACTGGAATTTTGTACCCTTAATCCTCTTCACCTATTTCACCCATCCCCCACACACTCTCGTCCTCTCTGGCAATGACCAGTTTGTTCTCTGCATTTATGAGTTTGCTTCTGTTTTTTGTTTCTTTGTTCATTCATTTGTTTTTAGATTCCACATATAAGTGAAATCACATGGTATTTGTCTTTCTCTGACTGACTGATTTCAATTAGCAGAATACTCTCTATATCCTTCCATGTGTTGTGAATGGCAAGGTTTCACTCTTTTTCATGGCTGAGTAATATTCCACTGTGTGTGTGTGTGTGTGTGTGTGTGTGTGTGTGTGTGTGTGTACGCAACCTCTTCTTTACACATTTAACCTTCAGTGAACACTTGGGTTGCTTCCATATCTTGCCTATTGTAAATAATGCTGCAGTAAATATAGGGGGTGCCTGTATCTTCTCAAGTTAGTGTTTTCATTTTCCTTGGGTTAACACTCAGAAGTGGAATTACTAGGTCATACAGTTTTTTTATTTTTAATATTTTGAGGGAATCCATACTGTTTTTTCATATTTGTTGCACCAATTTACGTTCCCACCACCAGTGCACGAGGTTTCCCTTTTTTCCACATCCTTGTCAAAAGTTTTTTCTCTTTTTGATGCTGGCTGTTCTGACAGGTGTATGGTGATATCTCATTGGAATTTTGATTTAAATTTCCCTGATTGTTAGTAATGTTGACCATCTTTTCAAGTATCTGTTGGCAATCTGTATGACTTCATTGGAGAACATCTGTTCAGGTCCTCAGCTAATTTTTTAATTAGATTGTTGTGGGGTTTTTTTGGTGTTCAGTTGTAGAAGTTCTTTATATATTTTGGATATTAATCCCTTTTCAGGTATATTATTTGTGAATATCTTCTTCCATTCAGTCAGTTGACTTTTTCTCTTGTTGGTGTTTTCCTTCACTTTGCAAAAGCTTTTTATTTTGGTGTAGTCCCAATAGTTTATTTTTGCTTCTGTTTATTTTTGCTTCTGTTTCCCTTAGCAATAATATTGCTAAGGCTGATGTCAAAGAAATTGGTACCTATGTTTTCTTCTAGGAGTTGTATGGCTTCAGATCACACATTTAGGTATTAAATCCATTTTGAGTTTACTTTTTTTTTAAGATTTTATTTATTTATTTGACAGAGAGAGAGACAGAGACAGAAGGAACACAAGCAGGGGGAGTGGGAGAGGGAGAAGCAGGCTTCCCGCTGAGCAGGGAGCCCAATGCAGGGTTCGATCCCAGGACACTGGGATCGTGACCTGAGCCGAAGGCAGACACTTAACCGACTGAGCCACCCAGGCGCCCCTTGAGTTTACTTTTGTGCGTGGCATAAGAAAGTGGTCCAGTTTCATTCTTTTGCATGTAGCTGTCCAGTTTTCCCAGCACTGTTCATTGAAGAGACTGTCTTTTCCTCCCTATTGTATTCTTGCCTCCTTTGTCATAGATTAATTGACCATATAAGCTCGGGTTTATTTCTAGGCTTTCTATTCTGTTCTCTTGATCTATGGGTCTGTTTTTGTGCCGGTATCACACCACTTTGATTATCATAGTTTTGCAGTGTATCTTGAAATCTGGGATTGTGATACCTCCAGCTTTGTTCTTCTTTCTCAAGATTGCTTTGGCTATTCGAACTTTGGTCTTTTGTGGTTCCATACAAATTTTAGGATTCTTTGTTCTAGTTCTCTGAAAAATGCAGTTGGTATTTGATTAGGGACTGCACTGAATCTGTAGATTGCTTGTGGTAATATGGTCATTTTAACAATATTAATCATTGCAGTCCATAAGCGTGCATATCTTTCCATTTATTTTTATTGTCTTCCATTTTGTTCATCATTGTCTTATAGTTTTCAGAGTACAGATCTTTTACCTCTTTGTTTAAATTTATTGCTAGGTATTTTATTCTTTTTGATGTAATTGCAAGTGGAATTATTTTTTAATTTCTTTTTCTGCTACTCTGTTAGCGTTCAGAAACACAACCAATTTCTGTATATTAGTTTTGTGTCCTAAAGCTTTGCTAAATTCATTTATTACTTCTAATAGTTTTTTGGTGGAGTCTTTAAGGTTTTCTACCCCTTTCACACAAATGTTATTGTGCTTGATGTCCCAAAATTTCCCTAACCTACCCTACTTTTTTTTTAAGATTGATTGATTGATTGATTGATTGATTTAAGAGAGAGAGCACAAGCATGAGTGGGAGGAGGCAGAGGGAGAAGCAGACCCCCCATCAAGCAGGGAGCCCAATGCAGGCCTCAGTCCCAGGACCCTGGGATCATGACCTGAGCCAAAGGCAGATGCTTAACCAACTGAGCCATGTAGGTACTCCAACCTACCCTACTTTTTAAATTCTTTTTAAATTCTTTTCTAATTCTTTTTGCTCTTCAGCTTGGGTGATTCCACTGCTCTGTTTTCCAGATTGCTGATCCATTCTTCTACATTCTCTAATCTGCTGTTAATTTTCTTTAGTGTATTTTTCATTTCAGTTATTATTCAGCTCTGATTATTTCTTTTTCATATTTTCTATCTCTTTGTTGAAATTCTGAGTTCATCTACTCTCAAGTCCAGTGAGCATTTTTATGACCATTACTTTGAACTCTTTATCAAATAAATTGCTTATCTCCATTTTATTTAGTTGTTTTTCTGAGTCTTGTTCTTTCATTTGGAACATATTCCTTTGACTCCTCATTTTGTCTGATTCTCTGTGCTTTTTCTGTGTATTAGGTAGGTCAGCAATGTTTCCTGGTCTTGAAAGTAGTGACTTTCTATAGAAGGCATTCTGTGGTACCCAATCTCCCGAGTCACCAGAACCCAGCACTCCAGGGGTGTCCCCTGTGTGGGCTGTGTGCACCCTCCTATTTTCACTGAGCCATGAATGCTGTGGGCACAGTTGTAGGCAGAGCTGACCCCTCGCCTGGTTGACTGCAATGACCAGTTGTGACTACTGTGGGTGCACTGGTGAGCAGGGCTGGCTCCTGGTATGACTGGCTGAGAGGCCTGGCTGTCGCTGCTTTATTTGTGCTGGTGGGTGGGTCTGCTTCCCCAAACCAGGGCAGGTAGTGCTTTGGAGAGGCACTGGTTCTGGCCAGGGCTATTTGCTGGATGTGGCAGGGGGGGTAGTTGCTTTTGGTGGACACCAGTCCTGACCAAAGCTGTCTCCCATGTGTGGCATGGTGGGAGCTGCTTTGGAGAGGAGCCTGCCAGGGTGGGTGGGTTGGATGGGACTGGTTCACAGGGCAACACCAGGTCAGGGTGAGTGGTGTTCTCAAGGTAGATGGATGGTGTCAGAACCGGTTCCCACCAGTGTCTGTCCAGCTAGCTGAAGAGGAGTAATAAAATTGGTACCTACCAGCATTTCTGTTTCTGGAGAAACTTTGTACAGATTGCTGCCCCTTCACCACAAGCCTTAAAATTAGTCCATAAATCTCCTTCACATATAACTGAAGCACTTTTTAAAAAAAGATTTTATTTATTTCTCTGAGAGAGAGAGTGAGAGAGAGTGGGGTGGAGGGGCAAAAGGAGAGGGAGAAGCAGACTCCCCACTGAGCAGGTAGTCCAATGTGGTTCTCAATCCAAGGACCCTGGGATCATGAAAAACATGCACTTTTCAAACTGCTGCCTCTGTGCTGGGTCTCAGACCAAGTGATATAGTGCATTGGCCCTTTATTAAGAGGAGAGTCTCAGCTTCCTATAGCTCTCCAGGTCTCCTGGGGGTAAGCCCCACTGGTTTTCAAAGCCAGACATTGTGGGGGCTTGTCTTCCCAGTGCAGATTCCCCAGGATGAGGAGGTGCCCAATTTCAGGCTTACCCCCTGGCTCCTCCTGGAGGACCTCTGTGTCTATGATATCCCTCCCATTTTGGGGTCACTGGACTTCCAGGAGGTGTGAGTCCTGACCCCATCTCCACCCCTGCTACCCTTCTCAATGTGGGTTTTCCTTTATTTTTAGCTGTAGAAGAGCTGTTCTATCAGTCTTTAGGTCGTTTTCAGAGTGAGTTGCATTTTATGTAGTTGTAGCATCGGTGTGTCTGTGGGAAGGTGTACGCTCAGGAGCCTCCTACTCTGCCATCGTCCCCATCCTCCCATTTCAATTCTTAATCGTGGCTTCCTCTAAAAATTGCATTATAAGCTCATTTAAATGGCTACAATGAGTGGATAGACATTCAGGAAGGTGACAGGACTTGAACCACGTCTTGAAGAATGGGAAGTATTTGGGTTGTGCTGAGATAAGGGGAACAGTATTTTTTCAGAAGACACCAGCAAAACAGAAGCAAAAAGTTGAGAATTTATGTTGGAGAGAGCTGTCTCTACAGAAAACTATTTATTGTTTAAGTTGAGTAGCAGTGGCAAATAAAACCGAGAGTGTAGAATGGGTCCAAATCATGGGAAACTGGAGAATAAGACAAGGGAAACTCTCGAGTCTGAAGGTAATAAAAAGAATGTGTGTATATTTATTTCCTAAAGAAAAAGACAGGAGCACCTGTGTGGCACAGTTGGTTAAGCCCCTGATCTTGGTTTCGATTCAGGTTTCGGTCTTGGGGTCTCGAGATTGAGCCCCGTGTCCGGCTCTGTGCTCCGTGCAGAGTCTGCTTGGGATTCTTTCCCTCTCCCTCTGCCCCTCCTGCTCATTCTCTCTCTCTCTCTCTCTCGTAAATAAATAAATCTTTAAAAGAAAATAAAGACAAAGACAGAATTCACATTTCTGGAACACTGGAAAATTACTCTGACATCAGTTGCAAGATAAATTTAAAAGAATTCAAGCATGAGATATTTCAAGCCTGAACTAAAAAAACAGTCCTGGGACTAGGAATAAGGGAGATTTAAAAGGTTTTTGTTTCAAAGATAGAAAGAAAGAATATTTGGAAATAAATTTCTGGTGATGAAGAAAATAACCAAGTAAAAATGAATCATCAGAAATTAGGTAAATTGAGAGAAAAATGGAAAATGAAAAAAAATGACAACTTACAGAGATATGACAATATTAAGATAACCACAGTTAGTAAATCAAATTCCAGTTGAATAGCAGGAGTAGAGAAGCATAATCAGGGATCTTCAGTTTAAAAGTCTTCAGTATTCTATGGTGACTAACATAACATAATAAAATAAAATTTAAAATAAAATAAAATAAAAGTCTTCAGTATTCGGCTCCTGGGTGACTCAATCGGTTAAGCGTTTGCCTTCACTCAGGTTGTGATCCTGGGGTCAAGAAGCCCTGCATCCGCATCCAGCTCGCTGCTCAGCAGGGGGCCTGTTTCTCCCTCTCCCTTTGCCGCTTCCGCCTGCTTGTGCTCTCTCACTCTCTTGCTCTCTCAAATAAATAAAACATTAAAAAAATAAAAGTCTTCAGTATTATTGAAGCAATGAATTATTTTTTTTCCCAGATGAATATATAATGCTGTCAAAGGACTTTCGTTAACCTGGGAATATTCTCCAATGTACTTAACAAGAAAAGGAGGAATAAGTATGGACTTTGGGAAAATTTGTTAATCTCTCCATGTTTCACTTTCCCATTTTGTAAAATGAGGATAATAAAAGGGCTGATATAGTAAGAGTTCAATAGCTATTGATTTGAGGTGGGGAGGTTACATAACAGAAGTTTATTTTCTCAGTTCTGGAGGCTAGCAGTCCAAAATCAAGGTTCCAGCTCTCACATAATTTCCGGTGAGGGCTCTCTTCCTGGCTTGTAGGGGGCTACCTTGTCACGATGTTTTCAAATGGCCTTTCCTCAGTGTGTGTACATAGAAAGAGAGTTCTCTGTTATCTCATTCTCTCTTTTTTTCCCAAATTTTTTTACTGTGTTAAAATACACATAACATAAAATTTACCATCTTAACCATCTTTAAGTTTACGGTTCAGTGGTATTAAATACTTTCATAATGTTGCACAACCATCACCTCCACCTATCCCCATAATTCTTTTCATCTTGTAAAACTGAAACTCTATACACCCTGTATATACAAATGGCCAATAAGCAGAGTGACTCCCCCTAGCTGCTGGCAGCTTTCCTCTACTTTGCTTTTACTCTGCTCTTTTACTTCTGGTGCGTGCATGTGTGAGTGACTGTCTTATTTCACTTCGTGTAATATCCTCCATGTTCATCCATATGTTGGAATTTCCTTCCTATTTAAGACTGAATATTTCATTGTATATATCTACCACATTTTGTTTATCCATTCCTCTTTCAATAAACACATGAGGGCGCCTGGGTGGCTCAGTTGGTTAAGCGACTGCCTTCAGCTCAGGTCATGATCCTGGAGTCCCGGGATCGAGTCCCACGTCAGGCTCCCTGCTCAGCAGGGTGTCTGCTTCTCCCTCTGACCCTCTTCCCTCTCGTGCTCTCTATCTTTCATTCTCTCTCTCTCTCGAATAAATAAAAATAAAATCTTTAAAAAAAAAAATAAACACATGAGATGCTCCCACATTTTAGCTGTTTTGAATTATGCTGCTATGAACATGGGTGTGCAAATATCTGCTTGAGAAACTGCTTGCAACTATTTTGGGTATATACCTAAAAGTGGAATTACTGGATCATATAGTAATTCTTGTTTTAATTTTTGGAGGAACCACCATACTGTTTTGCACAGTAGTTGTGCTGCTTTACATTTCTACCAGCAGTGCACATGGGTCCCAATTTCTCTAAATCCTTACCAACACGTTATTTTCTGTTTTTGTTTGTTTGTTTTTTAATAGTAACTGTCTTACTAGGTGGGAGGTGATATCTCATGGTAGTTTTGATTTGCATTTCCCTAAGGATTAGTGATGTTGAGCATCTTTTGATATGCTTATTGGCCATTTGTATATCTTCTTGGAAGAAATATCTGTTCAAGTTCTTTGCCAATTTTTGAGCCAAGTTGTTTGGATTTTTGTTATTGAGTTTTAGGAGTTCTCTATATATTCTGGATATTAATTCCTTATCAGATAATAATTTGCAAATATTTCCTCCCATTCTGTGAGTTGCCTTTTTTGTTGATACTGTCTTTTGATGTGCAGAAGTTTTTCATTTTGATGTAGTCCAATTTCTTTTTTTTTTTCATTTTTGTTGCCTTTGCTTTTGGTGTCATATCCAAAAAATCATGTGAAATCCTATGTCATAAATCTTTTCTCCTGTTTGTTTTATCATTTTAACAAATTCTCCTTACCACCTTCTTTAATGAACTATGATACCAAGCATTTCATTAAATATTTGCACAAGTCACAAAATATTTCACTAATTATTAGTAGTTATTCTTAGTAGTGACTTTATCACAGATGTTATGTCAATGATCATACAAAGGCACATTGAGCTTAAGAGTTTTTCCTAGAGCACTGGTTCTCAAACTTTTTGGCCTCAGGATCCCTTTGCATTCCCCCAAATTATTGAGGGCACCAAGGGGCTTTTGTTTATATGAGTTATAGCTATCCTATTTACCTTACTGGGAATTAAAGCAGATGTTTTTAAAATATTTATTTATTTGAAACAACAGTGATACATTAATTACATATTATCATACATAACATTTTTATAAAAATATTATATTTCCAAAACACAAAAAGTGTAGTGAGAAGAGTGGCATTGTTTTACATTTGCAAGTCTCTTTAATATCTAACTTAATAAAAGATAGCTGGATCCTCATATCTGCTTCCCATTCTATCAATGCAACATGTTGTTTTAGCTGAAGTTTATAAAGAAAATCCAGCCCAAGGGGCGCCTGGGTGGCTCAGTCGTTAAGTGTCTGCCTTCAGCTCGGGTCATGATCCCAGGGTCCTGGGATCAAGCCCCGTATCGGGCTCCTTGCTCGGCCGGGAGGCCTGCTCCTCCCTCTCCCACGCGCCCAGCTTGTGTTCCTGCTACCGCTGTCTCTCTCTCTCTCTCACTGTCAAATAAACAAGAAAATCCAGCCTGACATAGATATGTTGATGTAAAAGTGAAGAGCATTTTAATAACATTTTGGGTAACTGAAGATATTTTTCTTTGCTATAATAGTCAACAGCAATAGTTTCTCTTTTTTTAAAGATTTTGTTTATTTATTTGAGAGAGAGAGCACGCACACACGCGGGGGGGTGGAGGAGCAGAGGGGGAGGGGACAAGCAGACTCTGCTGAGTGTGGAGCCCCATGTGAGGCTCAATCCCACAACCCTGAGATCATGGCTTGAGCTGAAATCAAGAGTCAAATGCTTAACCGACTGAGCCACCCAGTGCCCAATAAGTAATAGTTTCTTAAAGGCTAGTTACAATATGGTCTATATTTAGTGGTTTATCTTACCCTTTAATGGATCTTTAACCCAGGCATGATTTTGTAACATCATGCTTTAGTCATTTGGAAAGTAGTTCACTGAGATATTTAGATCCTCCTAATGTTGGCACATTTTGTCATACATGATTAAAAAAAAAGTCACATTTGTTATTATACCACCAATCTCATCAGAAAATCTCTGTTTTGGGAAGCTTGTCAGTCTAACAGTGGTGGATGCAAATTTCCCAAAATTCTGATTTTTGCCTGAAAGTTGAATTTTTTCATTGGTAACAAATACCGTAAATTATTTTCATAGAAGTTGCAGGCTTACTTGGCTCATTTTCAGAAAAATATCTGCCAAATTTTCAATTCTAAATAACCATAGTTTGTCTTTAAGTTGTTCTTTCAAATAAAGATGGGGTTTCATTTTAAAAAGTGGCTAGTTCAGGGGCACCTGTGTGGCTCAGTCAGTTAAGCATTTGCCTTTGGCTCAGTTCATGATCCCAGGGTCCTGGGATTGAGCCCAAGGCTCTCTGCTCAGTGGAGAACCTGCTTCTCCCTCTCCCTCTGCCTGCCGTTCCCACTGCTTGTGCTCCCACTTTCTTTCTCTCTCTCAAATAAATAAAAAAATCTTTAAAAAGTGGCTAGTTCAGTATTGCCTTTTCTTAAGATAACCATTATATTTCTGTATGCAGCAGAAATGCTTTATGTATATTTTCTGTTTGTCACCCAGACTATTAAAAGGATGTGTCTCTGAGGGATGAAATTTAATATAAAAGTTAGTAATTTTTACTGCTTCATTAAAGACTTCTTAAATAAAACTGGCTCTTTTTCCCCCCTGCGAATGTGTGATGGTGGAGGCTATAGTAACTAGGTAATTTGGTACTATTGCCTTGATTCATGCTAAGGCACTTGTAATTTAACCCACCATTGTTTTCATATGATCAGTGCAAATGTGAACACACTGGGGAAGTCAAATAATGCAATTGTATTATTAAGAGAATGTTTTTGACCTCTTGGACCCTCTGAGGTATTTTTGGGGGATCTGAAGACCACACTTTGAGAACTGATGATCTGGAATGTGAGCAGTATAAAAGTAGTGAGTTTCTTTTGTTCACTTTATATTTTCAGCACTGTTCTATCTAGAACAGTGCCTGGCACACAATAGGTGCTTAACAAATATTTCCTCAATGTATTAATAAAACAAGATTAATTTTTTATACAAAACAGAATAATAATTTAAGATGTATTTCTTTTTACTACAGGTAGCTCAATAATTAACCAACATGTGCCACAAAATGGCATGAAAATCTAGTTTCGTTATTACAACTTCCTTTCATAAAGATCCCATTGACTACTAAATTATGAGCAAAAAGACTAAAGGATGTATGTGAAGGAAGAAATGTGAACTGCACCAGAATCAGAATAAATGCCATTTTTTTCCCACAGAAGCACAGAGCTTAAATGCCTTCAGAGATCATCTAGCCCAATTCCTTCATTTTTGCAAATGACGAAATTTAGCTGCCTGGGTGCAGAGTCTGCCCAAAGTCTTAGAGTGAGTGACAGGACTAAAATACAGGATCTTTCACATTTTTCTTGCATATAGAAATGGTAGGAACAAGGGGTGCCTGGGCGGCTCAGTCGTTAAGAGTCTGCCTTCAGCTCAGGTCATGATCCCGGGGTTCTGGGATCGAGCCCCGCATCGGGCTCCCTGCTCCGCGGGAAGCCTGCTTCTCCCTCTCCCACTCCCCCTGCTCGTGTTCCCGCTCTCTCTGTGTCAAATAAATAAATAAATAAAATCTTAAAAAAAAAAAAAAAGAAATGATAGGAACAATAATAGGAGGCAAGAAAGCTGTTGTGTATTTCTGCTTTGAAAAGGGGCCAAGCAGGTCAGAGTCAAATCCTTAAACCACTCCATGGGTACTTTAAGACAGAAGAGAGACCTGGGGTTAAAGGATAGGAGACTTAGGTAATATTTCTTTTTTTTTTTTAAAGAATTTATTTATTTATTTGAGAGAAAGAATGAGAGAGAGAGAGAGAGAGCACATGGGAGAGCGGTGGGTCCGAGGCAGAAGCAGACTCCCCGCCGAGCAGGGAGCCCGATGCGGGACTTGATGCGGGACTTGATGCGGGACTCGATGCGGGACTCGATCCCGGGACTCCAGGATCATGACCTGAGCCGAAGGCAGTTACTCAACCGACTGAGCCACCCAGGTGCCCCTTAAGTAATATTTCTTGGTCGAGTCCCTGCTCCTTCCCCAAACAGCTCAGGCTGGAGACCTGCAAAGACTGCATGGGGAGTCAAGCTAGCCCCGCGGAACTGTCAAGAGGAAAAAATTCAGGCTCCAAGAAGTAAGCAAGGGGGGGCCTGATCCCTAGAAGGAGGGCCGTGGAGCTGTCCTGGATAGTAACATGGATTGGGCCAGGGACTGAAAAAGCAACAGAGAAGAATGTCTTTGGTATTTGCCAGCAGAGAGCTATTGGCATTTTATATGAACTGTCCTGCATTTTGCAGACTGTTCACCATCCCTGACCTCCACCCACCAAATGCCAGTGAATTCCATGACACTGGGACAACCGAAAATGTCCTGCGCATTTTCAAGTGCCCACTAGAGGGCTTATATCGGCCCCAATTACCCTGATTACCATGTACCACATATTTATTAAGAAACACACTTCCTGATGGATTTGGTGGGACACACTTTGGAGATGTTTCTCTTTTTCACAGGCTTTTTGGTTCTCCTCCCCCACCACTAATCCTCCCCCTTCACCCACTGAGTCAATAGCATTCATGGCTCCAGGATGAGGGTAAACATAGCTAAGAATAAACAAGACAACGAAGTTTCTGAATGGGGGTTTTTGTTGTTATTGGTGGTGGTGGTGTTTAGTTTTTGAGTGAGTGACTTTTATTTTTCTCTGACATTATACAGTCAATTTCTACAAACCTTTCTCCAGAGAAAATCTGAATGGAATTTTAAAACCAAAGCTAAAACAGTAGGTTTTTTACTATAACTGAAGGTTTCTCAAAAGAGGAAGCATGGGATTTTTTTTTTTTTTTTAGTTTTAAACCAGTTAGAGGTTGGAGAACACAGGGCAGATTGTTTACACCATAAGCCAAAGAGTTACCAGGTATGAAGTTGTCTACCAGAATAAAATAAACGTTCAACCTGCTGGAAGGAGAAGAGAATCTGAGGGCATGTAACTGTAATTTAAATGCTGGTAGGTGCCTAAGAAAGGATTGTACCCCCCATTCATTCTTCTGAGTCAGCTGAGAGGACAGGAAATGTCCTGGAGGAAGGCAGGAAGGACTTTAAAGCAAAGAGGATCTTCAACTTGCTTCCAGCAGGCCTCTTTGAGAGGGCCCCTGCTCACCACACAGCTGAGGCAGAGTGACTGAGTGAGACATGCCTATCCACCCTCCAGGTTACTGAGCTCCCCAAAGCAGCACATAAGTGGCTTGACTGGAGAGGCCTTGTGGTCAGCATGAGGTTAGCAGAGATGGATGCAGACGTGGGGCAAGAGGGAAAGGAGCTGACAACCAAGAGCTAGAGGTAACTGCCTATCCCAGCAGATCCTGGGCCAGGTGACTCTGAGGTTAGTACAACATCCAAATCCCCAGAAAAGGGGAGAGAAGAGCAAACTCCTGGATTGACTGAGTTTAAATCTGTAAATTGCAAAGTTTACATAGAAGGTCAAGTTTTAGGCTCCTAAATGAAAAGAGGCTTAGGAACTAAGTGCAATATTTAAGACCTAAAGAATGCAAAAAATTTATCCTCAATACAGTAATGAATATTTATACCCTCTTTGCTTAAGCCCTTTAAATTTGCAGAAGGTATTTAGATGCCAAATATCAGCTGTTTAGTTTGTTCGGGTTTTATTATTTGTGTGGCTTTGATGACTATTGGCAAACAAGTGCTCCTTTTACTTCTCTGTGATCGGAAACATCACTGAAGTGGCCCCTAACTATATAAAGGAGGCTGAAGATCGGTTGATTTTGCTGGTTATCAATGGATGAGATACTTCAGCTAGAATCTGTCCCTTTTTTAATCAGCAGAATATTTACCCTCTTTTGTACAAACTGTAGTTTTAAAATTAACTGTCACTCAAATTAGACTTTAAAACAAAGACTAACAAGAGACCAAAAGGCATTACATAATGGCAGAGGGATCAATTCAACAAGAGTACAAGATGTAACACTTGTAAATATCTATGTAGCCAACATTGGTGCACCTAAATACATAATACCAATATTAACAGACATAAAGGGAGAAACTGACATTAATACAATAATAGTAGGGGACTTTAACAACCCATTACATCAACAGATAGATCATCCAGGCAGAAAATCAAATAAGGAAACGGTATCTTTGAACAACACCTTAGACCAGATGGACTTAACCAGTAATACACAGAACATTCCATTAAAAAAAAACAACAACAGAATACACATTTTTTTTCAAATGCACATGGAACGTTCTCCAGGATACATGACATGTTGGGCCACAAAACAAGTCTTAATTAACTTAAAAAGACTGAAATCATATCGAATATGTTTTCCAGTCACAATGACATGGAACTAGAAATCAGTTACAGGAAAAACTGGAAAAAACCCTGATGGGGTACATGGTCACTGGGGTGGCCACGGAATGGGCTGTGGGACACATTGTGGCTCCTGACCGGAGCCTTCAGTGGGGTGAGCTCAGAGCCTATCCAGCCTGCCACTCAGGAGGCCTCCACCCGCTCTGCTCCCCTGCCCCTGCAGATGGGGCCCTGCGCCTATGAGATCAAGCAATTCCTGACCTGCTCCACCACTCAGAGTGACCTGTCCCACTTTGGAGGCTTCAGTGAGGCCCTGAAACAGTGTAAGTACAACCACGGTCTGAGCTCCCTGCCCTGAAAAGATGGGGGCAGACTGGTGCAAATTCTCAGGCCAGCCCTGCACCCACCTTCCCCCCCTTCACTGACAGCTGGACCATGGTGTCAGATGGCACCCATGTAGCTGGGATTGGGGGTGAGGATGGGGGTTTTCACCCCAGAGATGACTAGAGTCACAAATGTACAATTAATTGAGTTTAATTATTTTTTTATTTTATTTTTTTAAATCCTAAAATTTATATGGAACCACAAAAGACCCTAAATTGCCAAAGCAATTTTGAAAAAGAAAAGCAAAGCTGGAGGCATCACAATTCCAGACTTCAAAGCAAAGCTGGAGGCATCACAATTCCAGACTTCAAAATTACAAAGCTGTAGTAATCAAAACAGTATGGTAGTGACACAAAAAAGACAGAGGCCAATGGAACAGAATAGAAAACCCCAAAATAAACCCATAATTATATGGTCAATCAATCTTTGAGAAAGCAGGAAAGAATATCCAGTCGGAAAAGACAGTCTCTTCAACAAATGGTGTTGAGAAAATTGGTAAATTACATGCAAAAGAACGAAACTGGACCACTTTCTTACACCATACACAAAAATAAATTCAAAATGTGTTAAAGAGTGGACCACCTAGGTCTGACTCTTGATTTCAAGTCAGGTCTTGATATCAGGGTTGTGAGTTCAAGCCCCATGCCCTGTGTTGGGCTCCACACTGGTCATGGATCCTACTAAAAAAAGAAAAGTGTTAAAGACCTAAATATGTGACCTGAAACCATAAAAATCCTACAAGAGGGCACAGGCAGTCAAGTCTCTGACATTGGTTGTCGCAACATTTTTCTGGATATACCTCCTGAGGAAAGGGAAATAAAAGTAAGAATAAACTATTGGGACTACATCAAAATAAAAAAGCTTCTGTACAATGAAGGAAACAATCAACAAAACTAAAGACAACTTACAGAATGGGAAAATATATTTACATATGACATATCTGATAAAGGGTTAATATCCAAAATATACAAAGAACTTATAAAACTCAACACCCAAAAAACAAATAACCCAATTTAAAAAATGGGCAGAAGAAATGAACAGAGATTTCTCCAAAGAAGACAACCAGATGGCCAACAGACACGTGCAAAGATGCTCAACATCACTGATCATCAGGGAAATGCAAATCAAAGATGTAATGAAATATCACCTCACACCTGTCAGAATGGCTAAAAAGAAAACCACAAGAAACAACAAGTGTTGACAAGGATGCAGAGAAAAAGGAACCCTCTTGCACTGTTGGTGGGAATGCAAACTGCTACAGCCACTGTGGGAGACAGTGTGGAGGTTCCTCAAACAGCTAAAAAGATAGAACAACCCTATGATCCACTAATCATGCTACTTGGTATTTACCCAAAGAATACAAAAGCACTCATTAAAAGGGATACATGCACCTGATGTTTATAGCAGCATTATTTACAACAGCCAATTTATGGAAGTAGTCCAAGTGTTCATCAGTAGATGAGTGGATAAAGAAGATATGGACTATATGTACAATGGAGTATTATTTAGCCACAAAACATGACATCTTGCCATTTGCAGCAACATGGATGGACATAGAGGGTATAGTACTAAGTGAAATAAGTCAGTCAGAGAAAGACAAATACCATATGATTTGATTCATATGTGGAATTTAAGAAACAAACCAAATAGGCAAAGGGGGGGAAAAAGAGAGTAAGAGAGAGAAGCCAAGAAACAGACTAAACTGTAGAGAACAAACTGATGGTTACCAGAGGGGAGGTGGGTGGGGGATGGCTGAAATAGGTGATGGGGGATTAAGGACTCTACTTGTGATGAGCACTGGGTAATGTATGGAATTGCTCAATCATTATATTTTACACCGGAAATTAAATAACACTGTATATTGAAGAAAGAAATTGAAGATGACATAAACAAATGGAAAGGCAGGCCATGCTCGTGGATTATAATGATTATATTGTTAAAATGTCCATATTCCACAAGCCATCTACAGATTCAGTGCAGTCCTTAATCAAATACCAACAGCATTTTTTACAGAACTAGAACAAAGAATCCTAAAATTTATGGAACCACAAAAGACCAAAGCTTTGAATCTTGCTTTGCATAGCCAAAGCAATCTTGAGAAAGAAACAAAAGCAGACGCATTGATCAACAGAACAGAATAGAAATCCTAGAAATAAACCCATGCTTATATGGTCAATTAATCTATGACAAAGGAGGCAAGAATACAATATGGAGGAAAAGACAGTCTCTTCAATGAACAGTGCTGAGAAAACTGGACAGCTACATGCAAAAGAATGAAACTGGATCACTTTTTATACAAAAAATAAACTCTGAATGGATTAAATACCTAAATGTGTGATCTGAAGCCATACAACTCCTAGAAAAAAACATAGATAGTAATTTCTTTGACATTAGCCTTAGCAACATTCTTCTAGATATGTCTCCTTAGGCAAGGGAAACAAAAGCAAAAACAAAAGCAATAACAACAACAAAAAACTATTGGGACTACACCAAAATAAAAAGTTTTTGCAGAGTAAGGAAACCATCAACAAAATGAAAAGGCAACCTACTAGAATGACAGAAGATATTCACAGATGATATCGCCAATAAGGGGTTAATATCCAAAATATATAAAGAGCTTCTATAGCTCAGCACCAAAACAAGACAAAACAAAACAAAACAAAAAATCCCAAAATCAATCTAATTAAAAAATGGGCAGAGTGGGGCACCTGGGTGGCTCAGTCAATTAAGCGTCTGCCTTCGGCTCAGGTCATGATCTCAGGGTCTTAGAATTGAGCCTTGTGTTGGGCTCCCTGTAGGCAGGGAGTCTGCTTCCCTTTCTCCTTCTGCCCCTTTGCCCTGCTCATGTGCTCTCTCTCTCTGTCTCAAATAAATAAATAGAATCTTAGAAAAAAATGGGCTGAGGACCTGAATAGACTTTTTCCAAAGAAGATATATAGATGGCTACTAGGTACATGAAAAGATGCTCAACATCAGTAATCATTAGGTAAATGCAGGAAAAATCCCCAGTGAGATATCACCTTACACCTGTCACAATGGCTAGTGTCAAAAAGAGAAAAAATAACAGTGTTGATGAGGATGTGGAGAAAAGGGAACTCTTGTGCACTGTTGGTGGGAGTGTAAATTGGTGAAACCACTGTAGAAAACAGTATGGAGGTTGCTCGAATATTAAAAACAGAAATGCCACATGATCCAGTAATTCCACTACTGGGTACTTACCTGAAGAAACAAACGCTAATTTGAGAAGACATATACATCCCTATGTTTCTTGCAGCATTATTTACAATAGCCAAGATACAGAAGCAACTCAAGTGTCCATCAGTAGTTGAATGGATAAAGAAGAGGCGGTATATACACACAATGGAATATTAGTCATAAAAAAGAGTGAAATCTTGGGGTGCTTGAGTGGTGCAGTTGGTTGAGCATCTGACTCTTGGTTTCAGCTCAGATCATGATCTCAGGGTCATGAGATCAAGCCCTATGTTGGGCTCTGCGCTCAGTGTAGAGTCTGCTTGAGTTTCTCTGCCCCTCCCCCTCATGTGTGCACATGCTCTCTCTCTCTCTCTTTCTGTCTTTCATGAATAAATAAAAATAATAAAAATAAAATTAAAAAAATAAATAAATCTAAAAAACAGTGTGAAATCTTGCCATTCACAACAACATGGATGGATCCAGAGGGTATGATGCTAAGTAAAATAAGTCAAATAAAGACAAATACCATGTGATTTCAATATATGTGGAATCTGAAAAACAAAACAAATGAACAAGCAAAGCAGAAACAGACCCATAAATACAGAGACAAACTGGCCGCTGCCAGACGGGAGAAGAGTAGGAGGATAGGCAAAATGGGTGAAGGGGATTTGGAGGTATAGGTTTCCAATTATGGAATGACTAAGTCATGGGAATGAAAAGTACAGCATAGGGGATATAGTCTCAGTGATTTTGTAATGGTAGCTGCACTCACAGTGAGCGTAGCATATAGGGGTGTGGAATCAATATGTTGTACACCTGAAACTTATGTAAGTTTTTGTATGTCAACTATACTTCAGTAAAAAAATATAGAATTTAAAAATAAGAAAAATAATATTAACTGCCACTAAGAGAACAACAAGGGTTCACACCTTGTAAGGTTTTTAAATTTAGATGTCATTAACATTCAGATTTTAAATTTGGTAGACATACCCGGTGTACAGACTCAGCCTGCCTGTGGAGATGACCAAAACAGGCTTTCTTATCTTATTGTACATACTCATTCCAAGTCAACCTAGAGTTGATTTCCTTGTTTTGATACTGGTAAGAAGCTCATGTTTTACTTTAGTAAATTTTGCCTTTCTCTGTCTCTCTCTCTCCAGAAAACAAGAGAATTTCAGCTTGCTCTCAAAGAATACCAAAATAGTCTGAGAAAAAAAAAACTCTTAAGCTCTCATAAGCACATAATCAGATCTTCCCGTCTTTCATGGGGCCTATCATTTGGTAACTTGTGTTTTATGTTCCAAAAGAGCAAAGTGGCAGTATTCTAATACACTTCTAGTTTTGCAACAAAGTCCTGTAAAATTTCATGTTCTCATTATTAAATATGTGGTTTTTTTTTTAAGGGCAGCCTTATGTCTAGGTGATAAAAAAAGAAATGTGCTGAACTTAGTCAATTTTATTACAAACCTGAGACCTTTTGTGGTTGAATTTGATTATTTGATTCATGAAAAAAATCTGCAGCCTTGTCTTTCAGGTCATTTGGATAGCCTTGTGCTTCATTCTGTTGCTTTGGAGCTTTGCTTTTTATTTGTTGATTTGTTTTACTTTTCAGTGAAAATATGTTGGTAGTTCTAGTGGTATTTATGCTTTAGTTAAGTAAAGAATCAAGAGAAGACTTCTTAGCCTTCTTAATCATATTAATGTTCTCTCTAGTAAAGACAGTGACTGAGGCCGGAATAGGAGAGACAATTGTGAATTTAGAATTTCTTTTCTTCTTTTGATCACTTCATTCTGTAAGTAACAAGAAACACATGAAACAAAATTCTGAGAACTAACTTTAAACTCAACCTTTAAAAACCAAGAGAAACTATGAGTTAAAAACTGGTTATTAGTCACAGAGCATGCCGAAACAACTTATTTCTTGCTCTTGTAACTATTTTTTCTAACAGGTTAAAAACTGATAAGAGGCTCTTGGGAAACTCTTATCAGTCATTGCAAAAAATGGGTTAACCCATTCCTAATCTGGCAAAGACTTAAAAGGCCTAAATTCCTAAAAGCATTGGGGTATTTTTTTTTTCTATTTGCTAAGTATGCTGTATAAGAATCATTTCTGTTATAACAAATTCAGAGTTAAAATATCTTTTCATTCATGTGATTTGTTCTATGAGTGCATTTGCAGCCTATAAAAGAGATGGTTGCCTAAGCTGACACCGCAGAACATTGCAGGAAGTGTTGATTAGAATTTGCACATTTGTTCTGAGTTTGTGAATTCCAAGCAGATTTGCTAATGGAGAAGCAGTGGCTTTTTCACAACTGTTCAGCTCTAGGTCGTGGCTACTTATGTGTGTTTCTTTATGTGGTAACTGCTGTTAGTATTTTAGTATATATTCTTCCTGCCTTTTCCTCTCTTCATATAGTCTTTCACTTTGCAAAGTTAATCTCATAGCATACTTGCTATTTCATATTTTTTCCACTAATGGCATGTTATTAATTTTTTTGAAAAAATATTTTCAATCATATAAGATAATCCATCATCTAGCTATAACATAATTTATTAAACTACTTTCCTATTGTTAGACACTCAGACTATTTCTGATTCTTACCTATTGTAAATATTGTTGTAACTAGAATCCTTGAACTTAAACCTTTGGCATATTCTAATTGTTGTTTCCTATAGGTAAATTCCCAAAAGTAATACTATTGGATCAAAATGCAAATATTTTAAATGATCACTACCCTAAGATAGCCACTGCTAACAGTTTGATGTATATTTTTACAGTCTTCTTCTTTTTTTTTTTAAGATTTTATTTATTTATTTGACAGAGAGAGACACAGTGAGAGAGGGAACACAAGCAGGGGGAGTGGGAGAGCAGGTAATAATATTAAGCAGGCTTTCCCCTGAGCAGAGAGCCCAATGCGGGGCTCGATCCCAGGACCCTGGGATCATGACCTGAGCTGAAGGCAGACGCTTAACGACTGAGTCACCCAGGCGCCCCTACAGTCTTCTAAAAAAATAAATATTTATGTGCTTGAATGTATGTATACATACAAGAAACTTAGTTAGGAGTCCATAGCAGTAATCCAGCAGATGGATCAGAGTAGTCTGCAGCAGGAGGCAGGAGTGGAGGTAGTGCATGGTGGTCAGATTCTGGATAGATTTTTTTCAGGAAGACAGATTGGATATGGAGTAGGAGACAAAGAAAGGAGTGAAGATTTACTTCAAGTTTTGGAGACCTGAGCATTTGGAAGGATGGCGTTGACCTCAAGTGGCAGGGGAAAAAATGCTGTAGGTGGAGCAGGTTGCAGGAGAGGGAGGAACAGAGTTCAGCTAGGAGAGAGTGAGAGTGAGATATTTATTAGGTACCCAAGTAGAGATGTCCAGTAAGCTATTAAGTATATGAGTCTGCAGTTCAGGAGTGAGCAGGTATCAGAAGTATAAATGTGGGAATCCTTGGCACATACATGATATTTGAAGCCAGGAGACTGGGTGAGATCACCAAGAGAGTGAGTACGGACAAAGAGAAGAAGAGTCAAGACTGGGGAGGTGGGCGCTCTTACCTGGAGAGCACTTCCTAGGTACCAGGCACTCTTCTGTGTGCTTTGCATAGATTATAGGTTGACTCATTTAGTCTCCAAAGCAACTCAGTGAAGGGGTATGATAACCCCATTTTATAGAGGAGGAATCTGAGGCACAGAAAGCTTCATTTAGTAATCAATAACTATTTCATGATATGAACTGATAGAATAAGTCTTAACTCCCTTTTTGAATAATGCAAACTTGTTTTGAAATATATCACAAACTTTTTCTGCATAGGTTTGATCCATCATGTCTCAAAAATCTTAGTAGTTAGGGATTCCAGTTATACTTTAATGAATCAGCATGACTAATCTGTTCAAAGGTGCTTTTCTTTCAGCTGACAACACATTCTAGAAAAGAATATTGAGGGGATGCCTGGGTGGTTCAGTCAGTTGAGTGTCCTGCTCTTGGTTTTGGCTCAGGTCATGATCTCAGGTTATGATCCCAGGGTCGTGAGATCGAGCTCCACGCCTGATTCTGCACTCAGTGGAAAGTCTGCTTGAAGATCCTCTCCTTCTGCCACTGCTTACACTTGCACGTGAGTGCACATGATTTCTCTCCCTCTCTCTATCTCTCAAATAAATAAATCTTAAGAAAAAGAATATTGAGGAGAGACTGAAAAAAGAAAAAAGCTTATTTTCAAAAAGGAGATAAGGAGAGCCATTTTTAGGGTTCAATATTTCTTAAAGATCTTGTGTTTATTTGCTTTCATGAGTCTTTTCTTCAAGAGCCATGAATTCTTTAATCATATTTAAGGATAGTAGAGGCAAGTTAATAAAGGGAAATTGTCATCACTCCTACCATCTCACTCTCTACCATATTCAGAATATCCCAATGGGATGGTTTCTAAGGCTCTACCTCAGCGTTAGCAGAAATGTGCATAAGACAGGGAAAGACAAATTCATTATCATGGGTTAATTATTACAGAAGGCTTCCAGAAAAAATATTTCAAATTGTCCTCTTGGTACCCTGGAGCTTTTTACATCTTGGGACAAGGTTGCAGATGAATGAACTTGCAGTATACTTTTCTACCTTCTCTTCCTTGAGAGAAGGGTCACTGTGAAAGGGGAGGTGGGTAGGAGAACTTGCAAAATGCTTTTTCAGATAGTTCAGTTTTAGGAAAAAGGACAAATAGAAGTCAAGGATCTGGAAATAAAATGTTCCCTGCCAACAGTGTTTCTTAAAAAGTATTCACATACTTTTGAGGGTTCTTATAACTCAGGTTGAAGATTATTGTCTTAAATATTCCCAATAGGGAAGAATAAAAGAGATATCCTAAAACACCAAGGTGACTTCAGAGGTGTTCCTTTACTGAGCCCAAAATGTGAAATGATGGAAAGATGTGTACATTTATCTAAATACTAGAGAGCAGCATGACCCTTGAATAACAATACTGGGAAAAGCAGAATCCAGAATTAATTCAGAGATGTGAAAAATGTTTTTAAAAAGAGGGAGGCGGTTGGTGGGGAGGGCCCTTTTAAGGTCACGTTCATAGCAAGAACAAAAACATAAAGACACTGGGAAAAGATGATGTAATGTTTAAAAGATAACAGAGAAAGCAGAACTAACCAAAGCCTCTTTTTCTCCATTCTTCTTTCAGTAACTACTTTCAAATGAAAAGGGTAAGAGTAATGGTGGAAGGGAACATAAATGCAAGGAAGTTAAGAAACAATTTAGTTAATGGAGTTATTTTAATGAGTTTGTTTTTATGCCCACATAAATTGTATCCTGAGATATTTAGAGAACTTGTAGTTGTAATCATGTAACCACAGTTAACAATCTTAGAAAATAATTTTAGAAACAGAAAGCATAGATTCATTAAGAACCAATGCTCTCAAACTAATGTTACATCTAAGAACTTATTACTCAACTTAAGACCTAATCTATCTTTTTCATTTAACATTATATTGGAGCATTTCTTTAATATTTCTCATTAAACATACTTCTCTACTATAATTTTAGATAGCTATGTAGTTCTCAATTGTATGACTATACCCTAAATTGCTTAACCAATCCACCATGGTCAAGTTTAGACTATTTCACATTTTTGGCTTTTAAAAACCATGCTATGGTTAAGATTATTTAACGAAAAACTTTATAAATTACTATTTTTTAAATTTTAGGTCAAATTCCCAGAAGGGAGATAGATGAATCAATGGCATCATATTTCTTCTTTTTTTTAATGGCATCATATTTCAAAGGCCTTTTAATAAGCACCACCAAAATGGCCTCCAGAAAGAAGTACCTATTTATAGTTTCAAAAACAATACATGAATGACTGTTTTTCCAATCCTTATAATTACTGGAAGATTTTGGTAGAAAAACTTTATATTGGTGATTTTTTTGTTGTGGTAAAATATACACAACATATAATTCACCATCTTGACCACTTTTAAGTATACAATTCAGTAGCATTAAGTATATTCATAATGCACAACCATCACTACTACTTCCAGAGATTTTTCATCATCCCAGACAGAAACTCTGTACCCATTAAACAAAAATTTAAAAATAAATATTAAAGGGATGACTGGATGGCTCAGCCAGTTAAGTAAGCATCTGCCTTCGGCTTAGGTCATGATTCCTGGGTCTTGGAATCGAGTCCCACTTTGGGCTCCTTGCGCAGCAGGAAGCCTGCTTCTCCCACTGCTTGCTCAGTCTCTCTCTCTTTCTCTGACAAATAAATAAAATCTTTAAAAAAATATTGAAAAATTTTGCCATTGTTTTGCTGTATATTATTCAATCCCATCAGCAATACTCCTCCCCCTCCCTAATATCTTAGAATTCTTCTCTATTAGAAATAGGACAAGCTGTACCATGGTAACAACTCCAAAATCTTGTGGCTTACACAACAAGAGTTTACTTCTCACTCAACTTACATATTCTATGCCAGTCAGTGCATATACTTGTTTCTTGGCCTTTCAGAGGTTCAGGCGAATGGAGACCCAGTAGTATAATCGCTTCCTAGTTTGCTTGGTTACTGAGGCAGGGCAAGAAAGTGCTGTAGAGCCTTGAGGCAACAATCAAATGCCAATCAAATCAAATGACATGTGCCACTTCTAAGAACTTGGTGACAACTAATAACATGGTGGAGGGTGACAAGTACATTCCTCCCATGTTACCTAAGAGAGAGGGGAGCACTAGAAGTTCTGCATCTTCCTTTGTATCCTTACTGATACAAAGTTGGCTTTGTTTAACTATTTGCATTTTTTTCCTATTCGTGAAGCCCACACATTAATGTTTCACTCTATGTAATGCACAAGAAATCTTGGAATAAGTGAAAACCATTAATTTAGAAGTGTAGTAATTTGATCTAAGTGAAAAGCCACATGTTGCAGAGTAATCTGTAAACACTCTGTTGTGGCTAACATGTTAAATTGCCACCTTTGGGCCCAGTTTTCTTAATAAATTCTAACTTTGGAAGTAGATGCTGAACGTTTTAGTAGCATTGGACCCTCTGGGTTTCATGTGTCACTGTTCATGCCCCATGGAGGATGATAAATATTGACAAACACTTGACAAGTTGATTAGCAACTTTTTTGAGAAATGGGAAAGCAGTGCTTAATTTTTCATTAGACATGCACTCTCTCTTAGCTTATTCCTGCCAAAAGTTTTGTGTGTGTGTGTATAAAAAAAAAAGTTACCAAACAGTAAAATTTTTAGTTATGTAACTACAGCCATGGAGCTCAGGCTTCTTTCTATATGCTCTGTGGTAGCTCTTGTAAGCCCTCATTTTCTTTTGTATATTATACTTAACCTGAAAGTTTTTATGAATCATGTTGACCTGATGACCTGGCAACTTCATTCATCTTGTAGGTTACTGCATGGGCCATTCTAAAATTGGCTGATACATCAAAGGGCCAGCAAGAGTAGCAGTGTAAACTACTGGAAGGAGTAACTGTACCTGTCCCTACCCGATCATATCCCAGGGAGCTTCATTAGACTGGTAAGTGCCCTTCTTGAAAGTGTGTTGGTTACATTGTTTCTGGAAAGGTCAAAAAAAGAGAGATAGGTTATCCTTGGTAACCTTTCAGATTTCCTACTTGTCAAAGTAAGAACTCTGTTCACTGCACATGTATCTCATGCACTACTAGATGAGACTATGGCAGGAGATCAAATGCAGGGTGAAGGTCCAGGAACCCATCTTGGCTTAATTTTAAAAATCTCTTCAATATTGGGGTGCATGAGTGTCTTAGTCAGTTAAGCGCGTGACTCTTGATTTTGGCACAGGTCTTGATCTCAGGGTTGTGAGTTCAAGCCCTGCATTGGGATCCGTGCTGGGTGTGGAGCCTATATAAAAAATTAAACAAACAAACAACAATCTCTTCAATGCAATTATTTATAGTAAAACTTTATTTCAAAATGACATATCCAGGGGAAAATTGTGAAAGGACAACAGCTTGGCATGCCAGCCTTGGAACAGGAAGCTGGATAGACTGCCAGGCAGCAGGTCTCTTTTGACACTCTTGGCTGGAACAAATGAACTTTGTTTCTTCTCTCAGTGCTTTACTATGCTTCAGAATCAAAGTCCTGGGAAAAAGAGTCTGGTTGGCTGAGCTTAGGGCATGTGCCCCGCCCTTGGCAAAGGCAGGTCTGAGAGAAAGGATTAGCAGAAGGAATCTCCAGGGATCTCTTTGGATTTCCTAGTGTGAGGCAGGCACATGAATTTTACCAAAACTCCATGCTATGTGGGAAAATAATTACCCACGTGAAAATCAGGATGCTCTTGAGAAGTGGGAATGAAGGTTCAGCATCCAAAAATGCCAGTATCCACCAGTAAGAGCAAAAAAGGCATCAAAGCTCATGTACTCATGAATCTGTTGAGTTGATATGTGCTGATTTGTTTGACTATTTTCTAATTGTTAGATTGCTTCCTTTTGTTTTCTTTCCTGCAACAAATAGCCCTAAGCACATACATTAAAAAAAATTATTTTTTTTAGGACAAATAATCAGGCCTGGAATTATTGGGTCAAAAGACAACACATGAGTATTTAAACTTTTTTTCATTTTCTATTTTACTGAAGTGTTGATGGACTCTGGAAGTATGCCTCTGGTCATTGTAGATTGGCTTTCCAGTGACTGGATGATTGCCTGGTTGAAGGTCACCCTGTGAAACCTCTCTTTGGGTCAGGGGCATTTGTGGTCCTGGGAAAAGCATACTCTTTAGAGCTCTCCTCTTTCCTTCTACTAATGTTTTTTAAATGTCCATTGCTATCTGGATGAAATGAAGGGCAAGGTCTCTGTTTTGGTCAATTGATTCACATGTTATAAAAAAGAAGGTAGCATTTGCCAGAGGGATCTGTGGGCCGTGGGGAGTGCCTGCTGGTATATGTATCAGCATATATAATGGCATATACCCAGCTCCCTCTTCTCCATGCCAAGTATCTCCAAACCTGGGGGGCAGGAAAAGCAGTGATTTCACTGACAGGGCACTCCACTCAAGGAAGGTACTTGTTGAGTGCCTTGACACACCTCTTCTTGAGCCAGGTTCTTCTAACTCAAAATGCGAGAAGAGTCCTAGATTTCTTTGGAAGCAGCAGTGTGCTTTGTTTTATAATTATCCCTGTGTTGCTTATTCCCCATGGCTGGAGTACACCAGATTGTAGATGTCTTGATATTAGCAATTGTCTCACCTTGGTATTTCTTGCAGCACTTTGCACAGTGCCTTGCTCATTCCAGGTACTTAATATTTGCTATCTTTTTTTTTTTTTAAATTTTATTTATTTATGAGAGGTAGAGAGTGAGAAAGAGAGCACACGAGCACCAGTCGGGGAGGGCAGAGGCAGAGGGAGAAGCAGACTCCCTACTGAGCAGGGAGCCCAACACAGGTTGGATCCCAGGACCCTGAGATCATGACTTATGCAGAAGTCAGGCGCTTTAACTGACTGAGCCACCCAGATGCCCCAAAATTTGTTGACTATCTTAAGTGGAATAGTTCTAGTACTTTCTTGGGGTCTAAATTCTTCCAAGTTATGTCTCAAGGTGCTGGAAAAGGTGAGCATTCCCTAAAAGCAATCAGGAAACCCCAGGGGGTTCTGAAACCCATTCTCAGTGATCTGGAGGAAAAGAGCTAAGCCTGGTGCAGATGCAGATGGATGAGCACTCACTCCCTTTCCAGGGGCTGTATCTCAGCCTGCGGTGTTCCCACCACATGACCTTTTTCAGTGTCTTGTACTAGCTCTCTGACCAAGGTTTTGCTGGGCATGTTTCTCCCCTCTCTAGGTCATATCCACTTGACCTGTACCCATTAACTCCTCATCCTTCAGATCTCAGCTCGATTGTTAATTCCTCACTAACATCTCAGAAAAGGCCAAATTCCTGTTATATATAGCATCATGTACAGCTCTTTCCTAGCACTTATCAGTGATTTCATTTAATATTTATATTTGTAATTATTTGATATGTTCTTTCTTTCTGACTGGAGACTATTAATCCATGAGGGCATGAATTGTTCCCTTCACAAAAGTGCTTGTTTTGTTTACTGTTGTCTTCTTCGTTCTAGGGTCCTCCCTGGCATATGGTGGGTACTCTGTCATCATTAGAGGCACACACATGTACCCACTGCCCTTCTGGCAGATACAGAGTATATTGGTATTCTCCAGAGAAACAGAACCGACCACTGGGATATATAAAATTAGACGTTTTTATTGTGGTTATAAATACCTATATTATTTTTATTGTGGTCAACTGCACATAACGTAAAATCTACCATTTTTAGCCATTTTAAGTGTACAAATGGAATTAAGTATATTCACATTGTTGTACAACTTTCATCGTTATATTTTATAGATTCCTAGTTCACCAACTAGTGGAATTAAGTATATTGGGATTAAGTATATTCACATTGTTGTATAACTTTCATCATTATATTTTATAGATCCCTAGTTCACCAACTTATTGTATAGCATCATCATATCTTGGTGGATTAACCCACCTTCAGCTCAAAGGATGGACATATACAATACGAAGATGTCCCACAGTTTTGCATTTGCAAGCTGAAGAACCAGGACAGCCAGTGGTGTAAGTCCCAGTCCATGTCTGAAGGCAGGAGAACCAGGAGCACCAATGTTTGGGGGTAGGAGAAGATGGACATCCCAACTCAAAAAGAGAGAGGGAATTTGCCCTTCCCCTGCCTTTTTGTTTTATTTCTGCCCTCAATGGATTGCATGATGCCTACCTGCATTGGTCTCCCCCAGCTCAAAGGGTTGCCCCTCGGTAGCCTAAGCTATTTGGCATTACTCCTACCCTTTCCTCAGTGATCACTTGAGGGAGAAGCCTCCAGGTTTAATTGAGATAGGGCATGGCAGTCTCCTAAACTGGTTTGATGCCCTGATTGAAGTAGTTGTGATTGGGGAGCATCTTTCTAGTGCAGGAAGTGGCATTGCTTATGCGTAAATCTGGAAATGATGAAGCCATTCAATTCTTAGAAAGGAAGCTTCCAAGAAGCTAAAGTCAATACTCAGCTGGTGCAGAGCTGAGCAGATAAATCTACAGAAGCCTCTCTTACCTCTCCAAGGAGGATTTTAGTGATATGGTCCAATAATTTCTTGTTTATGTTATTTTGGCATTCCCCCCCTTAATACTTGTGAGATAAAGCAGCCTGACACAATTTGGAAGACATTCAAAGATTTATCTTGCATTTCTTCTCTTTATATCATTTATGTTTTGCCATAGCTATAATTTATGTGCCTCACTCATAAAGGTGTCATAATCTCTGCAGCAGAGATTGCTAGGTTCCTGCTCAAAATCTATTGTCCTTTTCTCTTTGTAAAAAAATTCAAGTTTGATTTAGGTGGCAGTGTGCTTGGGTAAAAGACCACATTTTCCATTTTCCCTTGCAGTGATATGTGGCTATGTGACTAAGTTCTGGCTAATGAAATAAATAGCAAAAATGTCTAAGACCGGCCGGAAGGTGGAACAAAGTGCTGACTCAGCTGGCGGGGGGAGGGGGCAGGGTGCACTTTTAACCTTTCTCTTCCTCCTTCCCGGAGGGAGCTCTAGGAGCCACCTTGTATTTTGAGGTGAAACAGGATGGAACCCAATGCTTCCCTGGGGACTGTGGAATCATGTTAGACTATTTACTTCTGGACTTCTTTTACATGAGAGAGAAATAAACTCCTTATGGTTTAAACTACTGTTATTTTAGATTTTTCTGTTACAATATGTCTGAGCCTAATTCTAGCTGACTCAGTCTGAAACATATCCAAAGATTAAGTAGAAGCCATGTTTGACTTTATATGTGGCAACTTTGTTACTCATCAGGGAAAGACAACATTGTATGTAGCAGAACCTACATAAAGGGAAGGTTTCATCTGTATTAACCTCTGTTTTATCTAGACTGGAACCTGACCAATTTGCATTGTTTCAAATCCTTAACTAATCCAAGCATTTAGCAAAGCATAAGAATGCTTACCTGACATACATACTTGAATGTCTCCAGGCATCTAAAAACTTAATGAGTCTGAAAGGGATACTGATCTTGCCCATCCCAGTCATCATTAATTACCACCACCACATGGACTTCTTATCCCCTGTTTTCCTTTTAGTGAATGTTCAGTGAAATTCATATCCACCCACCTTACTTATCACCACAAGGGCCTGGCAGCCATCTTTGACACCCTCCTCATTTCTAATATCCAGGCCATTGTCAACTCCCAGAATCTCCCTCTACAATCTATTTTGATCTATTTCTGTCTCCATTGTTACTTTAGAGGGTAAAGCTATAACATTTCTTGCCCACACCACTCCAAAAGTGTCCCTCTGGACTCGCATTCTCCACACAGCAGCTAGAGAGAAGACACAAACCAGATCCCATCACCATCATGCTGAAACCTCTTCAAAGGCTCCCAATAGCATTACAATACAATCCAAAATCCTAAATATGGCCTATGAGTTCTGTGAAATTTGGCCCCTGCCTCTCCTCCACCACGCTGTGTTGCCTTGAGCCAGTTTCTCTCACTGACTGTGCTTCAGCCACCTGACCTCTTTTTGTCTTTTGAATGTATCAGACTCTTTCCCATTCAAGAGGCTTGCACAGGCTGGTTCCCTGCCTGGACTACTTTGCTCTTAAAGCCCTCTATTTAATGGTTAATTCCTACTGATTCTTCTGGTCACTGATTAAATGACACTTCTCATTAAATCTTCCTGACCCGACTCTCGATTTTTATCAGGCCCTCAATTATAATGTCTCACACACTCTTTACTCTGACTGTATGGCACTTTCATTTTAAACTATATATTTATGTGTGTGGGGTATTTTTTTTGGGGGGGTAGTTACTGTGTCATTCTCCCTCCAGAGAACAAAAGCACCATGAGGACAGACACTGTCTGTTTTGTATACCGCTGTATCACCAGCACCTAGCGTGGTACATAATACATATAGAAACTTAACAAATATTTGTGGGAAGAATGAATGAATGAATGAACAAAAATGAGACCTAGGAACCCTGTAGTATCTGCTTTTGTGATCACTTTCCTTGAATTCTGTCTTATGTGATTTTCGGAGAACAGATTCCCCTGCCCCCCCTCCCTTTCCCCCATATTGATGGAATGTAATCTTCATCTCTTCTTCCTCCTCCTCCCTCTTTTCAGCCTACCCTCCCAACTTCCTCCTCCTAATATAAAGTATTATAACTTTAGCAGATGCTTTACAAAAACAATTTTATTAAATCTCCTCAACCAACTTGCAGTTGCAAAATCATCATCTCCATGCCATGGATGGCAAGCCTGAGATTTAGTGAAAATTTACCTTTGCCAAGCTGGTATGACTACTAAGTAGTGAAGGTGACTAGGAGCTCCTAAATTTCTATCTATCCATTGTACCATAATGTTTCCCTTCACTTGGCCATACTTCTCATTCATTCCACAGTTACTGATCAACTCTACTAGGCACTGGACAAGATGTAATTGAATAAAACTAAACTACTTAGGCCTTTCACTCTTGGTGATCACAGTAGACTTATTTAGTATTGAATTAAGAGTCATATTCACCTGCTCTTTAACACTGTTTCCGGCTGTGTGTGTGCAAAGACAGAAGTAACAATGTTTTTGTGATGTTATAAAATTGTTTTAAACAGCTCATTTTGTTCCAGATACCTAAATATCTAAGGAAGAACTGGCCACAGTGAATGAACCAGAGTGTTTGTGGCTGGGAGTAGAAAGCCGTAAGGAAAGAGGCACTTCTGGAGCAGCCCCTTGCCCCCTTTCTTAACTTTGTAATTAAGGTACTTCACATATTAAAAAAATTCACCCATTTAAAGTGTACAGTTAATGATTTTCAGTATAGTTAGAGCTGTGCAATCATTACCAAAATCTAAGTTTAAATTATTTTCATCATCCCCAAAGGAAACCCTTACTCTACACCCACGTCAGCATCCAGCCTCTGACAACAGCTAATCTTCTTTCTGTCTCTATTGATTTCCCTATTCTGGACATTTCACATGAATTGAATAATATATGTGGTCTTTTGTGACTGGCTTCTTTCACTTACCATGTTTTCAAGGTTCATTGTGTTGTAGCATGTATCAGCACTTATTTTTTTTTCTATTAATATTCCATTAGTAGATTAACATTCTGCTGTATGGATACACACATTTTCTTTAACCCTCCATTCATCAGTTGTTGGACATTAGGGTTGATTCCATTTTTTTAAAAGATTTATTTATTTATTTATTTGAGAGAGAGAGAATGAGAGAGAGAGAGAGTAGGGTCAGAGGGAGAAGCAGGCTCCTTTGCTGAGCAGGGAGCCTGATGTGGGACTCGATCCCAGGACTCTGGGATCATGACCTGAGCCGAAGGCAGTCGCTTAACCAACTGAGCCACCCAGGCGCCCGGGTTGATTCCATTTTTTTTTTTTTTTTTTTTTTGGCTCTTATGAACAATGCTACCGTGAGTGAGTATTTGTGCAGACATAGGATTTCATTTCTCTTGGGTATATACCCAGGGAGTGGAGTTGCTAGCTCACATGTTAATTTTACGTTTAACACATTGAGGAGTGTCAGCAGCCCCTCTTTATGAGGATAAGTTTAGGGTTTTGTCCAGAAGACTGAGTCAGTTTTTCTGTTTTGCCAGGTCCTCAGTGTTTGTTTACATCCCTTCTATTCTTGCGTCTTTCGCCTCTTCTCTTCTGTGTAGAATCCAGCCCCCTGCTGATTTTAGGAGGAACTGCAGCTTTCAATGCCTAAAAGTTATTTGTAAAACATTTTGAACTCTCTGGAGGATGGACATTAAAGCAATAATGTTTATCTGTTTTTCCGTGGGTCTGCCGCACGTGGTTCTATTTTGTAACAAAAGAGTTCACTGAGTAGGAGGCTTATTTAACTTGTTCCTGAGAGTTACACTCCAACAACATGCTGTCCAAACAGATTCTTAATTACCCAGAGCTGAGTCTAAACGTTTTAAAGAATCAGTTTGAAGTTTCTTGGAGGATATTAACATCTTTAATAAATCTATATAGGTAAACATATGTTGAGAGCTTGTAAAAAATGTATGTAGAGTTCCTGGTACATAATTGCTTAATAAATTGTTAGTTGCCATTATCAAAAGTTACTGTAATGAACGACTGATTTAAGTATAAATCTCAATTACTTAAAATGTCTTAATTTTTTTGGAAACACATTTGAGTTCTGTTTCAGAATACACAGGATACTTTTCCATGTGTGCTGACATAAACTCTCATTTGATCGTCACCCCCACCTCGTGAAACCTGGCATTTTTTTCCAGTAGTTATTTTTAGAACAATAAAGATCATTTCCACCTACCCAAGCAAAGTTAATCTGAATACGACGGAGACAACTCTTCAGTGGTTTATCCACCCGCTCCCTCCCTCCAAATCGTTCAGTGTGGATACGCGGAAGAGTGTAATAGGAGCTGTCGGTCCCCAAGCTCTCCCTGCTCGGGTAAAGCTTTCAATTAAAGCGGAGATTTAACACGCATTTTACTTGAGATGAGGAGCGGGAATAAGGAAAAGCGAGCCCTGCGTGCGAGAGCTTTCACAGCTCAGGGTCGCTCCCAGGATAAATAATATCGAGTCAATCGTTTCCCCTCGCCGAGTCAGACATCTGAGCGCTGTCTCCCGGCTGAAGGGATTAGAGACTGCTATTAAGACGCCCCTTCCCGGTCCTGGTCGAGGTCCCGGCCTCGCGGAGCTGACTCTGAGTCACCCCAAGAAGGGGAGCCGAAGAAAGGGGAGGGGCACGCACCCCGGGGGTGGAGGAGAGCCGCGGGACGAAATTCTAGACCGAGTAAGGCTCGGAAGGAAGAGGAGGGGCAAAGGCGCGAGGGGGAAGAGAAGGAAGAGGCTGCTGGAGAAAGGAAGAGGAGGAAAGGGAGGGAGGAAGAAGGAAGGCGGAGGATCAAGAAGGGGGCGAGGGGGGGCGGGGGCGCGGGGCGGGCCGGGGAGGTGCCCGGGGCGGGGCGGCTCGCGCCTCGGGGAGGGTCTGCGGCGGGGGGGCCGGGCGGGGCGGGGCCGCGGGCGCCCGGGGCTCGGCGGGGGCTGCCGGGATTGGGGCGCCGCGGCTCTCGCTCGCCTCCGCGGCCAGGCTCAGCTCCGAGGGACACGTCCGTGCCGCGTTAGCCCGGGGCTGCGAGCCTCTCCGGGACTTCCTGCCCGCGAGCCCCGCACCTGGCCACGGCCCCGAAGCCCGGCTCCGGCTGTAGTGCGCGGCGGGCGGGCGGCGGACCGCGGCGGTCATGGGGCTGCAGCCGCTGGAGTTCAGCGACTGCTACCTGGACAGCCCGTGGTTCCGGGAGAGGATCCGCGCCCACGAAGCGGAGCTGGAGAGGACCAACAAGTTCATAAAAGAGCTCATCAAGGACGGGAAGAACCTCATCGCAGCGACCAAAAGTAAGCGGGGACCAGGCTGCGGCACGGCGAGGCCGGGAGGAGCCTCTGCCGTAGGGAGACCAGGCAGTCGCGTGCCCCGGGTCAGCCGCCCCCGGAACAGGAGATTGGGGACCGGGAGGCCCCGGGCTCACTCCTGCCCGGCTCCCCAGGCAGCGAGTGGCGAGTGCCCTTTCCCGCCCCTAGCCCTCTACCAGCGGCCAGAGCCCGGGGCTGTGCGTGGGAGCGCGCCGCCCGCAGCCCAGTACCCCTCGGTGCCTGCGTTCCCTGCCCGACCCGCCCCGGGGTCAGGTGGGATTGTACCCTCAAGCTCAGTTTCGTTAGTTTTGCCTTGTGACCTCTCCAGAGGACTTTCCTGGGGATTCTTTGAAAACCTGCTGCGTGCTGACTTATTCAAAAGTCCCTTCCACTGCACCCTTACCGTGTGATTTTCCGATCTTTTCGGATAGTCTCGGCCCGGGTCCTTCACTGTGCTAAACCAGAAAGTCCACCCGGCGTCGTGCTGCTTTCCGCACATTCTTTCCCTCCTGCGCTGGGGAGGGTTCAAAGACTGGGACTTGTCAGGGTGAGCAGACAGCGTACCCTTTGGCCTCAGCCAGCGTTGCCTGCCACCAGGGAATTTCACCCACGATGCCTTCCTCCCTGGTTCTTTTATGCTTTTTGAAAAACTAGGAAGTGGCCACCGGAGAAATAGATCTCTATAGATACATCTGTATCTGAGAAGAGTCTTTTCTAGGAGGGAGAAGGGCCAAGATTCTGGGTGATGGTTGGTGATGCTGCTGGATGGGGGGGGCATTAGCTCCAGTGAGGAGCTGCGGGGCTGGACCACACCTGTAGCCCATAGCCCTTCCGAGGAGGCCTCTGAGGGTCCTCTCTTCTTAAGAAGACAGCAGACAAGCGACAGGGCAGTATCCAACCTCACAAGTCTGTGTTGTTAGGGTCTTTATCGCTTCTCTAGTTTCTCAGTTCGGTAATTCCCAGCTTTGGGAGTTAGTCCCTTGTACACTTGTTTGTAGACCTCACCTCTGGGAAAAATACCCCGTATCACTCTCCCCCACTACCACTATTTTGCATTTAGGAAGATGAAAACATACTGTACAAACTTTCAAGAACCCAGCACAGTGTCTGGAACAGTAAATATAATGAGTTGAAATAAGTTTTAATGGGAAGAATTTAGTGAGCCATCCCTGTAATTTTGGAAGCAAGTCACTCCTCTGGATGATGTCCAAAGTTCCTTTTGGTTCTGTGACCTTGTTGGTGTTGCAAAAGAAGGATTGGGAATCACTTTGCCCTATGGGACTAGTAGGCTTATTTGGTTGATGGCTGCCCAGTGCCTTGGCATTAGATATATGTGTTGGGTGGGAAGTAGGGAGGGGTTATAAATATGTAGGCAGGAGTGAGAAGGGCAGTGTGTGTGTGTGTGTGTGTGTGTGTGTGTGTGTGTGCGTGCGCACATGAGCACATGAGGGAGAGGGTTTCTTCCTTCTGTAGCTTGGTGTTAACCAGTGTCACTGGCCTGGCGAGTGTACCTTCTGTCTTACTGGCTGTAGCAGCTCCCTCTGAAGCTAGGATTAGAGGAGGGAGGCTTTGGTATGGGGAGAGGCAGATGGCAAAGCCAGTTTGGCCACTGGTAGGAAGCTATTTATGTGACTGCATGTTAGCTCTTCTGCCAACAGGACACATGCTTGGTGTTCCAGCGGCAGCTGGTGCATCTGGGAGGCCAGCTGTCGCCTTCCTCTCCAGAATGTAGACTTTCTTGAATTTGTCACCTGGTGTCTTACTCCTTTTGGTTCTTGTCCTTTACCATAAGAAACACAATTTATAATCATGAGTAAGAGAGCAACCCGAAAGTATCTTTTTTCTCATTTTGTTTGATTAACTTAAAATCTTTCCCAGAAGACAGCAAAAATACAGCTTTAGCTCACATGCTTTAGGCAAGTTAGAAAGACCCTGCGTTTGCCCAGCTTGCTCCTCAAAGTTTAGTTCTAGTTCCTATCAAAGACTACGAGCATCTGACTTAAGTCAGGACACCTTCGTTTAATTTACCTTTCCTGTTAGGGCCTGGCCACACAACAGCTGAACGGGCCACTTAATTATTTTGTGTTCATTTTCTCTTGTCCTACTTCTTAGAGGCACTGGTAAGGTCCTGCAGTGTTTGGAAATTGCAGTGTAGGTCATTCGTTCGCCTAACCAGTTGAGCCTTTCTATATAACATCTGTGAGTCAAAAAGTCAAGGAAGGACGTGAGGTGGGGGTAGGAGCTGCCGAAGAATAGCAATCAACTAGGTCAGACTGATTATATTTTCAGATGTCTTACACTCCGTTGTGTATAAATGGCATTTGGTGCATTTTCAGAATTGTGAGTTTGAGATTTCTGTTTTTAGTTGCCCTGTAAGATGTCTCCTGCATGCACTAAATACTTGTTAGATTTATGTAGTTTTGATGTCTTGATGCTTTGCCTATTCCATAAATATTTAAAGAAATTGGAGGTGGCTCTGTGGGACTTGAAGGCTTACTGCTGAGTTCAGTGATGCAGCAAATCAGCAAATATTTAACATCTATGATTCATTAAATATTGGGATTGAGATACAAAGAGGTAATAAGGCAGAGGCCCTTGTCCTTGAGTTTATCGTCCTGCGGTTGAATTCAGTCCAATATAGGGAATGTGGTTGAACTCTTATAGCATTGTGCTAAATTCTTGAAGAAACAAAGGATAAACACACACACACAGACACATTAAAAGGTTAAGGGGCACCTGGGTGGCTCAGTCGGTTAAGTGACTGACTCTTGGTTTCGGCTCAAATTATGGTCTCAGAGTCCTGGGATTGAGCTCTGAGTTGGGCTCTGCTCTCAGCGCAGAGTCTGCTGGAGATTCTCTCCCTCTCCTCCCCAACCCCCCATGTGCGTACTCTCTCTCTCAAATAAACAAATCTTTTTTTTTTTTTTTTAAGATTTTATGTATTTATTTGACAGAGCAAGAGAGGGGGAGAGAGAGCACAAGTAGGGGGAGCCGCAGAAGGAGAGAGAGAAGCTGACTTCCTGCTGAGCAGGGAGCCCGACTTGGGGCTTGATCCTGGGACCCTGAGACCATGACCTGAGCCCCCCAGGCTCCCCATAAATGTTTAAAAAATAAAGTTTAAAAATTTAATGAGAAACAAGTATTCTAACTTTGCTAGAAACAAGAGTTTGTTGTAGGTTAGAATGAAGACATGACTGGCAGTTTGGGAACCTAAGTAAGGAGCAGAAGCTTGTAGAACTTGTCAGATTGAAAATAGCTGAGAAGAAACCTGAACACCACAGTATTTGAGGACCCCGAGGAGACCAGTTAGGAATGGGATAAAGGGAGAGGTCGGTTTCAGATTATGGAGGGTCATAAAAGCGAGGTTAGGAATGTGGACTTTATCCTGTGGAGAATCACTGAGGTTTGTCAGCAGAAGGCTGACATAATGGGAAAGAGTTGATTTCGAGACAGGATTTGACATCTGTGTGTAGGGTGGATTTGGACATAGCAGTGGGGGTAGGCGGGAGCTCCAGAGAGAAGTCTGGGATCATTGACTTATGTGGCACATTTGGAGATCATTCACTCAATTCAGTGGAGTCTTTGTTTAAATGGATTTTTTAGTCCTTTTTCTTTTTCACGCCTTTCCTTTCCTAGAATAACCAGTGTCCTCTTTTAATACAGTCTTTCCTTTTGTAAGCCTTTCATGCACTGTGTAGTTTCAGATGCTTATGATTCATAGAAATGTTTAGCATATCTGCCAGGAACAGAAATAGGCCATATATGCTTTTCCACAAATTTTACATTAGGCCACCTTGAGAGAATTTGTTCTGTTTAGAGGCAAAAAAAATTTTTTTTTTTAAAGATTTTATTTATTTATTTGAGAGAGAGAGAATGAGAGATAGAGAGCACGAGAGGGAAGAGGGTCAGAGGGAGAAGCAGACTCCCTGCTGAGCGGGGAGCCCGATGCGGGACTCGATCCCGGGACTCCAGGATCATGACCTGAGCCGAAGGCAGTCGCTTAACCAACTGAGCCACCCAGGTGCCCGGCAAAAAAAATTTTTTAAAGCAAATAGTCCTTAGAGTTATTAAGCATTTATACAGTTATGTAAAATACTCTTTATTAAGCTTAGATTGTCTAGCTTTCTTGGTGTGTGTATTAAGCTAGAGAGCCCCTCATAAGTGAGCCTGCTCTAAAGCATAGACATGGAGAAGGGTGTGAGTGGCAGACAGGACTAGAATTGGAGTCTTCCAAGTCTTGGTTTTAGTACTTTTTTTTTTTTAAGGCTTTGGTATTTTAGTATTTGCTTTGCTTTTTCCTTTAACATTTTCTTGATTTTTGCTTTGCTTTCTTCAGGACAACATAAAAGTTCCTTTTTGCTTTCTTTATGTTAATGTTTTAGAGAAATGATTCAAATGACAATCCCTTTTAGGGGAATTCCCAAGTTGCTATTGCACTGAAGCATACAGAAGCTTGGAAGTCTTAAAAGAATTTCACGTTGTAAACTTAAGCCTCAGTTTCCTTATTTGTAAAATGGGACTACAGCAGAAAGCCCAGTCTGAGGATTGAATAAAATCCAGTGATTTTATGTGAAAGTGTTTTGCAAACACACATATAAAGTGGTTGTGTAGATTCTCTTGTTTGCCCAGCCAGCATAATTTTTCTCTATTGGAATTTTGTTCAGGTGTCTATACCTTTTCCCAGGAGATGCAGGGAAGGGTGATTAGGGGTAATTCTGATTAGTTTAAGTTTTTCAAGCCCAGCTGATCTTTAGAATCACCTGGGCAGTTATAAAAACATATGGTCAGGTTTAAGAGTCCCAGAACTCTAACTCAGTTATGGTGAACTTATTTTCTGGGCTGGTAACTGGTTTAAGAATGAGAATATATCTCAGTTCTGGCTGGTGAGACATGAGTGGAAGGCTGCTGGAGACTTTGGAAAAGATTTCCTTTTGTGTGAGGAGACTCTTAAAAAGGGTTCTTGGGGTGCCTGGGTTGAATTGAGTGTCTGACTCTTGGTTTTGGCTCAGGTCATGATCTCAAAGTTGTGGGATTGAGCCCTGTGTCAGGCTCCATGTTTAGCTTGTAGTCTGCTTAGATTCTCTCTCCCTCTCCCACTTCCTCTGCCCCTCCCACTCGTGCTCTCTCTCTCTCAAGTAAGTAAGTAAATAAATAAATCTTAAAAAAAAAGTTCTTTATTATTCTATGCTATCTGGTTGTGTTGCGTGGAGCTGCTACCGCCATCTTGGGACCGTTGAGTGGAGCCAAGGTAAGGACTATGGAGCAGAGGTAACTGTATCTGGGTTTTTGATGTCATTGTGGGAGCCACAGATTGTTCTATGTCGAAAGCCCAACTCTGGATATATTGTTAAATGACCTAAGCCAGTTTGGGTTGTGTTTTCTGCTACTTCACACTCCAATTTTGATGGAGTTGTATAATTGTAAATTTCATGCTGATGCTGCTATTCAGTGGAATTTAGGGAGGTATAGAAATAAAATATTACTTAAAAAGTTGATAAATTACAAGTATAATTTTTTCCTGAATGGAAAAGAACACTCGTATGTATTTTTTGTCCCAAAGAAATCACCATGGATCACCAACAATTCAGGGCATCGCCTGGGGTAAGTCTTCACCTCTTGCTTGGGGTTTTAGTATGGTGGGCCAGTCTCTGGTATGAATGTAGACTTGCTGTAGAAAAACTACCATCAGACTGGAGCTAGGATGTGGACCCAGACAGGTTTTAGAGCTTCAGATGCATTACTCACTGTAGGTGGTCCTTGACTCCATATAGAATAGTTTTTTTTTTTTTTAAGATTTTATTTATTTATTTATTTGACCAGGGTGGGGAGCGGGGAGTACAAGCAGGGGGAGCAGCAGAGGGAGAGGGAGAATCAGGCTCCCCACTGAGCAGAGAGCCTGATGCAGGCTTGATCCCAGGACCCTGAGATCATGAGCTGAGTTGAAGGCAGACGCTTAACTGACTGAGCCACCCAGGTGCCCCTATAGAATAGTTTCTATTTAGAGCTCTCTACTGGCCAGCCATGTTCATTTTTTTTTTTAAGATTTTATTTATTTGAGAGAGAGAGAATGAGAGATAGCACAAGAGGGAAGAGAGTCAGAGGGAGAAGCAGACTCCCTGCCCAGCAGGGAGCCCGACGTGGGACTCGATCCCGGGACTCCAGGATCATGACCTGAGCCGAAGGCAGTCGTTTAACCGACTGAGCCACCCAGGCACCCCAGCCATGTTCATTTAAAATGTTTTATGGGTCAGTCATCCGGTGTTCCCCATGTCTTCCTTACACATTGACTTTTCCCTGTCCTCCCATTTGTTGGGGTTCCTTTGACCGCCTCCTTTTTGTTTAGTTTTTTTGGCGGGGACCAGGGAGCATTATTGACTTTTGGAAGAGGGGAAGTCAGGAGGGCATTTTTGTGTTTTAATTTTTAAAGTAGCTGATGATACAGTACAGGGTAGAGGATTAAGAGCACAGGTTGAGGGTACTGGTCTGTCTGGGTCCCTATCCTAGCTCAGCCACTCACTGGCAGTGGGACCCTGGTCAAGTTGCTTGGCTTTTCTCTATGTTGTCACCTATAAAATGGAGATCATAATACTATCCACCGCATAGGGTTGCTCATTGGATTAAATGAGCGAATACACGTAAAGCATTTAGAATAAGCATTCAGATGTGAAATGTTAACACTTATGATGTATTATTTAAATTGCAGGTACATGTTTTAATATCCAGGTCCTTTTCTTGTCTGAAAAATGGTGCTCTGGCCCAGTGACTAGTATCTAACCTTTTGGTGCTTATTACCCCTAAGAGTATATTGGTTCATATCCTCATTAGCGGTGACCAAGAAAGACAAATTTGACAAATGCTGGGAGGCTTCCAAAGTTTGAATGCCATGCGAGATGCTGAAAAACCTTGAAAATAAGTTGATGAATCAAAGCTAAATTGTGTCTTGGGAAAACATTCTCCAGAATTTATTTCCAATTCACAAAGATTTGAAGATGAAGTAGAGAGTGTCAGTAAGGCCGCTGTAGATCTAGCAAAACACCTGCAGCTGAGACTCAAGCAGTCAGTAGCGCGCCTCTGTCTAGAGGACTGAGAAGGAGGGGTTGAAGGTGACAGAGTTGTGCTCAAGGTCCTGGGATGATAACATCAATGACTGGAGCCTTCAGGTACTTAAAAATCACAGTGACACTTTTAGAGGATATTAATGTTAGTGTCTAATCTCCAGGAAACCCTAACAACTAGTGGACAGTGCTTGTGTCTGCTATGGGAAATTCACAATGAGAAAAGGCAGTCAGAGAGGCCTCTAAGAGGGCTGTACCTGAGACCTGTTAGGTAGTCCTATTCTCTATGAAAGGATCCTCAAAGTCTCCTCAACAGATTCCCAAAGAAGCTGTTTTGAGTCTGTGACTCCAATAGCTATTTATGACACCTGATGGTTTTGTTTGTTTTTTGGGTCATAAGCAAGAATTACGAAGGATATAAAAATGCTGGGTAGTGGGTGCCTGGGTGGCTCAGTTGGTTAAGGCGACTGCCTTCGGCTCAGGTCATGATCCTGGAGTCCCGGGATCGAGTCCCGCATCGGGCTTCCTGCTCAGCAGTGAGTCTGCTTCTCCCTCGGACCCTCCCCCTTCTCATGCTCTCTCTCTATCTCATTCTCTCTCTCAAATAAACAAATAAAATCTATTAAAAAAAATGCTGGGTAGTCTGCTAAGTTACCATAAATCGTGCTTTAAGTGATGGCGGGCTGTATGTGGCAGTGAATAGGTACGGTGTGAAAGCGTGTTCAAATCACACAGTTTGTCAGTGGAGGAGCTGGGATGGGAACCTACTTTTGTCTGGCTCTGAAACCCTTAACTGCAATCATTAGCTGTTTCCATAAAGGGGTGTAACTGCGGTCTTGTGTTAAGGGAAGTTATTATGATAAATCTTGGTTATCTGGAATGTGTGTATACTTCATGATGTAGTTGGGAGACTGTTCTTTTTTTTTATTTTAAAGAATTAAGAAAAATTTTTTTTTTTTTATTCATGAGAGTCAGAGAGAGAGAGAGAGAGAGAGAGAGAGAGAGGCAGAGGGAGAAGCAGGCTTCCTGCGGAGCAGGGAGCCCGATGCGGGACTGGATCCCAGGACCCTGGGATCATGACCTGAGCCGAAGGCAGACGCTTAACCATCTGAGCCACCCAGGTGCCCCGGGAGACTGTTCTTATTAGCTCAGCACAGGGGCCACCACTGACAATTTAAGGCCCCCTGGGATGATTATTGTAAATAAAACTGGTTTCTAGTTTGTATAATAAGTATAGACATTCAGAGATTGGTTGATTTAGAATCCATTAGATTCAGATCTCTGCTTTAAAACAGTATCATTTCCTTCCCCTCGGTCTCTCTCTCTTAATCTCCGCTCCCCCATCCTTCCTTCGCTGCCCATTCCTTGTCCCACTCTTTAGTAGAATATGTTTTCATTTTGTTCTCGTATTTTGGCATTAGGCTTTTTTGCTTACCAAAATTATGAGATAGTTTAAAAAAAGATACAGAGAATCTCATAATAACTTCAGTGTGTATATTTTGTCCTTCAATTAACATCTTGTTTCATTAAGATGCAAGTTTTTGTAAACATGTGCAGAAGCATATAGGAATAGCTGTGTTCTTAACTCATTGAAAGCACACTGTGTATAAATCGTCTTTCAGGTAACATGTTCTTTCATTAAGATATAAGTGGTTGTTAATGTTAGTGGAGAAGCATATGGAAATAGCCCTGTCCTTAACTCATTAATAACTGTGTGTGTGTGTGTGTGTGTGTGTGTGTATAAAGAATCTCATAATAAACATTTCTGTATTTGCATCTTGGTTTAGAAGAAAGCTTACTGTCTGCCTCTCCCTGGTAGCAACCTGTCCTTCTCCCTAAACATTGGAGCTATCTCAAATCTGGTGTTTATTATTTCTAGACATTTTAATATATCTGTACAAATTCCTAGATAATAGATAGCATGTTTTTAGACTTTATATAATGGTTCTCATACTATATGTGCAACTTCTTTTTTTCCCTCAATTTCATATTTGTGAGATTTGTCCATGTGGATACATCTGTACCTCTATTTCATTTAGTTCAAGCTCTTTTTCCTCCAAGAGGTGTTTAAGAAGACTTTGTTAATTGATGTTTTGTAGATGTTATATAAAAGCGTAAGATGTTCTATGATGTGTCATATAGTCATGCATTTTTTGATTGCCAAACAACTTATTAGAGAATTTATGCAGCATGAAAGCCTTATTGTAATTAATTTGATAAACTTTAAAACAGCGGCTTTGACAACAATCTGTAAATAATGTTCCCATGAATTTTGAAGTTCTTTAGTAAAATTTCTTTTTGATAAATTATCAGCTTAGTGTGGATAATCAGAGCAAACCAGTTTAAGTTTCAGTCACTGGTCTGAATCACAACAAAATTTAAAGCCTTTTCACTTCCTTGAAATTAGACTTCTGATATTGGTATCTAGAGAAAAAAATATTTGTATTCATCAACAGTGTGCATTAAGAACTCTGGTAACTGTCAGTCTAGATAGGTCATATGAACTTGATTTTTAGGCAGGGATTGGTTGGTATTTTGTGATAGGTCTCAAAGCAAACAGGAACCACAGCCTGCTTTATTTGATTATCCTAATATAGGAACCTAATTTATAGACTTGCCAAGGGGATCTTTTGTAATGAGGAAGGCTTGACATCCTTCTCTTTTAAACAAACAAACATACACGCCGAAAAACCCCTGACACTTTACATTCTAAGGGCAGGCATCGCTAAGTCCCAAGCAAGCATCACACCCCTGTTGCTGCTGCTGGAGGCCTGCCTCCCTGGTTGAACTAGAATTTCCTCCCTGTGTTTCCTGAGGAAGATGTTAATCCTGTGCCACTTAATATTTCAATGGTGAGTGTGATTTCTCCTTCCTTGTTGACTTGTTCACCCATGAGCACCGTCTGCCCTTGGGTGTCAAGGTGTGTGTTCTGCCACCATCTGGGAGTGAGTCATGGTGAGGTGTGTGGCTGGAGGAAATCCATTTGGAAATTCAGAGTAATGTCACTTCAGGTCTGAATACAGGATGTTTAATACTCTCTAAGAAGATGAACGTTTTTATCTCTGACTGTAAAGTTGGCTCCCCTACTTCTTAGCAGTGTAGACTGCTAGTCTTTGGGCAAATGAAACTTTGGGCAAATTACTTAAACCCTCAGTTCCTCACTTTTTTTTTTTTAAAGATTTTATTTATTTGTCAGAGAGCATGAGCAGGGGTAGCGGCAGGCAGAGGGAGAAGCAGACTCCCCACCGAACAGGGAGCCCGATGCGGGACTCGATCCCAGGACCCCGGGATCATGACCTGAGCCAAAGGCAGACGCTCTACTGACTGAGCCACCCAGGGGCCCCATCTCACTTTCTGTTTTGTTATTAGTAAAATGGAGATAGTAGGAACTCTAATGGGGTGGTATTATTTAGTCCTAATGTTCCCTAGTAAAGGATCTCAGAACTGTGTCTGGCCCCTGGTAGGTACTATCCTCATCACCATCATCAAAAGAGCACCATTCTGACTTCCTTTGGTTGAACTTGGACACATTGTGGCTTTACCAGTAGAGAGAGTAGAAATAGTCTCTGAAACTTGTTCCTTGCTCTTTCAGGCTAACAGTATTTTGGAGCACTGGGCTGAATATAGGCCTTACATTTATTAAATAGAAGAAGCCAGCTGTCCTAGCATGTTGAAATCCAGCATATTACTGAAGCTCTTTGCTTGAAAGTTTTGGGGACAAAGCCAAAGAAGTACAAGGGAGTGGAGTGTCATTGACATGTCATTACTTTTATTGGAGAATCTGGCAGATAGGACTTCTGTCACTGTGACAGATAGTTTTGTTTTTCTTTTGTGAAATGTAGGTCAAAGGCAGCAGAGCAAAAATATTGAAGAGCATGGTCTTTGATGTCAGATTTACTATATGATCTTGGGCAACTTGTTTAACTCCTTTGTGCCTTGATTTCCTCTTCTGTAGAATGTGGATAGTAGTTTTCTTTCCCTAAATGTTGCTAGAATTAAATTAGTTAATTATTTCCCAAGCACTTAGAAAACTGATTCATAATGACCCCTGAATGTGTTTGCTAAGCACAGACAAAAAATTGAAAATCTATTCACAGTCATCATTCTAATAACCTCATTTATGACAGTGGGGACAAAGTGTCATCCCAAGTCATTAAACCCCACCGATTGTGGGCAAGTTGCTAGAGGTTTAACAGTGAATAGGGACCCTGGGTATCTGTGCAGAAGTCAGAGTTCTAGTGGGGGAGATGGAAGATTAATTAAATGTTGTCATTCACTTTGTTGAGTAAGACTGGGATGCTATGGCCCTGGTTAGCAGGACTAAGGGAGTCAGAGTCAGAGAAGACTTCAGGAGAGTAGCAGCTTCCAAGCTGAGGCCACTGGGAAGGCTAGGAGCTTTCCATGCTGAGGGTAGGGAAGAAGAGTTCTTCAGGCAGGGTCAAATGCATGCAAGAGGACTGGAGGCCAGAGAGATCGTGTGCTACACTGCTGGAGGAACATCTCTGGTGGGCTGGGAGTGAGGCGGGAGCAGAGTGAGAACAATGGGGCTGCAGAGTGGACAGGTGCAGGGTTGGGAAGGGCCTGGTGAAGCCAGTTAAGGACTTCGCACTTCCTTGGAAGCACAGTAGGAAGTGATGGAAACATTTCCAGCAGGGGATTGGCATCATCGGAATTGCATTTTAGAACAAGTTCTCTGGCAGGCAGCGATTGTGAGAGTGAATTTGACGAAAGGGGACCTGGAGGTTGGGAGGTCACCCATCTAGGCCAGAGGCTTTGGTAGCAGAAGAGGCAGATTCTTGAGGAGGAAAATACAGAGGCTGCAGGCTGTGGTGGGTGATTGGGTGTGGGGGTTGACGAAGGAGGCACCCAGGGTGATTCCTTAGTTCCTGCCCTGAGCAGTTGGGTGCTGTTCACTGAGGTAGTCCAGCTAGAGGAACAAGTTCTGTGGGAGAGAGGAGACATTTTTGAATTAGATATGTTGAGACTGAGGTGCTTCTCAGCTATCCAGTGGACACATTCAGTAGTTTGCTTTTTTTTTATAAGTATGTATTTCAGGAACACGGAATAAAGCTGCAGATAAAGATTCTGGAGACACAGCATATAGATAGGAAATGACACCGTGTAACAGTAGAAAACCTGCCCAGAGGAGGAATGTAAAGGGAGAAGGCAGGGAGGCTGGGCAAATCCTGGGGAATACAGCTTTAAAAATTTTTTTATTTTATTATTTTTTAAAGATTTTATTTATTTGAGAGAGAGAGAAAGTGAGAGAGAGAGAAAAAGAGTGAGTGAGTGAGAGAGAGCTGTAGCAAGCAGGAGGAGGGACAGAGGGAGAAGCAGGCTTCCTGCCGAGCAGGGAGCCTGATGTGGGGCTCGATCAGCTGAAGGCAGATGCTTAACCGACTGAGCCACCCAGGCGCCCCGGGAATACAGCTTTTCAAAGGGTGGATGGAAGAAGAGCTTGAGAAGGAGGTTTGAGAGCTGTAACCATGGGGTGGGGGGGAGGGAGGAGATGGAAAATCTGGTGAGGGTTGCACAAGTCACGGAGAAAGGAGGAGAAAGGAGGAGGGAGGAGCCAAGGTCATGTTACAAAGAGAACCAGTACCGGCAGTACAGGTGACATTGCATTAAGACAGTGTCATTGGTCAAACAAAAGGACTCTTAAGTGTAGAGAACAAACTGATGGTTGCCAGAGGGGAGGTGAGTAGGGGGGATGGGGGTAAATAGGTGACGGAGATTAAGAGTACATTTGTCCTGAAGAACACTGAGTAATGTGTGGAAGTGTGGAATCACTGTATTGTACACCTGAAACTAATGTAACACTGTATGTCATACTGGGGAAAAAAAAGGACAGCGACATTGGTAATAACTGGATTAGTTTACGGCCCAGCAGGGATGAGACCCTGACTGCAGAGGGTTGAGAGGGAGGGTGTGATAAATGAACCTGTGGTATAGATAGCTCTCCGGAACTATTGGTTAATGGGTGAGATTTGAACATGCTGATGACGATATCCAACAGAGAGGAGGAGCCTGAAGGTTCAGGGAATATTCCAGAGTACCAAGTACCCAATATAGAAGATGGGATTCAGAGTCCAGGTGAAGGCAGGACACACCCATCATCTATTTCAATACTAGAAGGGTGGAAGAGATGGGTGCAGACTCAGATAAATTTGTTGATTTGTGTCAGGACTTTGAGGAAATTATTACCAGTAGATTTATTTTCTCTGTGAGGTAGATGGCAAGATAGTAGTTAATTGTGTTTTAATTTCTCCCCCACCACATTCTTTCTCTGGTTAATAAATAATACATGGCTTGTAAGACTTTTGTTTCACAGTCTGTTTGAAATGGGGGATGGATGGAATCTAGATGTTAAACTGAGACTAGGTAATGGAAGGTGGATGGGGAGAAAAGGTAGGAATAAAATGTCTGGATAAACAATCATCAAGACATTAACAAATGCCTAGGGGCGCCTGGGTGGCTCAGTCGTTAAGCATCTGCCTTCGGCTCAGGTCATGATCCCAGGGTCCTGGGATCGAGCCCCACATCAGGCTCCCTGCTCAGCAGGAAGCCTGTTTCTCCCCCTCCCTCTCCCCCTGCTTGTGTTCCCTCTCTCGCTGTGTCTCTCTCTGACAAATAAATAAATAAAATCTTAAAAAAAAAAAAGAAATTAACAAATGCCTCAATTCCAGACTTTTATTCTACTGGCACTTGAAGTTGAATACTTTAATTCAGTCTTTAAACTTTTTTTTTTAAAGTATTAAATGAAAACACCTTTTTTCCCCCCCACAGAATGACACTGCTGATTTTTCTCTTTTATCTCTGTGGAATTATGCTGGTTGTCTTTAGATGCCTACAGAGAAGAAAATGCCTCTGGCAACGTCTGGGAAGAGACTCTAGGACTTTAGATTTTTGCCTTTTGTCCAAGAGAGGAGGAGGAATAGAACCTGTAAGAGTTTAAAGTGTAGTAATTATCAGGGATCTAAAAAGATCTTTTCATTCTCTTTTCTAGCTATCTGCTTAGGTTCTAATAAGTTTAAGAAATGATTCTAGAAGAAAGAATTGTTTACGATGACTGTAACTCTTCAGGTACAGTGGTGTGCAGATGGCACCCCTTTCTCTTTAGCCCTGGGTGCACTGAGTGTAGACACACTGTGCGCCTGGAGGTGAGGTGCGGAGGCTCTCAGTCTCTACAAAGGGAGGGACTCCAGCACTTTAGTGTAGAAGTTCATTGCTTGTGTCCCTAGAGCTAGAGTTGGTGGTCTCTTTGTGGAAGGTGTAGGATAGGGTTCAAAATTAACCTGAATCCTTTTTTCTTTCTTTTTTTATTCTTTTTTTTTTTTAAACACTTTATTAGAGAGAGCTCGAACATGAGTGGGGGAGGGGCAGAGGGAGACGGACAAGCAGACTCCTGGCTAAGCAGGGAGCCCAACACGGTGTTGGATCCCAGGACCCTGAGATCATGACCTGAGCTGCAGTCAGATGCTTAACCGACTGAGCCACCCAGGTGCTCCATGAACCCTTTTTCTGTCTTGACAGCTCAAATTTTTGACAAACATGCTGTATATCCTCATTCATTTCTTTCAGTTGCAAGTGAGAGAAATCCAGTTTAAAGTAGTTGAAGCAAAGAAGAAATTTCTGGGCTCATGTGAGTGAAGTCTGAGGATTGGGGCTTGCTTTAGGTGTACCTGAATCCAGGGGTTCCAACAATATCATCAGGTCACTCTTTGTATCTCGGGCATTTCCCTCCATTGGCTTGACCCTCAGATGGGCACTCTGGCATGGTGCTGATAGCTTAAGGCTATCTTTCTTATTGCTCTGGGAATTCCAGAGAACAGTAACTCCTTTTCCGTAGAGGATTTGTTCTCAAATGGATGAATTTGACCCCCCTGGAGACATGTTTGGTTGTCCTAATTGGGAGGTGCTACTGGCTTCTAGTGGGTAGAGGCCAATGATGGTGTGCTGCTGAATGACCTGCAATGTGCAGGAGAGCCCCCTACAATGAAGAATGGTCCAGCTTAAAGTTAATTGTGCTGAGGCTGAGAAACCCTGTCTTTGAGGTGGGGATCAAGATACTTTTGTGAAAATAAAATTATGCCAGAGCAACAAGGATAAACTGGGATTGTCCTGGGGAAAACCTGGACATGTGGTTACCTTCCCTAAAGGCCCTGTCAGTCCTGGGTCACTTGCCCAGCCTGGACCCGCCGCTGAGCACGGCAGATGGTATACTTGGGCCAGCTGAATCATGTGCTTGCCACTGGGGTGAAAAAGCAGGCAGTAAGTAATTGCTTTACCAGAATGCTAAGGTTCCTAGCAAAGGGATTTGTAGAATGTGGAAAAAGAAGCAGATCGCTGATCTGTAAGAGAACTTACATTTTTGAAGGTGACTTTTAGACCTGTTTTGATCTGGGCCTCGGGGCTTCATGGGGCAAATGAGGACTGTGAGAAGATAGTAAGTCAGAGTTAAGTTTGCCCTTGCAGCACCTGGTGGCTCAGGTGGGTAGGCATCTGACTCTTGGTTTCTGCTCAGGTTGTGATCTCAGGGTCATGGGATGGAGCCCTGCCTCGGGCTCTGTGTTTGGCGGGGAGTTGGCTTGGGACTCTCTCCTTATGCCTTTGCCCCTCCCCCTGCTCGCTTTCTCGCTCTCAAATAAATAAATGAAAAAAAAAAAAGTTTGGGGCACCTGGGTGGCTCAGTCAGTTAAGCCTCTGCCTTTGGCTCAGGTCATGACCCCGGGGTCCTGGGATCGAGCCCCGCATCCGGCTCCCCGCTCAGCGGGAAGTCTGCTTCTCCCTCTGCCTGCCACTCCCCCTGCTTGTACAAGTGCGCGGTCTCTCTTGCTCTCGCTGTCTCTGTCTGTATGTCAAATAAGTAAATAAAATCTTAAAAAAAAGATATATGATAAAAAAATTAAGTTTGCCCTTTATTTTTCCCATTGCTTGGTTGATTCCTTTTAACCAAACTTGAGAAGGGCAGGAGAGATGAGAGATAGAAATGAAGTGCAGCTTGCCTGGATACAAGGTTAAGGTTATTGATGCAGTGGGGTAGTTAGTGTCTGTGCCTTCCTGTATTTAACCTCTAAAGTACCGAGTGATTGCGACACTTTCTTTTTAAATAATATTTTAATTTGTGATAGTCCAAGAAAATATTTTAAAAATTAAATAGTGATTTGCTGGCTTAATTTCAATTTCTCACACTGATACAGTGCTTCTGTTTAGTTTTGGAGAAGTAAAGTATTGCTAAGAAAAACTGATGTTGGTGAGTATAATTCATCTCACACAGTAGATTGAGCAATTTTACATTCTTTTTTCCTTTTAAGGAAAGAAAACTTTTCTTGAACAGAAATTAGAGCAGGTGTTTTTTTTCTGTTTGTATATATTCCAGCCTTAATTTTAAGTTTTGAATCAGATAATCCTGTAAGTTTCTGGAAAAGTTTATTATTAAAAAAAAGTTTATTTTCTTCTGAATAGTATGATAGTCTCTGGAAATACTTCCCTTGTCTCCATTTTATTGTGTATGCTGGATAGTATTTAAAGCAAAGATTTGAAAGTAGGTAAGTGACCTATTTGGACTATTTTCTTTTCATTGCTAGTCTAGGGGAATTGTGATGGTTAAATTACACATTTATGATGTAAACTCGGGAATCTTTGAGATTTGACTGTATGTCTTAATTGATATTTTCTAAAAGGCTTATATGGCTATGCAAAATTGTTGATGAGCAGTCCTGCATCCAGAAACCGGATGTATCACTTAACCACAGTTAACAGTTTTTTGTTTGCTTTAAGGTGGTTCACTGCCTTTTGGCAGTATCTACCGGAGTGCCTGCAGTACTGATTTATCTTGACAACCATGGAACAGAAGGGTTTAAAAAGTGCTTCTTTGTCCAGAGAACAAAGAGGCAACTTTGTAAAGACCTTTAAGTTTTGTGACTTTGAAGTTTTCATTTCAAAAGCTTTAAAGCTGAATGTGTAGTTTTGAGTAAATGTACTTCCTCAGTTCAATGTATGTGACGGGTGAGAACAAAATAGAAAGGAACAGGGAGAGAGTGGGTTCCATGGTGGAAGCTAGAGTAGCAGTGAGCATTTGACCTTTGGAAGGTGTTGGAGGGCACCGTAGAATGATGCATGCCAGATTGTGATGTGTTTAATGAATGTGTACCAAAACTCAGAATTTACATTAGAAAGGAAGGTTGGAATGGAATTAATATATAATCAGCTCTGTGGGCTTCCATTATGTGTGTATATATAATCTAATCATAGTTTAGATGTCACTAAACTGTGTTTATTATTTAAGAGGGATCAGTGATGATTCCTTTAAAATGAATAGTCATCTCCCAACCTATTTTTGGTATGTGTATGTGAATATCCATTTTTGTCTGTTTGATTTGTTTAAATGAAGGTGCATATAAGATTATCTTCAATTTAAACCAGCAATGAGTAGGTTACTGTTGCTTTAAGTTGGAGATACTAGATTTTGTTTTAATTTGCTTCATAATTATCAGTTGAGCTGTTAGAAAATAATATCTGAGATGTACTAAAACATATTTCTAAGTTTACTAGGACTAATGATAATGATGGTTGTGGTAGTAGCAGATAGTAGGTTTTTATTTTTTAGCACTTACTGTATAAGCATGTAAACCTTTCACATGAATTAGCATTTACTCATAGTCTTGTTTGGTGCTCATTCTTAGATCTAATACCATTTTGCAACTTAGGAACCTGGGTTTAGATAGTTTGAGTTACTTGCCCAAGGGCACTTAGCCAGAAAGCTGTGTGGCGCCTGCCAGCTACACACTATTTCTGAAGCCTGTGGTTTTCAGAACATGCATTATTGCCATTGATATAGTATTTCACAAGTCTAATTTACAGTATTATCTTGTAAAGACACGGGGAGGGCGGTTATGTCTGCAAAGCACACTTCAGGAAATTAAAAAAATTTCCATGAAGGTGATAAAAACTTCCTTTGAGCTATTAAAAGTCACGGGAAAGGACATCACTGTTTCAGAGCTCTGAAATAGTGGCCATACTATTCTACTTGTTTTACAAAAAGTAAAACTTACTGGTGTTGGCTTTTTAACCAAAGCAGAATTTAAAAAGTAATGTTATGGTTAGTGATCCAAAGGGTGTGTGGGTTTGATGTGTATCGACAGCCTGATACTGTTGCCATTTTTCAGCTTCCCCGGCTTATCATGATAAGCCTGTAGGAGTTCTTCCTTTAAAGGGAAAGAAATACTTTGTTTTGTGAAATGGATGCTTTACTGTTAATGCCAGTTTGGACCCTTGCTGAAACTTGTTGCTATTTCATGCCCCAAATTGTATTGCCATCTTATTTTCTTCACAAGTAATGGCTGTTTCTTTTCTTTCTGGGTGCAGTTTCATTCTTTTTGGTGCTGTATTTTGAATGTATTTACCCTGAAATAGATTTTCTCCTCGTTCATGTAGGAGGAACTTGCTACCCCGAAGTTTAAGAATTTTGTCTAGAGTCATAGACAGTATTAAGGAGACATTGTAGTTAATTTGAAAATATTTTGGGGCTTTTTAATAAGTCTTGAGCTTAGTGAATTTCAATTTCCATATAAAAAGCTAGAATTAAAGTCCTGCTCTTCTAACATCTGCCACGGAGCTGGAAGGAATGCCTAACTCTTGTATTCTACAGAGGAGGAAACACGTTCTGAGTGGCCCCTTTAGATATCTGCTTTGTCCTCTCTGTTGGTTTTTTGAAGTTCATTTATAATGTTAAGTTTACATGGTAGTAATTTTTTTATTTATTTGCAGTATTAACGAGGAAATCTGGAAGTCATATTTAAAGGGTGATTTTTTTCCCCTTTGAAACTTTTCATGATGTTTAATGTCATATTCATATATGTCGAAATTTAGATGTGGATGAGAGTGAGCAAATTTTGAGACTTAACCATTTAATTTACATGAGTGAAAGCCCTTCCTTCTGATGCTTCATTTAAACTTGAAGTAGAGAAATTAATGAATTGAATAAAGATGATGTGTCTTGTGGTTGGGGTTTCCATTCATCTGCTACTGCTGGTCCTAGTAAAGATTGAACATTCCTATAAAAGCTTTGCCCCTCACCCAGCTCACATTCTAGATTCCAGTAAACTCTCAGTCCCTTGAGGGTGGTTTCTCCTTGCGGTCCTCCACTAGCGCCTAGAACAGTGCCTGGTTCTTAGGTCTTGGATTACTACGCTTGAGTAAATGCCTGTCTGGCTCCTGTGAGGTTGGAAGTCCTTGAATTCTGGACAGGTTAAGTGACACCATTAAAGACAAGAATGTGAGAATCCAGGCCCCTTCATTCCTTTCCTGTTCCTGAGCCTCTGATGTGAGGGCAGAAGTTTCTTTTGTAACTTTGTATCGTATTGCTATCCCAGCTCCTCTGCAAATTCCCACTGAGTACTTTGTATTTTAGGAAAACAGGAAAATCATAATGCTCAGGAGGTGGAAGTTGCTACATTCTGGTTAGAAAGTTGTTTTGGCTTTCAGTTGATAAATGTTTGGAGCGCAAAGATGGGCCTAGGGGGAGTTAGGGCACGGTTGGGATAGCATGCCAATTCTTTTGAGGGCCCCAAACTGCCTCGGGATGCAGAGAAAGTTCAGGATGGTTCTTGTCCCAAGTGTATTTCTTTTGGTTGACTTTCTATTGTCACTTCTTAACGATTGTTTCTATTTAATATGCTGTAAGTTGTATACAATTTGTTGTTGTTCTTTTAGTCTGTTTCCACATAGAGATAAACAGTCTGGGTGAATTTTCATTGTTACACATGAGTGAAGGTAGGGTATTAGTGTTTAATTTGTTTCATGTAATGAAAACTAACAGGAAAAAAGACAAAAAATAGCAATTTTGCTGCACAGTTAAGTTGTATATTCTTTTATTCGATTTATAATAGAACAAGTTTCCTGAAAAATATTAAAATCCTTTAAAAAAATGATAGCTTTAAAAAATTCCCAAGCAGTCCCACAACTATGTGGTCATTTAATCTTTGACAAAGCAGGAAGGAATATCTAATCGGAGGGACACCTGGGTGGCTCAGTTGGTTAAGAGTCCAGCTCTTGATTTCAGCTCAGGTCATGATCTCCGGGCTGTGAGATTGAGCCCTGCCCTCCATTGGGCTCTTTGGTCAGCTTGGAGTCTGCTTGTCCTTTTCCCTTTGCCCCTCCCCCTGCTCGTGCTCTTTCTCAAATGAATAAATAAAAAAATTTGTTAAAGAATATCGAATGGGAAAAGACAATATTTCAACAAATGGTGTTGGGAAAACTGGACAACAACATGCAAAAGAATGAAACTGGACCACTTTCTTACACCATACACAAAAGTAAAATAAAAATGGACTAAAGACCTAAATGTGAGACCTGAAACCATAAAAATTCTAGAAGAGAACACAGGCAGTAATTTTTCTGATGTCAGTTGTGGCAACTTTTTTTCTAGATATGTCCCCGATGCAAGGTAAATAAAAGCAAAAATAAACTATTGGGACTACATCAAAATAAAAAGTTTCCGCACAGCAAAGGAAACCATCCACAAAACTAAAAGACAGTCTACTGAGTGGGAGAAAATATTTGCAAATGAAATACCTGATAAAAGGTTAGTATCCAAAATATATAAAGAACTTATAAAAATCATTTAAAAAATGTGCAGAAGAAGTGAAGACATTTCTCCAAAGAAGACATCTGGATGGCCAACAGACACAAAAAGATACTCAACATTATTGATCATCAGGAAAATGCAAATCAAAAGCACAATGAGATAACACCTCACACCTGTCAGAATGGCTAAAATAAAAAAAACACAAGAAACAACAAGTGTTGCAAGGCTGTGGAGAAAAAGGAACCTTCTTGCACTGTTGGTGGGAATGCAAACTAGTGTAGCTGGTCTGGAAAACAGTATGGGGTTTCCTCAAAAAGTTAAAAATGGAACTAGCCTACCATCCAGCGATCACACCGCTTGGTATTTACCCAGAATACAAAAACCCTCATTCAGAGGGATATATGTACCCCAGTGTTTATAGCAGCATTGTTTACAATAGCCAAACTATGGAAGCAGCCCAAGTGTCCATCGATAGATGAATGTAGAAAAAAGATGTGGTATATATATACAATGGAATATTAATCAGCCATAAAAAAGAACGAAATCTTGCCATTTGCAACGACATGGTTGGAGCTAGAGAGTATAATGCTAAGTGAAATAAGTCAGAGAAAGAGAACATGATTTAACTCATGTGGAATTTAAGAAATGAAACAAACAAGCAAAGGGGAAAATAAAAAAGAGACAAACCAAGAAACAGACTCTTAATTATAGAGAACAAACTGATGGTTACCAGGGGGGAGGTGGGTGGGGGGATGGATGAAATAGATTATGGGGATTAAGGAGTGCACTTGTCGTGATGAGTACTGGGTGATTAAAAGAAAAACTTAAAAACATTTTCCTGAACAGTAATGATAAAATACAAGCAAACCTATTATTTAAGCAAAACCAAAACTATGATATTAGAAGTACTTGTTATTTTAAGAAGAACAGACTGTCATATTTTTCCTTGTGAAAATATTTTCTTACATAACCAGTTCTTGTGAAACTTAGTCTGGACATTCTGTGTTCACAGCATCACTTCTCATCTAATTTCTCTTAGAAAATTGTAAGGCATTTCATTCCATGTAATCCCTGTAAAGAGGAAGGGAGCCTAGCTATAGGAATATCAGTGCTATGTTATCAAAAAGAAAGAGATGGCTCGTTTTGAAAACATCATCATTCGCAAGCTGCTTATATGGTATTTTAAGGAGTAGCTTTACTTTTGGTCTTAAAAACATAGTAAATTGACCCTGCCCTCTTGTCCTTCACTTGCCCTTATATAGTGTGGGTAATACTGTTCTGTTTGTCTCTTTTAGAAGCTAGACTAGAGAAGGCAGGGATGTGCATAGTACATTGTGAGTCAGCCTCTGTGACTGCTCTGTATGTTGTCTTTGGTTTATTTTGCTGTGTTTATCCCGTATGTCTTGAGGAGCAATGCATCAGTCACAGCTGGTTGCATGCAGCAGTAGACAGACCTTGATCGAGTTGTTCATTTTTTTTCTTTTCTCTCACAATAAGTCAGTAGTAGGTGGTTGCTGGCTAGTTGTCAAGGCTGAGGGTTCTACACATTTCTTGGCCTTTTCCTCATGGTTGCAATGTGGCCCAGCCATTACACCCTCTTTCTAGGGCAACAGGAAGAGGAAGAAGTAGTAAGGAGGAGAAGTCTGTATCAAAGGCTTTCCCAGGAATCTTCCATCAGCTTCTGCTTATACCCCATTGGCCTCAGTTTTCACGTGGGCTCCCCTCGCTGTAGGAGGCTTGGGAAAGAGTTGTTCATGGTCCAGCCTTCACTGTAGAGGAAGGGGAGGGAAGAGAAGATTGGAATGGCTGTTGAATGAGACAACTTCTGGACCTCCCGGAAACAGTTTAGGATCTTAATAGTGTTTCTCCACTTAACCTCAACTAATCAACAGGTCTTTACTGAGCACTGTTAATGTGAACTCTGTTGTTACGGGCGTTAGTGAACAAGAGAGAGAGCTGCAAAAATATAATGGGTTGTCGTACTAGAATTTATAGTCCAATTGTGGAAATAAAAACATGAGACAAAGGTTCAGTGGAATTAAGTGCTGTGTTTTCTCACCAGATTTTAAGAAGAGGGGCCTTTGTGCATACATGGTATGATTAAAAATGCTCCGTACAGAAGGTAGAGTTGGCTAAGGATGGGCTGATGGGAGGGATAGAAATTTCTGGGAAGGGGAAACAGCTTGAATACCCAAGGTTATTTAAGACATAGTGGAAAATATTAGGACCTATCAGAAGGATGAGTGTGGAAATAAGTTCTGCCCTGAAATAGAACTGGGGAGTTGTTGTGGTTTGGGAGTAGGAAATATGAAGATATGCTGTTTAAAGGGAAACTAATCAGGTACTCCTTTGTGGAGCAGGGAGAGCCTAGGGCCAGAGAAGCCTGTGGAGGGCTGTCCTGCTCACCTTGAGGACTGGGGCCGTGGTCCAGGTTGGTAGCAGAGCAGTTGGAGGGGGAGAGCCTGCCAGAAGGAAATGAGTGATGCCTAAGGAAAGTTAGCAGGGCTCCATGGCTTCTAAGATTTGCTGAAAAATCTAAATCAAAGCTAATGGTGTTCGAAGTCTAGGCTGCTCTGTGTCCACCATCTTGACATCCCTCTACCCACTTCCATCTGTGTAGTGCCCACAGCTTTTGTTTGTTCATAGTTTCTGCATCCTTCCAATTTTGGCTTACTCGTGGGCTGCTTCTCTAAGTGTGCTAGCAGCCTCACTGTCCTCTACTATGCATCTGGGTAATTTCCATATTCTTAAGTCAGCTTGAATCTAGTTGGCCCAGCTAATTACCATTGCCCTTGTTTGGGGTGAGGTTGTCTGGCTCAGCTCTTGGGAGGTCACTAACCCACCTGTTGGTTGTCTGCTTTTGGATCTGGTGCCTGTCCCTGTCCAGCCAGCTGTAACCTGTGATACAGAACAGGTTTACCTGAGATTGCCACCTCACCACGGCCTGGAAGAGGAGGGGTGGTGGGCTGATTGAGGGGCAGGCACCATTATTTAGTTATGTGCGTAACTAGTATATGCGCCATAGCTTGCTTTGCATTTTCTAGTCCTTTCTTTATGGGGAGGAGCTATTTTCTGTCTCACTCTAAAGAATGTGGTGCAGTTACATGTGCATCAACCTTCGGCTAATACTTTTTATTTGGTATTTTTTTAACCACTTTATTGAGATCTAATCTATACACCCTATGAGTCACCCATTTAAAGTGTACAATTCAGTGACCTTTATAAGTTCACATATAGGTGTAGCCACCTCCACAATCAGTTTTAGAATATTTCATCACCCCAAAAAGAAGCCCTGGACCCTGTGGGCTATGGGTTTTTGGTGGCTGATCATGTGTAACGTGCTTCTACACTTCAGCAGGTTTCAGGGTGAGGTGTTTCTGACCACAGTGTTTCATTTGGCACCCCTTCCTCCTTCTTTCTCCCCCTTACCTGCCAATGACATGCCACAGCCCTCATCACCTGGTATCTTTTGTGTTTTTGTGTATCTGTCTTAATGTCTGCTTTTCTCGGAATGCAAGCTTTGTGGCAGTGTCTTTTGTCTGACTTAAGATATCCAATATGTGGTAGGTATTTAGGTATTTGCTAAATGCTTTCTTAAGCGTCCTGCTACCAGTGTGATGGTCTCAGCTCCTTATTTTTCACAAGAGCCAGAGGAGGAGGTGATTATATCAGGTCCTAGTACCTGTCCAATTGGCATGAAATTTTACAGATGACAGTATGGAGATCTGGAGAGCTTAATACTTTGTCCAGATTCACAAGCTTTCTTCTTGGTAGGGTTGGGGGTAGAATCCAGCTCACTCGAGGCTTGGGCTAGTCCTTCAACATAAAGAGTTTGTCTCTCTGTCCCCCTGGTCCATCCTTGGCCTTCTGAGGGACTCAGTGTGTCAGAGAAACCCAGAGGTTCTTGCTGATTTCAGCCTTTGCTCATTTTGACCCTTCCCATATTCCCTCTTGTTTTGAACAGCTGTCCCTCCATCCCTACCCTAATTCATTGTATTATCTCTCTCCCTCTCTCTCTCTCCCCTTTCTTCCCCCCGCCCCCGACAGGGTTCCTTTTGAGACTTTCTTCTTTTCCCCAAAATTCTCCCCCTAGAAGTTCCCTGTTCTGTCCCTTTTATGATCAATAACTTAAAAAGGCAAACAAATAATGTAAGGAAAAGATCTATTAATTTGCTGACTCGATTATCTGAGGGCCAATTAGTCGGTAGTACAGAACTAGGCAAAGAAGATTTCCTCATTCGTGACCAGTTTCCCGAGGTCCCAATTAAAGGGGGGTTGTGTTAGTCTCTTCTGGGGGTGGTAGGAGTGCCCTGCTGCTGTTCGGGGCGGTGGGGAGGGGGGACTCAGGGCTGGGAGATGGGACCCCTGGGTGGACACTGTGGATGGGAACAAAATCCTAGGCGGGAACTGAAGAACCTCCACCTGAGAACTGGAAGGGAACTGTTTATGGGCAATAATTTCTGAGAGGCAGTTTATTTGATAAAGTTATGTAACCCTCTTTATAGCAGCCCAGAGTTAAAATTGTTTAAAGCTGTCGAAGCCTTCTCTAGGGCTTCCCCCTTGTCATAGTAATTTCTTCACCGGCCACAAGTCCGTCTCATGTGTGTTTTGTGTTTGTAGGTGGCTGCTTTGGCACTTTTTGGGTGGGTGTGGCAACAGCATTCAATTCAAACCACATGCGTCTGCTGCAATACACAGTGGTTCCTCTCTGATTAAATACTTGGGGTTTGGCTTTGTTTCCTCTCCTCTCCAGGGCAGTACCAGGAGTCTTTTTTTTTTTTTTTTAAGATTCTATTTATTTGACAGAGAAAGACACAGCGAGAGAGGGAACACAAGCAGGGGGAGTGGGAGAGGGAGAAGCAGGCTTCCCGCTAAGCAGGGAGCCCGATGCAGGGCTCCATCCCTGGACCCTGGGATTATGACCTGAGCTGGAGGCAGACACTTAACGACTGAGCCACCCAGGCGCTCCCAGCAGGAATCTTTTATGAGTGGAAGGAAGGCTTTTAGCGGGGGCCTAGCCATTACATCAGGCGTTTACATTTATCCACTATAAAATGTAATTGTATGGAATTCTGCAACCAAACAAGAGCCAACAGTCTGAATTGGAAGATCTGTCCATTCATAGTATGTGGGCTAGTTAACCTTGCACCGTACTAGACTCTTCTTAAGGTTTTGTGCTGATGGGTGCTATGCAACTTTCAAGGTGTTTTTAAGAAGGCTTTGCTAGGACCAAAGAAGGAAAATAGGGCTAAATGAATTGAGTTAAATGAGCGACCATTTGCTTTAGCTTTTCTGAGCAGCATCCGTATGTTGCGTTCTTTCTCTTGACTCTGGTTTTCATGCTCATGCCTAGATCAGAAACTGCAGATTCTCCACCACCAGACACTTACTCCTTTTGAAATATAAATATGATCAATTAATATGTTATTATCTCATAGCAGATTACAGTCTTTAACATTGGTATTTTTTCTCCCAGCTTATTGAGCTATAATTATCAAAATTGTAAGATATTTCAAGTGTACAGTGTGATTTGATATATGTGTACATCATCTCCCCCCGCCCCCCCCCCCCCCCGCCCCCCGGCACTGACGTACTTTATAAGGACTAGTTGAGGCAGATACAGAATGGTAGTCTGGTAGGGGGGGCATAGGAAAAGGAAAATGAGTGAAATAGCCAAACAAAGAAATGATTTATTTTTTCACAACCAAGTGGACTGGGGTAGGGCAGATTGTTACTAATCAAAGATTAGTTGTTGCTACTCACCCACTCTCTGCCCTATTTGCTGGCAATTATGAATGATAACAGATTTCAACAATTGAGGTGAGACATAAACTGTGACAGGACATAAACCCAGAAGGAAAGTAAAGTAAGAATGAGTAAATCAACTAATGATACAATGTAAAAACAAAAGACCCATAATAAGTATGTATAAGATTCATTGCAAGATAGATGTTATACAACAGTGTTTCTCCATTCTCATTATGCACTAGAATAAAATGGGAAACTTTTGAAAAATGCTGATGCCTTAAAAAATGATTGATTTTATTCTGCTTGCTTTGGGATGAAGGCTGGGCATTGGTGTTTTTGAGAGCTCCTTAGGTGCTTCTTAGTGCAGCCAGGGTTGAGAATGACTGGTATGGATGTGAATTAAGCCTTACATAGGGATTGATTATTGAACTTCGGTGGGAGTCAGACTCACCTAGGGTGCTCTTTAAAAATGTAGTTTCCTAGGGCGCCTGGGTGGCTCAGTCAGTTAAGCATCTGTCTTTGGCTCAGGTCGTGATCCCAGGGTCCTGGGATTGAGCCCCACATCGGGCTCCCTGCTCAGTGGGGAGTCTGCTTCTCCCTCTGCTTGTGCTCCCCCCACTCGTGCTCATGCGCTCTCTCTCTCTCTCAAATAAATAAAATCTTTAAAAAAAAAAAAGAAAAAAATGTAGTTTCCTGGTCTCCACTCAAGTTCTCTCTGGAGTTTGAGACAGTATCTTGGACTACATTTTGAGAAACACTATGTTGGTATAGATAATTGGGTAATAAGATCACTGGGCACTGAATGGGGTTGGACAGATTTCTTGTAAAGTGCAACATGAGCAAGTGTCTGAGTAACGTATAGGACTCAGAAGAACAAAGGGTGGGAAAGTAGAAGGTATATTTGGGGGCATTGACAGAGTTGGTTTTGGTGAGGGAGTAATGGGAAGTGAGGTTGGAAGGTAGAAGGACTGCTGTACCACTTTATGGAGCTTACGTTTTGCATTTTTAGGCTTGGAGAGACTTGAGTTTGCAGAGCCTGGTCTTAGCTAGTCCTGAGTAAGGTAGGTCAGTAAACAACACACAGGATAGGCGTCCTTAACACTATAGGAAGTGATTGTTGTATGAGAGGTGACTTGGGAATTTCCCATTTGCCCCCTGCAGTAATAAAATAGGGGCACTGAGCTAAAAAAACCTCTAAATTTGGAATAAATTAATCCAGCAAACATTTGTTAGGAGCCTTTTATTTTTTATTTTTAAAGATTTTATTTATTCATTTGAAACAGAGAGATACACAGAGAGAGAGCATGAGCAGGGGGGAGGCAGAGGCAGAGGGAGAAGCAGACTCCCCATTGAGCAGGGAGGCTGATGCGGGGCTCTATCCCAGGACCCTGGTATCATGCTCTGAGCCGAAGGCAGATGCTTAAGCATCTGAGCCACCCAGGCGCCCGTTAGGAGCTTTTTCTATGACCAGTGTGCTGAGGACCTATAGGTTATTTTTAAATAGCATGCTAGAATGCTTTGTTGGTAACACATTTATATAAATTCTGCAGACTCACCAGACACGAGCCCATCAGACTAGGGAGAAAAATAGCAACTGTGACTTTGGTTTGTGCATAGATTCTAATAACATGGTCAGGACTTACTGGAAATGTTTTAATCAGGACAGCTTGCAGTATTTTTGATGATCTTGATTTGACAAATATAATTGTTTTGTGTTGGAAATATTACCAGAATACTGCTGGAAGACTGTTCATTGGGAGTATTTTAAAAATATATTTTGGGCCACAGAAACCTTTGAGTATCGAGTACAAGCAAAAGCTGTCTTTCCACAAAAATGCACAGATACATATACTCTTGCTTATAATTTAGGGCTCTTAAATGCTGTGAGGTCAGTTTATAACCCATGTAGGTATTCACAGACTCCAAGTTAACACTTAGATTATGGAATTACTCTGATGTCACGCACATTTTGGGGGAGTGGAGAAATACAGGTGTTCATGGACATTTTCAGTTCTTTTAATTGTTAGTCACGACACTTCATGATGTGTAATTCAGCATCTGTTTAGGAAATGCTTTTGAATGAAGTTTGCATAAACCACAGCCCAAGTATTTCCATACGATAGTGCTGTAATTAAGTATACTTCGGAACAAGGGCGTGTGTGAATATGTATATGTGTATTTCAGTATGCTACACCCGTTTGCACTCCAGATAGGCTGCAGAGAATTGGGTATGTCTATTGTTGTTAGGTCTCCTGAAGTAAAACACAAGATAGGATTTAATCCAGCAATCCCCAGTGTATTTTCTGGGGGAATGCTACTTCTGATAGAAGCTCCGTGAAAACAGCCTAAGAAGATAGAGTCCTTCTATAACACATGACATGTTCTATCCTGTCTTGGAGATACACTACACATGTGATTATATTAAAAGAAGTCTGGCAATAAAGAAACCTGTTTAGCTTTGCTTAAACCCACTGATTCTTAAGTTTATTTAATCAGGATTTCTCTTCTCAAAACACTCTTTAACCTCTCAAAGATAAATATTGTGAAATATTAATTTCACTTACTGTCATCAAAGTTGGCTGCATGAACTATAAGTGAAGCCTTAATGTGTGTGAGCTGCAGAATTTGCTTTTTTAGAAAACCCATGTGGAAAGAATTATGTCAGCACTCTGACATAATTCTTATAACTTAGTCTCCCTGCAGATCTAGGGTCAGAATTTTGAAAGGCATTCTGAGATGATTGCCTAGACAGTACCTTTTAAAAATGGCCATATTTGTGGGGTGCCTGGGTGGCTCAGTGGTTAAGTGTCTGACTCTCATTTTGGCTCAGGTCCTGATCTCAGGGTTGTGAGATCAAGCCCTGGGGTGAGCTCCACACTCAGCAGGGAGTCTGCTTGAGATTCTCTCTCCCTCTCCCTCTGCCTCTTCTCCCGCTTGTGTGCACTCACTCTCTCTCAATAAATAAAATCTTCAAACAAAAAGAATGGCCATACTTACTCTTATAAAAAGAGAATTTATCAAGGTATTATCGAGAATCATGTTGAAAATAAAACAGAAAACTTTTATAGTTTTCTTCCACTAACCCATGCCTTTTGCTCAACTGAAGTCCTTTCCCCAATATAAATTGCAAATTTGAAAATAATAACTGATGGGGTGGAGAATCAGGGAATACCATATTTGAATGATCAAGGAAATGGATAGAGTGTTTTATGGATGAAGGAGCAAAGATTTTGATTATAGAATTATGAAGGATATTATATATGAATATACTAGGGAGTAACCATCCCCCCAACCCCCGACCTAAGTCTAAAGGCATGAAAATTATATTGTAGTTAATGGATTAGTCTTTCTTAATAGTTTATTGATTAACTATTTCAGGATGATTTTCAAATATTTAATTGATTTAGATCATGTATCAGACACTGAATAAACATCTGTAATTGGCCAGTACTCTAGCTGCTGAATATACAGGAATGGTTAGGATATCCCGAATATTCAGGAGCCTCTCCTGCCATTGAGAGGCTCATAATTTTGGTGGGAATTGCTTTCCCACCAATGTAATTTTCCACTGGGTGCCATCTTTTTCCTCTCTGGGCTTTCTCTCCTGTGCAATCCTTCCTCCCCCCCCTCCCCATTATTGCCACTTACTGTTGCTAGCCTTATCTCAAGCTGAATGAATCGTGGACCTGAGCACGGAGTACTTACATTGCTTTATTACATTGTGAAACACTTCCTGATAAGAACGTTAGAAGTGGTTTTGAGTGTCTGGAAACCTTGTAAACCTACTGCCAAATAATCCTGAAGAAGCCACTGTTAATGTCTGTGTAAAGATTTGTTAGTGACTTATTTGCCAATTCCTTATTCCTATTCCCCCCTTTCTCCTTAGTTAAGAAAAAGTTATCGATGTTTTGAATTTAGTGAATTTTACTTAATTTTCCCAGGAATAAGAGACTTTAGGATATTCTCATAATAAGATTGTTTATTCTAAGAATCTTCTGTGCCAAAATTTTCCATTTTTTTAAAAAACATATTTTTTGCCAGCTACTAAGTAGAAATGAATGATAGAAACTCTAGAAATTGCAAGAGTTTGATATCACCTTTGCTGTTTTTGAAAGTTTTGATATAAATGCTTAACTACTTAAAAATGGGGAGGGGATGAATTACACAGTGGTGATATGCATATCCATATTCTTCACGTTCTGTTTCGGTGATGAGGCATTTTCTCACCATGTAGAGTAGAGTAGTTCTGGTCTTTAGGGAAGTTACTCAGTAAATGTTCTTGAGGAAGGAGGGAAAAATGGAAGTTATCCATTCTGGCCCATAATTTTAAACTTAAGGTAAACCCCTAATTAGAAAATAAGTGTAAATTTTATAGGCATCTAGGTTCTTATATATTCCTGTTCTGTGTTGTTTTCTTCATAATATGAACATTAAAAGTAAACCATGCATCAAAACTTCATTTCAAATGAAGTCACAGTGCTTTATGTGCATCGCAAATTCCCTATTAGCTAACATTCTGCTACCATGGAATTTCCATATATTAAGAGGTTCTTTCTACAGTGATGATTAGTACTTGTAATGATTACCCTGAGGAACCACAAAATCCTCTTGAGTCATCAAAGATTATATTCAGTATAGTTTTAATGTCACATACTTATTGTCTTCTAATTGTTTGAAAATTAAGAATCTATTTGTGATTTTTTTTTTTCCCTCTTGGTTGAATGCCCCATGTCCTGATCATTTCACATAAGAAACTGTAGGTTGCTATCAGAAATCTGTTTTTCTTTGTTACCCTAGTTTAAAAACCAGTGGCTGGAGTTAAGAAATGTGTTCTGGAGCTTCAGAGATGAGCCTGCAGTGACTTCTCCCTTCTCTAACCATGGAATATGGAGTATTGCTTTGGACTAAGAATGATTAAAAAGAGGGGTATTGAAAAGTCATCCTACTGTTTATACACATATTCCAGATAACAACAAAAGGGCCCAAGGAAAGCAGGGTCAAAAGAGTGTGATGAAGCTGCCCTCTTTGATCACAGAGATGTAGTGTGCATTCATAGACCAGCTGTTCCTCCCTAGCCTGTCACCACTTCCTTGGGCCAGGTCATTATCAGGTCTCACCTGTGCTACTTCATCAGTCATGTAATTGGGACATTTACCTCAATTCCAAACTTAACCCCAATCCACTGAATCGCTGATACAGTAGTGTTTGTCTATCATAGCACTTAGGAATTAACCTCATCCCTTTATATTATAGCTTTATCCATGGATCCCACATTCCAGCTTATAGTCGCTTGGTGTAAATAAGGAGTGGTCAGTATTTATGGAGCACTTACTTTGTGCCAGGCTATGTATTCAACCTGTAGAGAGTAGTTTGTGTTTTGACCTAGATTCAAATTCTAACTGTGCCACATACTAGCTATGTGACCTCGAGCGAATTAGCCTCTCTTTGAGTGTCTTTTTCTGTTATAGTAGTTATGCTAATTTGCTAGGGTTGCCGTAGCAAAGTAGCAGGGATTGGGTGGCTGAAACAACACGAATTTATTTTCTCACAAGTCTGGAGCCTAGAAGTCCAAGATCAAGGTATCTGCGTGGTCCTCTCTGATGCCTCTTTTCCTGGCTTAGATGGCTGCCTTCTCCCTGGTCTTCTTTGGTGCGTGTCTCTCTGTCCTCATTTTCTCTTAGAAGGACACCAGTTGTATTGGATTAGGGCCCATCCTAGTGACCTCATTTTAACTGAATTACTTTTTAAAAAGACCCTGTCTCCAGCCACATACAATCACATTCTGAGATGCTGGGAAGTAAGACATCAACGTATGAATTTTGGGGGACATGATTCAGCAGTCCGTAAGAGCAGTGAACGTAATATATGCTCAAATATTGTTGTACTGTTGTGAGGATTAAATGAAATAATATATGCAAAGGCCTGCCCTGAGGAGCTTAGCGCATACTCAGCGTTAACCTACTCCTCTCTAGAGGTGGGATAGAATCTTGTTTTCTTTATGTTCCAGCCAAGTGTAAAAGTAAACTGGTGGAATTGTGCCGTGAATATCTAGGTGTCTCTTTCCAGAGGCTTCCCATCTTCTTTACCCTCATTCATGCAACCAAATGAGTGATTTGTTTCAAAGCTGCTTGTGTTCTCTCTGCTTCTGCTCCCCGTCCATCAGCGTGTCATTACTTTTCAAGTCCACGGGGCTTTCCTTCCAGCGGCAGGAATGTCAGGCTTCTCCCGAGAACCGCAGTGCACCTTTGATTCCTCTCTCTTGATTCTTTGAGTGTTTCCACCTGGCAACAGTATGTTTCTGCCGTTTGACACTTCAGATGTCATGGTTTATGTTATTTAGACCTGTTCTTCCCCATCCCCCCCCCCCCCCCCCCCCCCCGGCTTCATGTAGCAGCACCCCCTCCCCACCGCAACCGCAGTTCCACACACAGACCAGAGGTTTAAGGCGGGGTCGGATAGGTGAGTGAGGAAGCAGTGTGAGAGGAAAAGGAGTGCAGACTAGCAATGACTTACTGTTTTTGTTCAGACCTGTACCATGTGGCCTGTGCCTCATGGTCAATGAGCATAATTCCTCGGAGAACATTCTCTTGAAGGATCACGTCTGACAAGGCATTAGCCAGTGTGTATCATCCAGAGAATTCCAAGTAAACGCACATGAGTTTAAAATCCTAGGGTATAATTGGTCACAAAATCATTTCACTTGTTAACCTTCGGGATACACTATGTATTTTATAAGTGTTATTTAAAATTCTTTTACTGGCCTTTTCATTATTAACTATTGAGAAGTTTCCCCCCAGTGTTCTCTCAAGTTGAGAAGGTTTACTAAGCGTCGTTTTCCAACTGGAGCTTGGTTTCCTGGAAGCTGTTCTCAGTGTGGTGGATGAGTACAGCTGTTCATAACTTAATATTTCAGTTGAGTCACTGGGTGGGCGGAACTGACTAGAATTCCAAATGCAATACAGACAGGGGATAGGTGGAACTCTTCTGGAATTTACTAGGAGAGGTTTTTGACGGAAGTCCTACATTCTGGACTTAAGTGGTAAAAAAAAAAAAAAAGACTTCAAGTACAAAGTATCTGAATAAATGTCTTCTGCATTTTGTTTTAGTTTTCTTTTTTGGTTGGTGGCAGGGACATTTTTTATATTAAGAAACAGTTAAAATATGTTGTCGAGATAGGATTCTTTGAAAATATTTAAAATAATATGCTTCCCTTCCAAAAAGACGCTTCTTTACTGTGGGTTAGCATGACCTTATTTTCATGAATGTTCATACGTGTGTTCAAGACATCATTTTTTCCTTTAAACACTTTGTGAAGCTTTATCATAATTCCACTCGATTTACCACAAATTTGAATTTTGCTCTATCCCATACACCACTTGGGAAGACAAATTCTGTTTATTGAATGGCAAGTGGCTTTTGGGCTGGCTAATATAAACATCCCTTGGAATGTGGGCCAGTGTAACAAAGAGGGGCAGTGGAAAGCATCATATTTTAGGATTCCAACTGCCCAGTGACAGCTTGGGAAGCAGTGTTAGGTTTTCGAGTTTGTGTTAGGAATCAACCCCAATCCATATGTGGGCTCGAATGTTACATTCTGAGTTATGACATAAACTGACATTGTAGTGTTTTCTAGGATGTGGTTTTCAGGGTTGCCATGATGTCATAAGGAAGGCTTGAAAAAACAGTGATTCACGGGTAAAGCTTCAAACAGTCTGTTAAAAAGCATGCACTCTCTAAAACAAGCCATAAATCAAAGTGGAATAATAGGGAATCCCTACGGGGTAGAGAGAGAAAGAGGGTTCTTGGCTCTGCACCTCAGGTCTTCAGAATGTGAATCAACACAAGTAAGAAAGTGGACAGCTCTGAAAGACACGTTTTAGAGCTCCTTGAAGCTCGTTTAAAGGGTTACTTCCTTTTCTCAGCCGTTTAGTCCTGATCAACTCCAGAGCGTAGCCTGAAATATGCTTTGAAGGCATCTGTGAAGCCACACATCAGGTTAGGCGCACAGATGTGAGAACCTGGTTGCCTGTGGGCTACACACCTCGGCCTGTCCTTCAAGCTATGTGATCTTGGGCAAGTTACCGACCTCTCCGAGCCCCAGTTTCTGGCTATAAAATGGGCATGATAATAGCATTCATAGGGGAGTTGTGAGAATGAAATGCATTAACATATGTAAGGCATTTAGGCTAGTGCCTGGCACCGGGCCAGCCCTGTCTAAGTGTTGACCGCTGTTGTTATTTAGCACATATTAAAAACCCATACATGACCCTGAGCAGACCAGGTTGATACCCAGCGGCATTGTTGTGCATTCCTGACCTAATTTGTCCCAAGTTCTCCAGCTAAACCCTACAGTTCCCTAGGCTAGGTAGGCACGAACTCTTACTCTTGGTGGAGTGTTCATGGAATAATTTGTTTCTGCAGGTATTTGATGTTGTTTGACAGGTTTGGTTTGTGTGTAAGGGTGTAGGTGGTGCGCGTGACCTGGGCTTGTGTCTGTGGGGTTTAAAGTAGTCTTTAGGTGAGGGTTAGAATGGCGATTTTGAGATCAAAGTTTTCCTTATCTCTTTCTCTCGTTAGTGTTCTCCATTCTGTAACATACTTATTTTTAAGTTTTTTTTTAACCTTTAAACCCTCTTGATTGCCTGTGACTTTATTTTGTGGAGTGGCGACCACCCGTGAGTTAGAGAGCTCACTGCCTGTGTGTTGTGGGAGACTGTATAACCTTCACATAATGCTTTTACTCAGGCACCTGTGTGTGTTTAATTTTTTTTTTCCTTGGGCTTGAAGAGGCAGATATAAGATAAACATTTCGTGTTGACTGAGCCCCGAGGGACTCAGAGTTGAGGTAAGCAGCATTTGCTCTGTGTCTTCTCCATGCTACTACTTTGCCGGAGCTCTTTCCCTGTCGATGGGCCTTACCTGCCCTCCGCATCCTCACCTGTGGAGTCCAGGTGTAAAGCTTGCATCCCACCTCTGGGCCAGTCTGGAAATAAAAATAGAAATAAAGGGGGCTTTAGGTGGGTCCCTGCTGTGTGCTGCTTCTCCTTTGTCTCAGGCGGCTGGGGGTACTAGCCTCTCTGCAAGGGCCGAGCTGTGCAGATGGGAGGCTGCTGGACGAAAGCGGTTCCTGTTGTCTTGGGGGCTGGCCCAGGGGCCAGCGGTGGTGAAGGCTTTTCCTCAGACTCGCATCAAGGTCCTGGCCTAACCCTTATTCCCATAGGTGCCCAATTGGCATAATGTAACAAGGCCTGGTCAGAGAGAGAGTGGTGATTATTGTTGGTACCCTTGGCTTTTGTCAGAAGGCCATGGGAATATGGAAGGAGCACAGGCTTTGCGGTCAGGCTGACGTGGGTTTGAATTCTGCTCTATTGCTCACTATATCATTACAAGTAAGTACCTCCCACCGACCCTCAGTTTCCTCCTCTGGAGCATGGAGGTTCTCATTCTTCTTGCTCGGGGTTATGGAGTCAAAAAGCAAAGCGCAGCACACCAGGAGAGTGGCAGGCGCCGATGCTAGAGCCCTTGCTGTGTGCACCAGGTACTGTCCTCGGAGGTGACAGATAGTAAGTTACTCGGTCCTCTCCATGACGGCATCTCCATTTTACACACTAGCAAACTGGGGCACAGAAAGGTTAAGCATGTTGAACATGTTGGTACTGAAATCCAGATTCGAATCCAGGAACTCAAAAGTTTGCTTCTGCAGTTACCCCGACATAACTTTTTGATGATTTCTAAGATGTGGTATTACAAAATATAGTTCCTTCTAAAGTCTCCTTTAGAGAGACTCCTATAGTTCCTTCTTAGTCTCTGAATGGCAGCTTATTGGCTGGTACCTGTACCTTTTGGGGACCTACCGGTGGGCAACACATACAACCTACTGATGAGAAAATTGTCCTTTTGCAGATGTTATGAAGTTATAATGGTTGTTCTGGTTCTACGTGAAACCTATTTCTCCCCTCAGACACCACCTGTGGTACCTCCACAGACAGCAAGCAGCCTAGGAATTACTGTTCTAGAACTTTTGATGCATTTGTGAAAAAGAAAGTCTCCAGACCAGACCCTTGGGCTTCCCTGTGCATTGTTGCTTAATCCAAGTTGCCTGGGAGTTCTGCAGCAGCTGTTGAGGTAAGGTGTGATAGGGAGTGACTGCCCATCAGAAGCTCACTCATTGGGACTTGCCGTGGAGCATAGACTGTGCCCTTAGCTGCTGTGAGGCCCAGATGACATACGGTGGTTCATTCTGATCCTGCTAGAGTGATGGGGACTTTTGCCACGGCATGGTGAAAGCTTTAGGATAGGTTCTGTCTGACCTCTTCACTAGTGTGGCCTGCAGTCACATGGAGGCTTTGGGGGTAGGTGTTTGGCTATATTCGTCACTGACTAGTCCAGAAAAACTCTGGCTGGGCTTGACCTGGCAGCAGAAAGTAATGTGAGGTGCTGGTCGCTGTCACGATCAGTTTTCTTCATTTGGACTTGAGTATATATTCATGTTAAACTGTTTTGAGATGGGTGTGCCAGATCTGAGTTTCAACTACATATCTATGTCTGGTCACCATTAAGAAGTTTGGTCTCCTTGCTGTGCCAACTGAATGAAGGTGTGTGGCCGGATAGAATTGTCTGCTTAGGGTGTGTTTTTCAGACGTGGCCTCATGTTGAACCCAAGGCTTGGAGATGTAGCCACTCTGTCAGGCAGATCTGTGAATCACACTGGGCTTCTAGGGTGATTCATGTGTGTGTCATTTCTGACTGTGTCTTTACCTCTGGCGGGGAAGCTTATGCCTCTAAATAGTTAATATGAAGTGTGGCAATGAACCCTGATTTTTATTACCTTGAGTAACACCCCTGAGGTTATACACCGGGGCCCTTATTGTACCATAAATGTTGTGTTTTTAATGACCTAACTTTATAAAATCTAGATTCTGTTCCCTGTACGTGGGGAGATGTCTTGAGAAGTTGGGGCCCTAAAACTAGAAAGGAGTTTTGTAGGCCCAGCCCGTGTGTGGTTACCTTTCATCACAATCTGTGTATGGCACTGAACTAGATAATGTGAGAAACAAAGTCGGTCCTGCGTCCTGTCCTCAAGTTGCTTGCTACTCAGGCGGAGATATAAGTGAGATTAAACACTACCTAGGTTTGCAACAGGGAAGATCCTCTTAGAAATGTCTGTTAATATTGGCACCGAGAAGAACAAAATGATTTGAAATTGATAGATCCCTAGTCTCTGAGTCTAGCTTAGACAAGATTATTTTTTATGGATTTCTTAAACTCTGAGATAGAGAAAAGTTGGTGTTATCTGTCAGATGGCAGATGTTATATCATTCTTGATGGGAAATGGGTCTTTTTGTCCCTCGTGTCACCTGGTAGAGTGTAACCGTGAAATTGTGGAAAAAAGCGAGATACGCATTGGGTTTATAATGTGCTACAACTCTTTAACCTGGGGCAGAGCACACTGATTTCTGCCGCGGCCTGGGGTGTTCTCTCAGACGTGTTGGAGACCTGCCTGCAAGGAACATGGTACTCAGAAAGTCCTGCTTCCTGTAGTCTGTTTTATCTCTGGGTCTTGGAGAGCCCTTTCCTCTATTTCCTTTTGGGTTAAAACCCTAGAGCAGGAAAGAGACATTTGGGGTAAGTACGCTATGGCACTGTCCCCACTCTCCCAAGGAAACTGCTCGTAGGGCTATGGCTAATTGGAATGTCCTTTTCCTACCCGGGTATAGCTGCAGCATCTTTCTTAACACATATTCCTGGCTGTCACTACTTTTTGTTTCAAGTCGGCACATTTTATGAAGTTTGTAATTCCTACCCTAGAAGTCTGAGGGGTTGTCATCATTTTGCTCTGTTGCATTTTAATAGGGGTTCAGCCAGTGGTGGGTTGTTAAGTGCTGTTGGCATTCAAAAGGCAAGAACGTGTTAGAGTGATCAGTAAAGATTTTATGGTGGAAGAGGGACTTGGTCTGTGCTTTGAAGGGTGGCTGGGAGTTGGATGGTGGAGAGGACGCTGTCCTGTGACTGAGGGGCAGAAGAGGAATGTACAAGCATAATCTGGGCATGGTGGCCTCAGAGGGTTTCTGTGGGGCAGTGGTTCTCAATTTTGCTTTATTGGCCACCTGTTGGGCCCCATCCCTGAAGTTCCTGTTTTAGTAGGTCTGCAGTAGGTCCCTATAACTTGCATTTCTAAACAGGTTCGCAGGTGATGTTAATGCTACTGGTCGCAGGGCCGCCCTTGAGAACCACGGCTGTAGGGGAGGCGGTGTAGTGCTGCAGGCGAGTTCTATTAAAGCAGAGGTGGTGGCTGGGGCAGCCCTCCTGGCCAGTTCCAGGGATCACTCACTGTTGCCATGCGGGCTCTATTCTGAGGGGGTGCAAAGTAATAGTCCTGCTGAGGTCTGGCGTGCCGGCCTAAGGAGCTGGCCCTTGATCGTGGGTAGTGAGAAGCTATGGGAGAATTTTATCAGGATAGTTTTATTGGCATCTCCTTTCCCAGTTTATTGGGTAGCAGGGAGGGAAATGGCCAGAGATGGTGAGACACGCTGGAGGGTTGTGCAGTGTCCAGGGGATGAGTTATTTTAGGAGTGGGTTTTAGAGAAAGATCCGGAAGGTAAGAAAGAGGAAGAATACAAAGGTGATCCAACATTTCCTTCAGCTCCAGAGCCTGGGGAGTCGTGGTCACATTGCCAAAAGGGGGAATCAGAGCGGTGGCTGCTTTTGGGGAAACTTCTCAGCTATTTTTAAACTGAGTTTAAATTGTTGATCTTTTCTTCCAAGAAGATGATTGTCTCTCCTGTTTTCAAAGTGAAGGGTCTGTATAATTTTCCATGTCTTCCAATTGTTTTTTTCTTTAATGTCTCCTTTTCGTGAGTCTAATGTCTATGCTTTTTTATGAGACACCTGTCTCTCAAAATAATTTCCTCTTACCAAGTTTAAATGGGAGAATATTGTTTGAAAATCTCTTAGCTATCTTGCTGTAATTTTCTCTAGACCCTTACACCCCTGTAGTCCTAAGTATAAGTGAAATGATGTGTTGTTATCAGTCACTTTTGTTTTTTAGCAATATAACATTAATTATGTTGGATTGTGGTATATCCCTCATTTTTCTGTAAGTTATTATAATTGTGATCATTATGAACACCCACGAATTGGTTTATATTTCATTACCCCCCTCATTTTTTAAAGTAATACATACTCATTATAGAAAATTTGGAAAAGGGATGCCTGGCAGTCTCAGTCAGTAGAATATGTGACTCTTGATCTTGGAGTTGTGAGTTCAAGCCCCATGTTGGGTGTAGACATTACTTAAAAAAAAAAAATGAAAAAAAATTTGGAACCTAAATATATAATAAGTAGGACTCAGCTGTGAACTATCCATAAATTATGTCCTTAACATTTTCATTTATTTCACTCTGTCTTTGCACGGCTGCATGTATATTCAGCAGTAGAGCTGGGCCTGTCTGGGTCAGAGCTGAGGCTCAGTATGCCAGTGTGTGGAGCTGAGTGGCAGATTTTCTCCTGCCTCCCCTCTCTTTAGTGTTTGGTTCCCGCCCCCCCGCCCCATGTTCTGGGTGAGGCCAGATGACTGGGAGTGACAGCATCCCCCCTGAGAATGAAACAAAATGCCAACGTTGAAGAGGTTGATGAGGAAGGAGTCGGGCAAGCAGGGCCTGAAGTGAAGAGGGCAACGTTTGTATTTCTGATGAGATGATACCATGCTCATCTCCACTGTGTTTGGATCTGTCCCCCTGAGGCTTTAAGGGCCTTCGGGAGAAGGCTGGGAAAAACAGACTGAATGAACGATGTCACAGCTCTGTTGTGGGATTCCCCTTGCCCAATCCACAGAGAGGGACTCCAGGAGGGGAAGTTCCTTGCCTATCATGCAGAGAGAGAAGGAAACACTTGAGGTCAGTGGTAGGTCAGCCTCATCCTGTGGGTGAGCTGAGCAGGGCAGCGGCCATGGAGTGGGGCATCGCAGGTGACAAGGAATGCAGCTAGTGACAGGACTTAAGGCACAGCTGGGCGTGTGGCTGGAGTGTCCTCCTCTGAGATGGGGTCTAGTGACGGTGGAATGGGCTATGGGAGCCTAGAGAAGCAGAGGCATAGGGAGCAGCCTGACTTTTGTGTGGGGGTAGGCCCTTTCTCCTCCACCTCTCACCTTTGGGAACTCCAGAGAGGGGGAGAAGGAAGGGGAAGGGCTCGGCTCTGGCGCTTGGCGGTAGGAGCCATTGATCCTGCAGACTTAGGGAATGACTGTTAGTGACCTTACCTGGGACCTGGAAGCCATTGGGGTATAGGTGTGGTGACCATCTAGCTTGTTGACCAAACTGGATACTGTTAATATTTACATCGGGCCTGGACCTGGCAAGCCTGGACATAGGGTCACCCTAGATATTGGAGATATTCAGGTTACATACACATATTTAAAAAAAAAAAAATCTGGGAACTGCTTTTATATCTTAAGTAGCTCCTTCCCAAGGCTCTAAACTTTTTCATACTTTGACTTTTTTGTTCTCCTTTAAAAAGAAAAAAAAAAAAGGATAACAGTCCCTTTAATATTAGGAGTATTTTGGTATACTCAATACTGTACTGAAAATATTATTAATAGGTAGTTGTGTTTCATCTCATAAATGTACCACAACTTCATTCATTACATAATGTTACTAATGTCAATTCCTTTCCAGCTATTTACTATCAGGAATGATAGCAAAATAAAGAAATCATTGTGTATGTCTCAGTACTTTCATAAAAGTCAAATTCTTAGAAATAGAATAACTGGGTCAGACTGTATAGTTCTTGATACATATTGTCAAATTGTAGGCATTTATTTTAAACCTGAGTTTCTAAATGGACCAACTCTGATAGTTGAGTTGCTCTGATTTGGAAGTAATGTGAAATGATTTCTTTTTTTTTATTTATTTTTATTTTTTATTTTTTTATTTTTTTATTTTTAAAAGATTTTATTTATTTGAGAGAGAGAGAATGAGAGATAGAGAGCACGAGAGGGAAGAGGGTCAGAGGGAGAAGCAGGCTCCCCGCTGAGCAGGGAGCCCGATGTGGGACTCGATCCCGGGACTCCAGGATCATGACCTGAGCCGAAGGCAGTCGCTTAACCAACTGAGCCACCCAGGCGCCCTGATTTCTTTTTTTTAAAGGCATTAAGTAGTTTTTACCACTTAGTATTTCTCTTCTGACTTTGGACAACAAAGGTACAATACAGTGATGCAACACTTGAATAAAGAAAACACTTTTATTGCTAATGCAGCATGTTTCATGTTGCTGTAGAGGGAATGTCTTGTCGAGACTGAGTTTACTGAATTTAACTGTGGTGGGTGTGTGGGGTGTGGACACAGAAATATGTGACCATGAAAATCCTTACTGTTTTTATTGATAATTTGCACAATATGGTTAAAAGATCAAATCTTGGGCGTGGTTAGCTATTTGTAGTTTTCATGAGGAACATGATTCTTTATGTCAGTGATGACAGTTGTAGAACATATTGGAGTGCCCATGGCATTTTTCACATGGCTTATGCGTTTTTATTACTAGCATGAAACTAGCACATTTTCAGGAGTGGGTTCTTCTGGTGTGAGCTAGCTTTGCAGCTGACCAGTCAGCTACTAGTTACAGAATACTACTTTGTGGAACAGTCGTCAGCAAAAAAGAAAAAAAAAAGTCTTCCTTACCTCAGCAAGAATTAGAGCTGAGAAATCAGCTTTGAGAGAGAACTGTGTGTGTAGATCAGTGGGTCAAATGAAGTGAAGGTGCTTTGTTGTACAGCCTGTGTGGTAATTGGCTCAGTCATTGCCGGTGTCTGAATGCCACATGCCAGCCCTGTGTGTGAGGTGCCCATTACTGGCTATGTTACAACTTGCTCAGAGGGGCCAGAGCAGTTTGCAAACAGGAAAGAAGAAACTTCTGGAAAGTTAACGAATGTGTAAGGACTTCCTGGTTAGAGAGCATTCCTCAGTTGTTCCCAGTTCACCTGGTCTCTAAAGATTCAGAAGACCCAGGAAAGATTTCCTGATATTTTAAATATGATAGACTATGGTCAATGCTGCAGTATATGGGGGATTACGTTCTAACAGTCGGGGAAATAAAAATGTTATTAGAAGCGTGATGCTCAATAACACCCAAGCTAAAAGGAAAGAATAATCTTGAATATTAACTTGTTTAGCTCCTCCAGTGTTTATGCTTCAGATTTAAGATTGAAGCATGAGAGTTCATGCATTTGGAAGTAGGACTAAACCTCAAAATAAAGTTGCAGTGCTAGAGTTCTGCTTTCTGAGTTTTCCTGGTTTTCTAATGATGGCCTGTGGTGTTTTGTATCATTTGCTGTGTCTGTAATCCAGTGTGCCATTTTGCTTCTCTTTTATTTTCTGGCCCCAGATTTAACATTCATTGATTGACATTCCTAGTTGTTTTTGAAGGATGACTTGACAGTGCTGGGCATCAGGGGAAGCTGTGTTATGACCTTCAGATTAACAGCCTGTAGCTTTTAGAATGTGAGTATTGCAGGCATAGGGCTTTTGATATCTTATGCACTTCCTTGAATTCCTTGGATGTCCCTGAAATGGATGTATGTGCCTGGTATCCAGGATACACATAACGTGCAGCATATGCTTTCGAAAAAGCCATCCAGGCAACCTCCCTTCCCCCTGCCACATTGTCGTATCTGAGCTCTTTATTCTTAAAATGCAGTATTAAGTCTATTGAAGATAATTTTCCCTCTGTCATCACTAGCCATGACTTTAGCCAATTTTTGTGGATTTTCAGCAATCATTTCATTTAAGGAAGGTTGTCCTCTATTAGATTTTAATATTACATTGGTTTTAAAAATAACTATAAAGGCTTGGCTCATAAATGACTCTTAAATGACACTCATTTTCTTAATCCTTTAGGTATGCCAACCACTCCCTATTTTCATAATTTATCACTGAATATATGTTTCTTATATCCCAAGTTTGTTGTGAAAGACTGAGCCCATGGGTGCCTTTTACAGGATAAACTTGTTTCTGATTGTAGGAAAACTGAGGTTGGTGCGTTCATGTTTATGGACAAGAATTTTTCTGAGGTGGGTCATTTACAAGCTCTTGGTTTCTTAACTTTCCATGTGCGAGGTTGCTTTTTTGGTTAAAGACAGACAGAAGGAGACCCTAGGCGAAGAAGCCATGAAAGTTTTAAATGGAACCTGCAAAGTCGGTTGTTCCGTGGAGCTGCCTTATGACAAGGCAGCTGGAGAGCCTGCAAGCCTCTCTTAAGCAGCTGCAGCATATCAAATAACTGATTTACATTAATATTACCAGGCAGTGTCATTAAATGTATTTGTTTTGTTGATCTGGCAATACCAGCATTGTAGTTGTGTGACCCCCTAAGTAATTCCCTGGGAAACGGGAGGGTAAGGTGTAGGACCCTATGGAGGGATCCACTGTTACGGAAGTCCAATTCCTACCAATGGCAGGGAAAAGTAGTGACTCAAAATTTGTAGGAAGTATTTTCTTCTTTTCTATTCATTCATTCCCTTAACCTAGATATTTTCCCATCTGTAGGAGCAAAAGAGGCAAAAAAAAAAAAAAAAAAAAAAAAATCCACGCAACATTTTGATTTGCAGTATGGGAGGAGAAAGGTTGTCCCATGTCAAAGGATAGCTGAGGATAAAATGGTAAATTATTGGTGAGAGAATGCAGGTCATGTCTACTGGATGACACAAATTAGTTTTTGTGTCTGATTTAATTTATTCAACAATAATTGCTCTCTTGGACACATAAGACCTGTTAAGGTTATTTGGGGATATGGATGGAGGAAAAGTGGGCACAAACATGAATCTGTGTTCAGTCTCCATTTCCTTACCTCCCACTCTTTCATGGCTCAGACCATTGCAGTCTTTTCTGTCTTGTGTCAGTTGTCCTCACCAAGGTCACACCCTTTTGACTCAGTGTAGTGGATGCATTTTTTAATGTCTTAACTCCCTGGCAGCATGTGATACGTTGTAAGTCACTCCTTTGTTCTCAAAGCACTCCCTTCCCCATTCTGAAGGGGTCTGGAATGCTCAGTCCTTATGCTGAAGAAAGTCTCTTCTTCCCTACTTTTATCTCCCCAGCCAAGAACCAAGATGGAAGCTAGAAGATCAGGGATGTAACAACGTGTGAGGTGCCGTAGGCCTTCTGAACACAGCAGGGAACACTGGAGGATTGGGTGTGATTTCCTGGTAGAAGTAGTACTGAATTTTTTCTTTTGTTAAATGGCATTTGAGATGCACTTGGCCCACTGGGGGCTCTGTATTGGAATGAGTAAAGGCAGGGTTTAAACAGAGGGGATGGGGGGATGAATTTGTTTGATTTAGAAATCAACAGAGACCAAACGTCAGCAGAGGGGGAAGATGGAGCTGGTGAAGGTAAAAATGAATCATTCCCTCGGCCGCAGGGGAGTGATGGTGGGGGTGGGGCAGGCAGACGGCGAGTGTGTGTTCTTGCCAGACTCTGGAAGGCTGCGAATATCAGCCAAGGAATTTTGGGTTGTGTTTGTTAGCCAGTGGGTGGACTGGAAGGATTCTGAGCAGGAGAAGCTTTTGGAATTGGGTAGACTGATTCAGCAGCAGTTTCTCAGATGGGATTAGACTGAGAAAAACCTCATCTGGGTTTTTCTCACTTCTGGACTCCTTGCAGGCATTTTGCCCCACCGGAGGGGCAAAGCGCTGGCGTACTGCCTTCATGCTGCAATAGCTCATTCCCCGTGACCATTGCCTGATTGTCCTTTGGTCACTTTCCCTGAGCCACCTGGTCCCATGACCACTGACCACGGAGTTCCTATCAACTTGTGTGCACAGCATATCAAGTAACAGCCGTCACTCTGGTCTCCTGACACCACAGATACCAATACGGTAACCTTAGCAGAAGTCATGGTACCTGGTGGAGGCACAGGGGCAGTGTGGCTGGAGTTCATGGGAAGCATCAGGTCTGTAGGGGGGAGAAGGCCTGCGATTTAGAACACGAGTGAGGACAGCGGGGAGGGTGTGGGTACCTTGGGTGGGCTCAGGAGTGAGGGCTAAGGGCAAAATCAGGGCTAAGTTTGCCTGAAAAATCTAAATAGTTCCCAGATATGAAAAAAAAATCATGAGAATTTACTTCATTATCAGTTCTTCCTGTCTAGGCATCCTTCCCCCCATATCCACAAACCAAACACACCCCCCGGACTCCATATTGACACCATAATTGCTTGGTATTTTTTTTTTTTTTTTTTTTTAAAGAGTAAGTACTTCTGAAGTCAAGAGAAAGTACGAAGGAAAAATTCTGAAAATGCTTCTCTTTGTTCATGCGTCTGTAAGCTTGGGGGCGAGGACCAAGGTGGGGGCATCAGCACATGCAGCCAGGAAGGGTAGCGCCCTTCACTTCTCTGCCAACCTACACATTTGGGAATGTACTACGAGTATGATTTGAGCAGCAGTAGTAGTCTGCATTATCAGTAAGTGATGTCTATGCTAGGTCTTTCTTGTTGGTAAAAATGGGGAAAATAGTATTATGAAATATTTGTAGAGAACTCTGATTCTACAGGCTTTGGTAGATTCCTGTGACATCAGGAGAGCTAGATAGTTTTATGTGCTTGATTTCATGCTTCATTGTTGATAAGCTGAAAACATCTAGAAAGTCACTCAAATGGAATAAAAGTAGGTCTAAGTTAGAATGTCAGTGATATTTATTAAATAACCATAAATGTGATGGCTGGTGCCGTAAATCCATTCAGTTCTTGCGACAGCAGTGGCAGCTGGCCTCAGCCGGTGTGGTCTTCACTGGACCGAGGACATCAGCGAAAACTGATGGCAAGGTGGTGGCTGCTCATGTGGAGAGTGAGCTCCCTTCTTAGCTGCTCCAACTGCCTTTGGGAGGGTGACTGGGAAAGAGGCTCTTTTTAGAAGCATTATCTACTTTCCTTTCAGTCTTGTGGAAGTCAGTTTAACTATAATGTTAAACTCAGCTCGGCATCATTACAATCTAAGCAATATTTTGTCAAGGCGTGTATTTCTGTGTTAAGTGGGCTGTGTCCATTGAGCTCCAGGGTCCACATAGTTAAAGTGAGAGGTGCAGAAATGCCTAATTAGTGTGATATTGAATTTTGAAGCCAAAGAGCCTTTGGTCCCTGGTAGCAGTCCCATGTTTTAGGTACGGTTGTCACTAACTAGAAATCAACTGACCTGCCAGTGCCACACAGCTTTGCCAGACCTTCCAAGTTAGGGCTTTCCCCAATAAACTACTGTTGTTCTGTGTAAAACAATGGTGGAAGTCACAGCATTGGTCCAGGGAGACAGGATCCCAATGATATGGTTCATGTCTCACGCCCTCTCTGGCGTGGATTTTTGTGGACTCAGAGCAGGTGCTTTCTATTAGCACTTAAGAAGGTCTGTTCTTAATGAGCAGAAAGGTTTTTTGCTTTGTTTTTAATCCTAGTGTCTTAGTCATCTTGGACTGCTGTAACAAAATATCATAGACTGAGTGGCTTAAACAACAGACATTTATTTCTCACAGTTCTGGAGGCTGGGAAGTCCAAGATCAAGGTGCCCACAGATTCATTCCTGGTGTGAGCCTTCTTCCTGGTGTGTTCACCTTTTTGCTGTGTCCTGACATAGTGTAGGGAGGAGAGCTCTGGTCTCCCCCATCTTATAAGGGCACTGATCCCATCGTGGGGTGCCACCCTTATGAACGCATCTAAACCTAGTTCCCTCCCAAAGAACCCACCTCCAAACACCATCACACTGGGGGTTCGGGCTTCAACATATGAATTTTAGAGAGACACAAATACTCAGGCCATGACACGTAGTGATGCTGTTTTTAAAAATAGGGTGGCTATCTGATAGAAAGTATGTTTTCAATTTAAGAGACAATCTGGTGTATCAGTAGTTATTATTCATGCTCACAAATATTCAGAGATGTGAGTAAATGTTTTTGAAAATATCCAGAGACGGCTAGGTTAATAATTTGACTTTTTTCTACCTACTTTGTCCAGTTTATTCTGCAAATGCTTATTTGAACACATCTTATGAGTTGGGCCCTGTGCTGGTTTCTAGGCCAAAGGAATAATAAAATAAAGCTATTTATCTTTGAACCATTTGGTAGCCAGTGTTAAGGTGGCATACAGTTGTTACTTCCTCCAGTCTTCTTCCTAATACATTTTATCAGGTTTTAGTCTTGTCCTGTGTACCTTTTATATGAAATATTGTAAAAATACATAATATAGATAATATAATAAGTATGTAAGTACTCATACCTGGCTTTATCAGATCTTAATATTTGAAGGAAACATGTCAAAAATTTTTTTTTAATATGAGAAATAAACATCACCGGGAATTGAAGATTCCTGTACACCCCTCCCTGTCCTGTCTCTCTTTCTCTCTTTCTAGAAAGAACGACTGTCCTGAATTTGGGGTATATCATTGCCATCCACGTTTTTATACTTTTATTATGTGTGTATGAGTTTATGAGCAATAGAATATATGTCGTTTTTAAAACTTTATGAAAAAAATAGCAAACTATTTGTTCTCCTGTACCTTGAGAGAAAAAACAGCCAGGTTATTTGCGATTTATTCCCCTTGATACATAGCTCTAGTTCTTTTTAAAAAACTGATGTATATAGTATTCCATTGATGATTATTCTACATTATTAGTCTATTCTCTTGTTGTCAGATATTTTTGGAATGTTTCCAGATTTTCATTATTGTAAATAGCACTGCTGTGGACATTCTTGTACCTGTCCTGCATATATGTGAATTTCTCTGGGGACATAAGTAAGTGTGTAATTGCTGGGTTATAGGATGTGAGTGTCTTCAACCCCAGACTTACTAGATAGTGCCACATTGCTCTGCACGGTAGACAGTTTGCATTCCCCTTACAATGTATCATTGATCTCGTTGATCTGCATCTTCTCCAATACTTGGTACTATGAAACGTTTGAGTTTTCACCCATCTGTTGGGTGTAAAGTGCTATGTTATCATTTCTAGCTTTAGTGCTGCATTTCCCTGATTGCAGTGAGGTTGCATATCTTCTCACACATCTATTGGCCTTTCCGGCTGTTGCTTCTGTGAGTTGCCTGTTTGTCACACAGCCCCACTTCCTTACTGGTGGTGGGGATGGGACTCCGGTGCCGAGAAGTGGATTGATCATAATCCTTAATTCATGACACAGTATCACCATTTGGTTTTGCATGACCCTCTTCTTTATTCATATTTTTAATATAATGTATACCTGAGAACTCATGAAGATCTGAAACACTGCCAACAACTTACATCTACCTATGCTTCTCCCCTTCCATTCCTCTGCCTCCTGCCCCCATACATACTGTCCTGAACGTCATCCTTCCTTGTCATCTGGTTCTGTATGTGGTCTTCCTTCTGGGCCTTGCTTTTCTTAGTCCCCCATTATTAGCCTGATTTATCCAAGTTGTTGCACTGACTTTGGTCTGTTCATTTTCACTGCCGTGTAACATTCCCCCGTGTTGTTATTTTTCTACTCTTTCACCTTTGAATAGGCATTTGGATTGTTTTCAGTTTTTTTTGTAATTACGAACCATTCTTTTAGAAGCGTTCGTATACGTGAATCTTGCTGGCCATATGATCAGGATCGTCTCTTGAGTATGACAAGGGACTGAAAATGCTTGATTAGATATTCTCATGTCTGACTTTGTTAGCTAATGCCATTTTCCCCTCAGTTGTACCATTTATATTCCCACAGGCAGTGGGTCTGGTTGCTCTAGAGCTTCTGCACAATTTACAGTTCTTTTTATGTCTGTGATTTGCATCAGTAAACAGTTGTTGGTTTGGTGGGGTTGGGTAGTAAAGCCTGGTTTCCTTGTAATATGCCTGCTGGTATGAAAGGGGTGCAGGAGGAACACATAAGCCTGTCCTGCTAACTGTTGGAGGCTCTCAAAGATAAAAACTTGACATTTGCTGAATTGCCAAGTGGGCTTAGGTCTGTTTGCAACATCTTTCATGCCTGTAATCATTTTAAATTTATAGTGTATCTCATAGGTCTGTTATTTAAAATTCACAGTGGGTTTAATCCCTGCTCTTCTGTAGTGTCTGCTCTGTTTTGTCCCTGGTCAGTTTTTTTTTCCCCTGGGTGCTTTTTAGTTTTGGATTGTGAGCTCCTTTTCAATTGAGCATTATCTGTGAGAATCCTGGGGCACCTGGTCAAAAGTGTATTAAAAATATGGAGTAGGAGTGTCAATTTACAAAATACTTAGTGATGTTGGGTAAAATACAACAAATATCCTTTTAAATGCAAAGCTGTGATTATAAAAATAAAGTATGGAAACTTCCCAGAGTTGGACAATGAAGAGAAGACATAATTCCCAAGCAGTATGCTAGGAGTTGAGCTTTTCACAGGTTCAAAAACAGGGGTCTGAACACCAATATGGGGAGAGAGAATGAAGCCTTGAGCAAAAAGTTGGACCTGGGATTTTACCTCATATCTGGTTAGCCAGGACCCTCCAATTGCTACACCATTGGTGAAGGAGTAGATCATGAAAAGTCTGCCCAGCACAGAAATATAAAGAAGTTTTTCCATCTCAGCCTGGGCTCTGGGTAGGAGATAAAAGTGCTCTGATCCTGTCTTAAAATTAGAAAGCACAGGTGTTTCCTTACCTCTTAGGGTTCAAATGTATACTACCCAAATTTTCCAGGAGTTACCAAGTCAAGAAGTGAGCTTAAAAACCAGTCCAGAGTCAATGATGCTCCTCTGCTGAGATGCCTCACAGAAACAAATCTGTGCTATTTGTCTTCTGCCTCAGTAGTAAGCTTCTTGGAATGTAGCCATGGAGGTGATCTGATGCACCTTTGCACGTCAGTGTATTTTTGGAATGAATGAATGAAAGTAGAAACACATGGGCATTTTTAATAGAACTTAAGTTCATCTACAAGGTAGGTTTTCAACACATTAAAAAATAAAGCTTAGAAGAGATACGGTTTTGCAATTAAAATTTTCCACAATTTTCAAATCATTCTTGCATTAGAACCTTCTGCAAATCACAATTAGCAGACATTTATTATCTTCACTGTTTTGTGTGTTGTGAAGGATACAGAGATTACCATGTGCTTTGTTCTTAGGGAATTGTTAAGTGTAGGGAGTGACAGGCTTGAACACAAATAGTTATGGTGAAAAGTGCAAAGTAAATGCTTTAGTAAATTTTCTGAGTAGTTTTGGGATTGTAGAGGTTGGCACTGATTCATTTCACCTGAGGAATTTATTCATTCCGTAATATTTAATAGAGCTTCTCATGTGGTCAGTATTGGGAGGGATTACAAGAGAACCTAATATTTATTGTGTGATCACCCATGTATTAGGTGGCAAACATTTTATGTGCAGTTAATCTCTACAACATAATTTTAATTCTCGCATCATCCCTATGAAGAGGAACCTATAATTATCATCATGCTTAAAACTATTTATTGGAATTTAGTATATATGTAGATATATATATAGAGAGAGAGAAGGACACATTCATATGTGTACAACTGGATGGACTTTCATGAATTGTATACACCTGTGTAACCAGCCCCCAGAGCAAGAACAAACTGAATATTACATTTCTGGAAGTCCCCCTTTTGCCCCCTTGACTTCCAAAAGCAATGTTTCCTTTGCTGTTTCTGTATTTTCTGAAAACAGAATCATATAATATGTGTATAGTTGTGGATTGCTTATTCCTGTACTTCTCTAGTATTCCATTATCCGCGTTTTACAGATGAAGAAACCGAGGCTGAGAGGTCAGAGTAACCCAATATCATGCAACTAGTAATGAACATATTACAGTGCCACTAAGTGTTTTTGCAAAACATGATTTTTAATGTTCCTGTGGTGTCCTGTCATGTACATATAGCACAATTAATTTAACCAATCCCCTCCTGATGGATATTTGCGTTGTTCACAACATGTTATCATTTATACTTTACCATAAAATAAAAAAATCACTTTCAATATTTGAAGTGTGTTTCTACATTGGTCCAAAACCTATGGGATACTGCAAAGGTGGTCCTAAGGGGAAAATAACATAGCCATCCAAGCCTCACTCAAAAAAATAGAAAAATCCCGAATTCAGCAGCTAACTCTACACCTTAAAGAACTAGAGAAAAAGCAACAAACGATGCCTAAGCCATGCATTAGAAGAGAAATAATTAAGATTAGAGCAGAGATCAATGAATTAGAAACCAGAACCACAGTAGGTAAGATCAGTGAAACTAGAAGCTGGTTCTTTGAAAGAATTAATAAGATCGATAAACCACTGGCCAGACTTATCCAAAAGAAAAGAGAAAGGACCCAAATTAATAAAATTATGAATGAAAGGGGAGAGATCATGACTAATACCAAAGAAATAGAAACAATTATTAGAAATTATTATCAACAACTATATGCCAATAAATTGAGCAACCTGGAAGAAATGGATGCCTTCCTGGAGACATATAAACTCCCAAGACTGAAACAGGAAGAAATTGACAACTTGAATAGGCCAATAACCAGTAACGGGTTTGAAGCAGCGATCAAAAACCTACCAAAAAAAAAACAAAAAACAAAAAACAAGAGTCCAGGGCCTGATGGATTCCCTGGGAAATTCTACCAAACATTCAAAGAAGAAATAATGCCTATTCTCCTGAAGCTGTTTCAAAAATAGAAACAGAAGGAAAGCTTCCAGACTCATTCTGTGAGGCCAGCGTTACCTTAATCCCCAAACCAGGCAAAGACCCCATCAAAAAGGAGAATTTTGGACTGATATCCCTGATGAATATGGATTCCAAAATTCTCAAGAAAATCCTAGCTAATAGGATCCAACAAGGATCATCCATCACGACCAAGTGGGATTTATCCCCGGGATGTAAGGGTGGTTCAACATTCGCAAATCAATCAGTGTGATAGAACACATTAAAGAGGAGAGAGAAGAACCATATGGCCCTCTCAATTGATGCAGAAAAAGCATTTGACAAAATACAGCATCCTTTCCTGATTAAAACTCTTCAGAGTATAGGGATAGAGGGAACATCCCTCAAGTTCATAAAATCCATCTATGAAAAACCCACAGCAAATATTATCCTCAATGGGAAAAGCTGAGCTGAGAGACTTTCCCTTAAGATCGGTAACATGACAAGGATGCCCACTCTCACCACTATTGTTCATAGTACTAGAAGTCCTGGCAACAGCAGTCAGACAACAAAAAGAAATAAAAGGTATTCAAATTGGCAAAGAAGAAGTCAAGTTCTCTCTCTTCTCAGATGACATGATACTTTATGTGGAAAACCCAAAAGACTCCATCCCCCAATTACTAGAACTCATACAGCAATTCAGTAATGTGGCAGGATACAAAATCAATGCACAGAAATCAGTTGCTTTCTTATACACTAACAGTGCAACAGTAGAAAGAGAAATTAGAGAAACGATTCCATTTACAATAGCACCAAAAACCGTAAGATACTTCAGAATAAACCTAACCAAAGAGATAAGGGCTCTATACTCTAGGAACTACAGACCACTCATGTAAGAAATTGAAGAAGACACAAAAAGATTGAAAAACATTCCATGCTCATGGATTGGAAGAATAAATGTTGTTAAAATGTCTCTGCTACCCAGAGCAATCTATACCCTTCAACGCCATCCATATCAAACTTCCAATGACATTTTTCAAAGTGCTGGAACAAACAATCCTGAAATCTGTATGGAATCAGAAAAGACCCTGCATCGCCAAGGAAATGTTGAAAAAGAAAAACAAAGCTGGGGGCATCACATTGCCTGATTTCAAGCTATTTTACAAAGCAGTAATCACCAAGACAGCATGGTACTGGCACAAAAACAGACACACAAACCAATGAAACAGAATAGAGAGCCCAGATATGGACCCTCAACTCTATGGTCAAATAATCTTTGGCAAAGCAGGAAATAATATGCAGGGGAAAAAGACAGTCTCTTCAATAAATGGTGCTGGGAAAATTGGACAGCTATATACAGAAGAATGAAACTCGACCATTCTCTAACACCATTCACAAAGATAAACTCAAAATGGATGAAAGACCTCAATGTGAGACAGGAATCCATCAAAATCCTAGAGGAGAACATAGGCAGTAACCTCTTCGACATCGGCCACAGCAACTTCTTTCAAGATACATCTCCAAAGGCTGGTGAAACAAAAGCAAAAACGAACTTTTGGGACTTCATTAAGATAAAAAGCTTCTGCACAGCAAAGGAAACAGTCAACACAACAAAGAGGCAACCCACAGAATGGGAGATATTTGCAAATGACACTACAGATAAAGGGCTGGTATCCAAGATCTATAAAGAGCTTCTCAAACTCAACACCCAGAAAACAAATAAGTCAAAAAATGGGCAGAAGACATGAACAGACATTTCTCCAAAGAAGACATACAAATGGCTAACAGACACATGAAAAAATGTTCATCCATCATTAGCCATCAGGGAAATGCAAATCAAAACCACATTGAGATACAACCTTACACCAGTTAGAATGGCAAAAATTGACAAGGCAAGAAACAACAAATGTTGGAGAGGTTGTGGAGAAAGGGGAACCCTCTTACGCTGTTGGTGGGAATGCAAGTTGGTACAGCCACTTTGGAAAACAGTGTGGAGGTGCCTCAAAAAATTAAAAATAGAGCTACCCTATGACCCAGCAATTGCACTACTGGGTGTTTACCCCAAAGACACAGATGTAGTGAAAAGAAGGGCCATATGCATCTCAATGTTCATAGCAGCAATGTCCGCAATAACCAAACCGTGGAAAGAGCCGAGATGCCCTTCAACAGATGAATGGATAAAGAAGATGTGGTCCATATATACAATGGAATATTACTCAGCCATCAGAAAGGATGAATACCCAACTTTTACATCAAATGGATGGGACTGGAGGAGATTATGCTAAGGGAAATAAGTCAAGCAGAGAAAGTCAATTATCATATGGTTTCACTTATTTGTGGAACATAAGGAATAGCGTGGAGGACATTAGGAGAAGGAAGGGAAGAATGAAGGGGGGGAGATCGGAGGGAGAGACGAACCATGAGAGACTGTGGATTCCGAGAAACAAACTGAGGGTTCTAGAGGGGAGGGGGTGGGAGGATGGGTTAGCCCAGTGATGGGTATTAAAGAGGGCACGTACTGCATGGAGCACTGAGTGTTATACGAAAACAATGAATTGTGGATCACTACATCAAAACTAATGATGTATTGCATGGTGACTAATATAACATAGTAAAAAAAAAAAAAAAAAAAGTGTTTCCAAGTTTCCAGCTACTTTGCCGTTGACTATAATCAGTTCCATGTAAGTATAGCAGCTAATGAACATTAATTTCCCCTGTGGCTAAAATAGCAGCTGCTAGTCAAGAGTGGCTTTTGTAGTTTTCATGTGGTTTACTTGCCTTTTGAAAGTGCCTTGTAAGAATGTGCAGTGTCCTTGCTTTTTTTCCTCTTGCCATATTTATGTCTTCTTCTTCCTACTCCTTTTTTCCCCTTGAAAACTCCTCATTAGAGTATCTCCGTTCTGCTGTAGTCCAAAATTACATCCCTTTGCCTGAAGGATAGCTCTCCATCGGGCCTGTTGATGTGTTCTGCAGCAAGTTTTGTGTGCATCAGTCCTTCAGAGGACTTCATGAAACATTCTTCAAGAAACCTTCTCTAGTGCAGTGATTCACAAAGGGAACTTACAGGGTGTGAGCCTCTGGAAGGGAGGAGCTGTGTGTTCTTCACATGATACCTGGCAGGTAGTAGGTACTCACTCAGTGTGAGGTGACCAAATAAAGATCTGTTAGAGCCTCAGATTTTCTTCTTTTTATTGACCTTTATAATGTTATGATTTATGCTTTTGGGGAATATGGATTAATTTTCTTAGACTCTTTAAACAGAACTAGGATACCTAGCGTTGTTTGTTTAAACTTTTTTTTTCCTGTTCTGATAGCAGAAGAGGAGTGATTTAGGAATGCGATAGAAAATAAGTTTGTGATGATTTTGTTACAGCATGAAGTTTCTTATATTTTCTCCATTCATTGAACATTTGTTAAAACCCTACTGAGTGTCATGCAATAGAGATACAAAGATGAATAAAATAATCCCTGCCCTTGAGGAATCTAGTGGGAGAGATAGATACATGTCTAAGTATAATGCATTGTGGTAAAATATATCCACATAGCTGTGAGCTATTTTTTGCTTGTTGGTTTGTTTTGAACACAATGGGGAGGCAGCCAGGAGGGTCCTCTGGGAAGATCTGACACCACCACTGAATCTTAAGGAAAGCCCATAAATCCCTACTCGATCTTCCATCCAAATGCTACTCTCCTGTTTCCTTATTTCTAGAATGGGAGTGCTGCCCATAGTTACACCATTCTCCCCCTTCTAATGTAAAAACCTCACTCTTGTCTTTTCCAGACATCACATAGCTCTTTTCTCAGAGTCCTGTTGATTCTAGCTCTGAAATGACTGTTTCCTCTTCCTTTCCGTCTTCACATTGATACCTCTTTGATTTGCAAGAACAGGCATGGGAATCATTCATCTTTCTGCTTTAAGTATCTGACCTATGGCACATAATAGGTTCACATTTTTGTTGAACCAAAATGAACTGAGTGACCTGTAACTGGCCTTCCTTCCTCTAATCCCTTTTATTTTCCTTTGATTCTATACAGGGTTTTATTGCTCTGCTTAAAATTATTCCATGACTCCGTATTACCCCCAAGATGGAAATCTAGCTTCTTGGCCTGGGTCCTTACCATTGACCTCAGTCTGCCTTAAGTCATGCTACTGTATGTCAGAACATGTCTGGGACTCTTTATGTCATTTTCATGGCCCCATGTACCTTCCCCTTTGCTGATATGTCGCTTCTGTCTCATATGTTAAGGTCCAGCTCAGCTGTCACCAACCCTGTGAAACCTCCCCTACCTTTCCCAGGAAGAATTAGTGGTACCCTCACTGGGCTCCCTGAGGTCTGCCCAGGTTGTTCTCTGGTTGTATTTCTATATTCGATTACAGTCTTCTCTTTCCCTCTGCATTTCTCCCGTTAGACTGAGGGCCAGGAATTGTGTTTGATTCTTTTTTGTCCCCTGGTCAGATGCTTGTTACCTGTCAGATGAATAGGTCTTGCCTGTACTGTCCCTTAAATATACATTCTGCTTTCACATCTCTTCAGTTTTGCGTGCATGATTTTCATGATGGACACACCCTTTCAGCAGCCCTATTTAAATCTAGTGCATTATTCAAGGGCCAGTGCAAGTCAGGCCTTGTTTGTGAAGTTGTCTTTGATCATGGCAGCCCAAAATATTGGCACTTACCTCTAAATCATCTTAGTTAGCCCTTGGCTGTGGCACTTACACAATACTTGCTATTATTATTTTTTAAAAGATTATTTATTTATTTATTTGACAGAGAGAGTGACAGAGAGAGAGGAAACACAAACAGGGGGAGTGGGAGAGGGAGAAACAGGCTTCCTGCTGAGCAGGGAGCCCCATTTGGGGCTCAATCCCAGGACCTGGGGATCATGACCCGAGCCAAAGGCAGACGCCTAACAACTGAGCCACCCAGGCGCCCCAATACTTGCTATTATTTATTTTTTCTTTTCTTTCTTTCTTTCTTTTATTATTTTTTATTTTTATGTTAATCACCATACATTACATCATTAGTTTGTGATGTAGTGTTCCATGATTCATTGTTTGTGCATAACACCCAGTGCTCCAAGCAGAACGTGCCCTCTTTAATACCCATCACCAGGCTAACCCGTCCCCCCACCCCCTCCCCTCTAGAACCCTCAGTTTGTTTTTCAGAGTCCATCGTCTCTCATGGTTCGTCTCCCCCTCCGATTTACTCCCCTTCATTCTTCCCCTCCTGCTATCTTCTTCTTCTTTTTTTTTTCTTAACATATATTGCATTATTTGTTTCAGAGGTACAGATCTGTGATTCAACAGTAATACTTGCTATTATTATTTGTATTTTTGTTGTGTATATATCATCTCTCCCTAGTTAGATTATAAACTCTGGAGTTAGAAGTTTCTCATAGACAATCGTGAATCTTCTCTGTTGAAATATGTAATTCCTTATTTAATAGTCATTTGTGCTTTAAAGGTAGGTCTGTTAGTGACATATTCTTTTAGTTCCCTTTGTTCTGAAGGATACTTTTCTGAAGGATTCTTTTCATTCATTCCTGAAGAATACTTTTGCTGGGTATAGAATTTGCAGTTGACAGTTCTTTCAGCACTGAAAAATCTATTTCCTTTAGAGTCCATGGTTTCAGATGAGAAATACACTGTCATTTTCCTGTGGCCGATTTCAAGATATTTTGTCTTCGGTTTTCAAAGGTTTAGTTATGATGTTTTGTTACTTTACCATTGACCCCAGCCTTGGCATGGCTATCTTTGAATTTATCCTGTTCAGGAATTGGCTCAGCTTCTTAAATCTGTATGTTTGTGACCAAATTTGGGAAGTTTTCAGCCATTGTTTCTTTGAATACACTTTTAGCCTCACTCCATTTCTCCACTCTCTCTGGGACTCTGATGATACAAATTTTGGATCTTTTGTTCTTCCATAGATCCCTGAGTCTTTGTTCATTTTTTCAGCCTGTTTCTCTCTGTTCTGATTGAATGAATTCTCTTGTTCTTTCCTCAAGTTCACTGATTCTGTTCTCTGTCCTCTGCAGTCTATTATTGAGCCCATCAAGTGAGTTTTACCTTCTGTTACTATATTTCTCAGTTGTAGAATTTTTGTGTGGTTCTTTTTTGAACTTCTATAAAATTGCCAAGAATTTCTATTTTTTTCATTTGTTCCAACATAATTTATAATTGATTGTTGAAGCACTTCTATGACTTTTATGCTTTAAAATCCTTTCAGGTAATTCCAACATTTATCTCAGGGTTATAGCATCAGTTGATTGGCTTTTCTTATTCAGGCTGTAGTTTTCCTGGTTCTTGGTAAATGGATGTTTTTTTTTATTAAAGATTTATTTATTTTAGAGAGAGAGCGAGAGTGCGTGAGTGAGGGGAGGGACCAGGTAGAGGGAGAGAATCTCAAGCAGACTCCCCACTCAGTGCAGAGCCCAATTCAGCGCCTGATTTGAGGCTTGACTTCACAACCCTGAGATCATGACTTGAACCAAAATCAAGAGTTGGATGCTTAACTGACTGAGCCACCCCAGTGCCCCAGATGGATGATTTTGATTGTATATGTTTTGCCTAGTTCTGTTAGGATATTCAGGGTCCCATTTAAATCTTTTATTTTAGCAGTTAGGCTGTTTGGTTTTAGCATGTAAGTCCTGGCCTACATTTGAGGGCTGGGACTCCAATGACAGTTAATTCTTAGAGCCTCTGTGGTGGTGTTTTAATTTGCTTGATGGTCAGGTGTTGCTGGAGCTCCCATTGCCCCCTGCTCTCACTGGCTGTGGGGACAGAAGGAGTTTCCCTAGGCAGGGGCACTGGGTATCTGGGGAGGGGGGGCAGGTGGATGCAGGCTCCTGGGGACTTGGGGCTTCCCTGAGTGTGATGGAATCCCCACTGCCTATGTGGGACAGAGGGTCACCTTGATTCTATCACTTGTTGAAGTGAGATCTTTTTACTGGTGCCCCATGACTTTCCCAAGGTCTTCTGGACATGAGAAAGGAGGGAGTCCCAAGCCTGTGGGACCAAAGAGACTTCTTGGGCCATGTGTGGCTGGGTTCTTGTTGCATTGACTTGTCCTTGGGCATATGTCTTGGTTCCCCTAGTTGCTTATTGTTGGTGGGGCTTCAGATAGGTCCCCCTTTTGAATGGTGTTGGGCTTGCCTCATGTTTCCAGAGGGATTCTCCTTCCATTTGGAGTCTACATGGTCCACCTGCTGTTGTTAGGACAGGGGCTGAAAACAGTGGGTCTCAGTGGTTGCCTTCTTTGTGTGGCAGGAATGTGTGCTTTCCCAGGGTTTTCTGGACAAGGGAAAGGAGGGAGTCCTTTCCTCTGCTGTGCTGCTCTTCTAGTCTTGAAGTCACAGACTGGTTTGCTTTTTTCTTAACAGTTTTCAGAGTTCTTTAATTATTTCCAGGAATTATAGTGCTTAGTAGAAAGGAGCAGGGAGAAATGAGTCTATGCTATCTTGTCTCTTGTCCTTCATTCTTAAATGTTGGATCTTTTTTTTTTTTTTTTAAGATTTATTTGTTTGACAGAGAGAGACAGCGAGAGAGGAAACACAAGCAGGGAGAGTGGGAGAGGGAGAAACAGGCTTCCTGCTGAGCAGGGAGCCCAGTGCGGGGCTCGATCCCCGGACCCTGGGATCATTACCTCAGCCCAAGGCAGATGCTTAATGACTGAGCCACTCAGGCGTCCCTTAAATGTTGGATTTTTAAAAGCAATTAAAAATGTTAAAAAGTTTAACATTTATTTTCTACCTTTAGCAAATCATGTCAGTGAGCTCTCTTACTTTTTTGGTGAGGAAACTTGAGACCCAGTCAGGTTAAGTGACTGGTCTAGGGCTCCCACTGCTAGTTAATTGCAGAATTCAGACTAGAACTAGGCTCCTGGTAAGGAATCCACTATTTGTTTTATTGTAGCAAACTTAGTCAGAGAGTTATCTAGAAGAGGAAACAGGAGAACATTGCAATGCGGTAGTGTTCTGGGCTTTATAACATTAACACACTGAAAAATTAATACCCCAAATGAAAAACCTGTCAGAATACAAGAGTAAAAGAATCAGTTTTAAATTATATTGACTGAGATTGACATGCCATATGTTTGTCCCCATTTTAAGACTAAAATTTTTTGATAAAGCCTAAAATAACATATCTTCTGTTTTTGCTATAAAATATCCAAATGACCTTAGAAAATGATCCTTCTTACAAAAAAGTTTTATCACTGGTTATCATCAGCATTCATATTCTACTTCAAAGAGAGTAAAAAAGTATAATTAAGATTGGTGGCACTACCCAAACAAATTAATGTCCTAGCTTAGCATTCTCTGTGGCTTTTTATCAGATAATCTTTGTGTACTCCACAGACTGTAGCTCTTTCTCCCAGTATTTCCCCATGAAGCTTTTTCCTGTATCACAGAATTGGAGACATGGAGAAACCCAGATGTTAACTATTTGGTTGTTTATAATTTTTTTGAAGTCTCCAGGGTTTTACAGCGAATAGGGTCAGAACTGAACTGATGCCAAAACTCTTTGGAAATCTGAGTTGGGAAGCATTTAGTTCTTCCCCTGGGACCTTCCCTGAGGCACAGTGAGAACGAGGTACAATGAGGAGGGCTAAACATTGGCTCTTTTTAATGTCATTTGGGTCATGATGACTGACCGAAGGGACTTGAGGAGGGGGTGCTACTGCCTCCCTTGCCCCCCTTGTGTACTAAGTTTCTCTCTTTCTGCTTTGGTGTTTTTTCCCTCTTCCCTACTTACGTAGTCTTTCTGGTAAGTAGAATCGCTGCACTGAAGAGAGGAATTTAACATTGGGCTTTGGAGAGCTTTTCCCATCACTCATGGTAAAACTTTAGCATAGGCAATCCGTATGCTAAAATCAGCTGCTTAAAATGAAGGGGTGTAAATCGGAGGGGGAGACGAACCATGAGAGACGATGGACTCTGAAAAACAAACTGAGGGTTTTAGAGGGGAGGGGGGTAGGGGGATGGGTTGGCCTGGTGATGGGTATTAAAGAGGGCACGTTCTGCGTGGAGCACTGGGTGTTATGCACAAACAATGAATCATGGAACACTACATCACAAACTAATGATGTAATGTATGGTGATTAACATAACAATAAAAAAGAAAAAGAAAAATCAGCTGCTTAAAATATGGAGTCAAGTTTCTTTTCTTTTTTTTTTTTTAAGATTTTATTTATTTGTCAGAGGAGGAGAGAGCGCACGCACAAGCCGGTGGGGTTGGGGTGGGGAGTGGCAGGCAGAGGGAGAAGTGGGCTTCCGCTAAGCGAGGAACCCGATGCGGGATTTGATTCCAGAATCCTGGGATCATGACTTGAGTTGAAGGCAGATGCTTAACTGACTGAGCCACTCAGGCATCCCTTGGAGTCAAGTTTCATAAACATCCTATACGGTATGATGGTTAAATTTTTTTTTTTTTTAAAGATTTTATTTATTTATTTGACAGAGACACAGCGAGAGAGGGAACACAAGCAGGGGGAGCGGGAGAGGGAGAAGCAGGGTTCCCGCAGAGCAGGGAGCCTGTTGCGGGGCTTGATCCCAGGACCCTGGGATCATGACCTGAGCCGAAGGCAGACGGTTAACGACTGAGCCACCCAGGCGCCCCTGATGGTTAAATTTTTAAACCTGTCTTATTTAATCCATTATGTATGTACTTGCGCTATATGCTGTAAAGGTAAGAAAGTATTAGTGCCAGTAATTCACCAGCTGTTGATTGGCTTAGAATAAAATAATGTTCACATGGGGCAGGACCTTTTTGGACCACTACTCTGAAGTCCCACCCTCAGCAAGATCTCCCTACCATACAAATAGTAGTGATGTCTCATAATTGCCTGCCCAGTGAGACAGCCCATTGTATTACAGTTAGCAAGTTCTGCTTTACTTTAAACCAAATCTGCTCCCTTTAGCTTCCACCTATATTGGCTTTTGGATCAGTCCGTTAAGACCATGTGGGGTGAATCTAAGAACTGGTCTAATTAATGTCCCTCAAAATTCAGAAACCTTCCCAAGATTTTGTTTTAATTGGTAGGGTTTTTGGAATCCTCACCATCCTGATAACTGTTCTTGGATATTCAATTTCACCAGCATTCCTTTAAAATGTAGTCCAAACTAAATGCAGTGCCCCCAAGCTTCCTTACTCATGCTGGAAATGTTATTTAAAAGAACAAAAAAACCCTAAAAAATAAAAACATAAAAGCAAGCTTGTAAAAAAAAAACTAACTGTTTTGTATGCTCTGTATAATACCATATGTGGAAAGGGGACATTTCTGAACTTGAGTCTTCACTTACCCTTTCTGTGTCTGTTCCCTTATTTGTGGAGTGGGAAGCACAGTGTCTGTCTTATGGAACCATTACCCATGTTAGAAACCATGTGTGTCAGGGATCCAGACTTGAATGCCCCAGGAGCCTGGAAAGTCAGTCTATGGCCAGCTGGCTATAAGGAGTGGAAGCTCCTAAATCGCTATACTCTATTGCCGTTTCCATATTATCTCTGGGAATCTGTTTCTCCTTCTCAGGGATGGCTCCAAGTACCTAATTTCTAGAGTTTGGGGGGCTTCTCCTTAGCTGTGTGGCAGTATGAATGTGATATATAAAAGTTGGATATCTCTAACCTCCATTTATCAGCATCTCTTCAATTTTTAAAAAGCTAGTTCTTAGGTGGCACCGGGGTGGCTCAATTTGTTGGGCACTGACTCTTGGTTTCGGCTCAAGGTCATGATCTTGGGGTTGTGGGATCGGGCTTTGCACTGAGTGTGGAGCCTGCTTGAGATTCTCTCTCTTTCTCCCTCTGCCTCTCCCCCTGCTCATGCACTCTCTCTTAAAAAAAAAAAAAGTTCTTAGAAACCAAAGCAAAAGAGTAATCTGGAAGTTAGAATTAATGATCTCACTTATATGGTATTGCTTTCAGAGGGGATAATAAACCTGGTAAATCTTGTGCTAATACAAATTGCTAATCCAAGAGCCATCCCAATCCAGCTCAGTACACTTAAAAGAAACCTATAAATTTTGTACATACACAATATTTTCCACTAAACGAGGGGAAATGTATATTCACTTATACAATTTATACTTCCACCCAATGAATCCTTTATATTTATCTTACAAGAATTACCAATTTTGTTCAAAAGTGTTTTTGTACCAAATTATAGTAATGCCCCTACCTGTCTTCAACTCCCTATACCAGAGGACCCTATTTTCTTTCTCTACTATTACAAAATGATGGTGTGGCTCAATGTACTGATTTTATCACCCACTAAATCACAGATGGTGCACTGAAAAATTCTGCTCTGGGTACTTTGAAAAATGCTACTGTAGGTCAGTGCCACTCAAATGAAGCCTGTAGACCTATGCTAGTCTGCAGACTGTTGATTACGATAAGTTGACATCCTTTATCAAGAAATCTTGCTGTAGGGGCGCCTGGGTGGCTCAGTCAGTTAAGCGGCTGCCTTTCACTCAGGACATGCTCTCAGGGCCCTGGGATTGAGCCCGCATCCGCTCCCTGCTCAAGGGGCAGTCTGCTTCTCTCTCTGCCCCTCCCCCTGCTCATGCTCTCTCTCTCTCTCTCTCTCTCTCTCTCTCTCTGTCAAATAAATAAATAAAATCTTTGGAAAAAAAAGAATTCTTGCTGTAAAATAGTGTCAGCCAAACTAGACAGGTGTGCTCAGTTAATTTACATTTTGTCCAAATTCCTTGTGTCTCGGGGACCCTGTGACTAACCGTTCAGGGGCTGGCCCTTGAGTAACATTGCCTGCAGGCACCACAAACCTTCCTTTGTCACCTAGTTCTTAGCCATGTGGCTCTCAGGTTTCCAGGCCTCTGGTAGATTTGGAAAGGTGAGGCAGTGCTACACTAATTTGGTATGTCAGTTAAACCCCCGTAGCCCAGTGCTGCCTAGTGTGCAAGCAAGTAATTCTACCAGAGTTTAGGAATGAAGAGGTCATGAGTTGGGAACCTGAGTGACCTGGGCTTACTTCCGGTTTTACTGTGTGACCTATTTTACTTCTCTGTTTCCCCACACACCTCTGTCTATAAAATGAAGACATAATATTTACCTTTGTGGTATGAGTCTAAGGATGAGGGGTAAATTTTATAAAACACACTCTGCATGATAGTAGATGCTTATTGCTTTTAGGGATAATTCTGAAATGATAGATAAAGTTCTAAAAGAGAAAAATAATAGAGTTGATTGGTTGTATTAAGTAAAAAGCATGACGTGAGACCGTGGTTTAAAATGTGGTACAGAAAGAGACAAAGTAACAATAACTCAGAGATGCCAGAATTAAGTTTTTTAAAAAATAAGGTTTAGGACAATTGGAAATACTCAGTTTAATTTTCTTCTAAAATGTTCTGAGATGTAAAAGGGTGGGTGCTTTTTAATCGTGAAAATGATGGAAGAAGCTTCTTCAAAATAATGGGGAAAATCTGACTACTTAAGAAGATACAAAATTCAAAATCATAATCCAAAAGAGGTCACACAATTAAGAGGGAAAATAATTAAAACAAAATTATGGATCAAACTAGTTGGGGTAGAGAAAATAAAGACAGTCCATTAATGGCCATTTGCACCACAGAAATACTTGCAATCAAGGAAATAAAGATTAAAGGTGAGAAAATACAAAAAAAATTAACTTTGAAAAAAGTTGGGCAAATGGAATAATGAACTCCCATGTACCTGTAACCTTCTTCCAGGAATTATGAAGTCATGGTCCAGTGCTGGGTTTCTAGGTTATAATTTAATAATTTTTAATAATTATGTCTTTGCTTTATCAGTTTGTGGAAAATGAAATCCAATATTTCCTTTTGGAAGCTTTCCATCTCTAATTCAACTTTTTCTTTCCTTCTGTGCTAACTGGCCCTGTGGCAAGTTTACTTTCTATAACATAGCTTGGTGAATAAAGGATGTTAGCTGATCTCTTGCTAAGTGTCCTGGAGCCTGGATATTATTAATGGGCCAGAAGTGTTCATGAAGGTCTTTACCCATCTTTTGCTTGTGTGTGTGTGTAGTTTTGGTTGGGGAAGGGTGAACCAATAATGTAATTAAATTTAGAGTGATAGTAATAAAAAACTTAACTGGAAAATAGGCTTTAGGGGCATGTGGATCTTCAATCAATAGCTGATTATTTCTTACACATTTTATTTTATTCTACTTTTTAATTTCTTATACATTTTAGTGTTTCCTTTTTGGTTATCTACTGATTTGGAATAAAAACCATTTGAAATTAGGAACCATGGATTGCAAATAGTACGGCCACATGCATCTGCTGTATATATGGATGTCTCATAACTGTGGAGCCCGGTTATAAAAGCAGGCAGGGGTAAACCCATTGAGCTTGGGGGAGTCCTGGGGGATTCGAATGTAGGTTGCACTTGAGTTTTGGAGGAGGTAGGAGAAGAGCATTCCAGACGGAAGGCTGGGCATGTTCGAAGACCCCAAGAAAGGAGAGAATTTGGCATTCCTCCTCCATTCCCCCAAGGAATAGGTGGGAGGCTGATGAAGCTGGAGTTGGGTGAGCTTAGGGGTTGAATGAGGCTGGAGGGCTGAGCAGAGACTAAATCACTCAGGGTATTTTAGACCTTTGGTGAGGAGTTTGGGTTTTATCCTAAATACAACAGAATGATGTTGAAGACTTAAGGTGGGGAGTAAGGAAATCCCATTTATATTTTCAGTTTGCTTTTGCTGCTACATAGGGGAATGAGGGGCAGCAGAGAGACTGGTGAGGGCTGTGTTAACAGGATTGAACGTGTTAACAGTTGAGACAGAGAAAGTGAGCAGATCCATAGGATATTTTGGATGTAGAGTTGGATGTGTAGAGGCTTAAGGGAAAGGGAGGAATCAGGATGATTTGTCAGAGAACTACTTGCCAAATCCCCAGCCTTGCAAAACATTTGGCACTTTTGAGCATCGTCAGTTTTGTGTCCTCTCTGATTCTGCACACCCCTCGTGCCTCGTTTTGGCTCTGTCTTTTCTCTGTCTTGTCGTCTTCTCCGCGCCCCCCCCCCCCCCCCCCCCCCCGCCCCTTGCTCCATCGTGAGTGTCCCTTCATGGTTCTCTTCTTTATTTTCTTCTACAGATTTCCTCTGCTTTTTCCTTCTAACAAGGAAAATTCACTTCAATTACCTTTCTGCACATAATTGACAATGAGACTCTCTGGACTTGACCTTTATCTTGAGCTCCTTTCAGAATTTCTGTTTAGTTCATCCACTACTTTGTGAAATACCTAAAATGCAGTTGTTTCCTCACCTTACCTTGGCTTCCTCTCTTGACTTCCCCTTTTAAAAAAAACTGGTTCCGCCATTCTATCAACCCTACAGGATAACTTAGTAATCTTTTGATTCATCATTTTCCTTTATGACATTTTGTTATATAAAACCAGTATTCTTCCCAAGCGGTTGGTGAAGAAACCGGAGCTTGGGAGGGGTGTCACCTGCTCAGGACCACTCAGCTGGTCCCCCGGGACACCAGTGTGTGAGCCCCAGTACATGTGACATGGTCCAGAACCTGTGATCTCAATCACTGTGCTGTGTTACAGGCCAGAGAGCTTTGTGACGAGGCTTTTCTGAGGGACAACTAACCTTACTTTGTAAAGGATGTCACATTTTCAGAGGTTGGGACCTCAGCTGTTAACTGTAGTGCTGGCTGGCTGAGCGTTTTCTCTGGAAATGTTGCACACATATTATCTTTTTTTTAATAGGTAGAAATGGGTCAGCTGCCATGGCAGGTTGTTTGCCTTCTTCCCTCTTTTAGGGGGAGGAAGAGAGGAGGAAGAGTGAGCAGCAGTTCCAGATTCATTTTCTTCTCCCCTACCGGTATATGAAAGGTTATTTACCTATATGCTTGCAAATACTGAATTTCGCTAAAATCATATTGGCCATCAGTTGAAGAGCGATTTAAATTATCTTTGATGACTAGTGAATTTGGATTTGTTTTTTATGTATGTTTATTAGTGGTTGGATGATGTCCATCCACATTGGGGAAAGCCATCTGCTTTGCTCAGTCTGCCAATTGAAATGCTAGTGTCTTCTGGAAATGCCTCCCAGCCACACCTAGAAATAATATTTCATGTGATATCCAGGCGTCCTGTGGCCCAGTCAAGTTCACAGATAAAATTCACCATCACAGCCACGTTGTCTTATACCTTAGTCTATCCTGATGATCAGGTATCACCCATTCTTCTGTTTTGTTTTGGCTTTAACTTATTTTTTTCCCTGATTCTAAAAGTAATTTATGCTACATGAGGAATATTTTGAAAATACAGAGAATTAGAACATAAAAATAATCATTGGTTAAGATGGGGCAGGAGGACTTTTAAACTGTTAGGTATGCATCTCTATACTTTTCTCATGCTTTCAGTGACTTTACAAGTTGACCATGTGTCTTATTTATTTATATAATCCCTCTTTCCTCTTTTTTTTTTTTTTAAGATTTTATTTATTTGTCAGAGAGAGAGAGAGAGCATAGCAGGGGGAGCTGCAAGCAGAGGGAGAAGCAGGCTTCCCACTGAGCAGGGAGCCCAGGACCCTGGGATCATGACCTGAGCTGAAGGCAGATGCTTAACCCACTGAGCCACCCAGGCGCCCCACCTCTTTCCTCTTTGAACGTGGCTAGTCTTCAGGAGGCCCAGACCGGTGTCTGCCTGCCCTAGGAGGCTTGGGTTGCGTGGACCCTGTTGTCTGGGGTCCTGGTGTATGTGGATCTTGTTCTTCAGGAAGCGTGACACCAAGAAGCAGACCTCACAGACTTGACTGCCTGGCTGGTACTCGTTTTCTAAGCACGGCTCTTCCAGTTGCTCTTTCCTTTTTCCTGTCGGCTGCGGTTCCTCTGCATAGCTTTCTTGCCCTGCCCTTCTTCTTGGTCAACTTTCCTTTCCTAGGGATTGTCCACAAACATTTTTATTCCCCCAGAACTAAAAAAAAAATTTCATTTCATTCTGAATTAAAGACCGAACTCTTGGAAATCCCGAAAGCAATGTTATTACCATGGCAAAATTTCACAGAAATCATTTCACAGAGTGTGGAGACCAAGCCTGGGCCCCAGCCAGCTATGAAGGCTGTCTCTCCGGGGAGGGGCATGAAGGGGGCAGTGGCCTGGGTGGGCCAGGCACAGGGGGTGGCTGTGCCCCTGTGATAAGCCCTGCTGGGTACTTCCTGGGACCAGGCTCAGGGCCCAGCCTCCAGCTACCACTACAGGACTGCAGCCAGGGGCTGGGAGGGATCGCCTTATCTTCGAGGCCCTTCCGTGTGGGAGCCTTTCCAGCGGCCTGTGCCCCACGTTGCTTGCTTGCAGTGCTGTTGCTAGAAATTCTGTAGTCGGAGCAGCTCCACTTCCAGCCCAGCTTGCAGGACCCAGTCCAGGAGCTCCCAGTCCTTGCCTCCCCACTGGTCGCAGAGCTCCTCAGTGTTCATGCCTCGAATGTGGTCAGAGTCTGACTTGTAGAGCCCAAAGAGGCTAAAGCCGTTCACCTTCCAGGAACGGTGCGGGTCCCCCAATGGCTCCCGCGGGCCTGGCCCGTGACCACAGGTGCGAAGGCCAGCTTGTCCTCCACACAGTGTTTGCAGATGCCCACACAACCTTGAAAAAAAAATCTTGACCTCTCCTCGAAAGCTCCAACAAAATCAAGACATTTTGATGATTGACATACATTTTATAAGGGCATCGTAAGGAAAGGATCTTGTGGCCCATCCGTGGCCTGCGCAGTTTTCTCTGTGGGGAGTGTGGTGTATTGTGACCATTTAGATGGAAATCTGGCTCCAGGGTTCAAATCTTTGCTTCACCATCTAACTCAGTGTGACGCGTTTGTGTCTTCTGGTGCTTGTCTGTAAAATACAGGGCAAAAAAGCATACCTAACTGAGCATAGTGCGGATTAAATGAGCTAATACATGCAAAGTACTTCCTTAGAGTGACCAGCATGTAGGAGGTGCTACGTAACTATTAGATGGTTGTTGCACACATTTAAACCATTTGGAAACACTGGACTTGAACCCATTTTCTAGTCCATTAGGAGTGTTAAAACTGCTTTAGGTCAGGGCGCCTGGGTGGCTCAGTCGTTAAGCGGCTGCCTTCGGCTCAGGTCATGATCCCAGGGTCCTGGGATTGAGCCCCGCATCGGGCTCCCTGCTCAGCGGGAAGCCTGCTTCTCCCTCTCCCACTCCCCCTGCTTGTGTTCCTGCTCTCGCTATCTCTTTCTCTCTGTCAAATAAACAAATAAAATCTTAAAAAAACCCCAAAAAACTGCTTTAGGTCGAACATAATTCCTTAGGTTAAAATGGCCCATCTCATAGACTCCTGCCCTGCCTACTGCAGTTTTTCAGATGGACTGGTTTCTGCCTTTAGGGGCATTTTGTGGAATTTTATGGTTAACGTAGTAAAATCTTCAGAAATAATTTTGACCTTTAAAGGATGTATTTTGTCCTCTTTGGCTTTGTACCCAAGTTGTCACTCTTGGCATTTGCTAACTACTTCACAGCTCCTATAAGGAAAAATGGCTTTGCTCACAGCCGCTACTGAGGAAGGGTCTCTGAGGACCACATGACCTCCCTCCTCTAGTCTCCCTGAGCTAGCTGACTTGCTTCGTGGGACACTAGACAGCTACTTCTGTCATGGCCTTCAGTGGTGGGGGGGGAAAATGAGCCGGACCTGTTTGATTCTCTTGAGAATTTTAATTGGGGAAATAAGGGAAAAAGCAGTTAAGAGCTCCACTTCAAAGAAAATGAGAGAGAGAAAAAAGTAAACAGAAGACAAGTTGTGTTAATGGCAGCAACCCAGAGAGGAGATCCCATGGCAGGCTATGCTGCGAGCTCTCTGTCGGGACATGTTGTTTACTTTCTTTTCCTGGGTTCTTTGCTCTTGTATTGTCATTATCTGAGTCTTTATTTCTTGTATTCAAAAGGCCCTAATTTATACAGGTTGTGCAGTGTAGATAGTCTTTCTCATTCCCATCTGGAGGATTCCCCTCATTTTGTTCCTACTGCCTGGAATGTCTCCTCTATGGTTTATAGCGATATAAACGTTAACTCACTTTTTTGGACCCTTTTCAAGCCACCCATTCCATGCTGTGCTTTCCTGATGACTTTCACTTGTTTTTTTTTTTTTGAGTTTGTCTCCCATGGAACTCTTGTGCAGTGTGTAATCTGGACCCCTCAGTGTGTATTCGATATGTGACATCATGGCGATCTCTCTCCAACGGAGGTCACGGCTCCCTAGGACAACCATCACATCTTGGTGTTTGGATGACACGTTGGGCTGCGCTGAGTTAATGATGGAAGTCATGGGGCATTTCTTGGGACATTGCCTTTAGCTCTTCTGATCCTGGTTTATCTTGGGACACAAAAGAAGAGGTTTTAGTTCCCCCTCACAGTGAGTCTTGTTTTACTTAAGAAAAATTATTTTAAAGGAAACAAATGATTAAAGCATTTGAGAGACGGGGAAGCCTGGGTGGCTCAGTTGGTTAAGCATCTGCCTTCGGCTCAGGTCATGATCCTGCGGTTCTGGGGTCCAGTCACGCATCAGGCTCCCTGTTCAGCAGGGAGTTTGCTTCTCCCTCCCCCTCTGCTCTTGCTCTGTCTCTGGCTTTCTCTCTCTCAAATAAATAAAGTCTTAAAAAAAATAAAGCATTTGAGAGAAATGAGAGCTACATAGTAACATTTAGCTTTGGCTGGCAACTAAGTATCTCTTTTGTGCTGTGACATGGTGATGCTTTGGTGGCAGGGAAGCGGGAACACTCATGTTCATTAGCCAGATGAACACCTGACACCACAGGCCCTACTCCTATTTACTTTGGGCCTTAAGCATATACTGTGGTTAACATGGTAGCTTGTCTTGACATTATCCCCTGTATGTGGTTTTGTTTTTCTTTTTGTCTCTCCTCTCTTAGGACATTTTGGAAACCACTTTGTTTACAGGCTTACTATATTCTGTAACCAGAATGTTTGAATAATATTGTTTTGCCACAGAGCTTAAATCCCTGATCTGTACTTACCAATAGCGTTCTTATGCCTATATTACTTTTAACCCCAAGGTTACCTTATTTTTCTAAAAAAGGGAAAAAAAAATCTTACGTATTAGGGCTAGGGCTGCCATACCAAAGTACCACAGACTGGGTGGCTTATGTAACAGACATTTATTGTCTCCTGGCCCTGGAGGCTGGAAGTCCGGAACTGAGGTGTCCGCAGGGCTGGTTCTTTCTGGGGGCTGTGAGGGAAGCTTCTGTTCCAGGCCACTTTCTTTAGCTTGTAGATGGCCATCTTCTTCTGTCTCTCCACCTTGTCTTCTCTGTGTGTCTGTGTCCAAATTTCCCCTTTTTATAAGGACCCCAGTCATACTGGTTGAGAGCCTACTCTAATGATCAGCTTTAACTTGATTATACCTATAAAGACCCTCTCTCCAAATAAGGTGGTGTTCTGAGATCCTGAGGATTAGGACTCTAATATATGAATTGGGGTGGGGGTGTTGCACAAAAGAACCCATAAACAGAGGAACAAGAACACTTTACTAATTTAAACACCTATAAAGCAGGCTTTCTTGGCTTTGAAGCCAAGATGTTTCAAAGGGATTGCTATCCTTGGGGAAGTTTTTGTATGTTAGACCCCTCAACTCACTAGGTTGAGATCCCAGAGTCTTACCAGTTTTTGGCACAGTTTCCAGAAATTCTTTAAAGAGGAACTGTCATCTCTCAGCAGTAGCCTCCTAACTTGTTTTCCTGCTGCCCCTCTTGTCTACCTTCAGTCTGTTCTCAGCACAGCAGCCAGAGTGAGCTGCTGAATGTTCAATCGTGACCCTCCTGTGCTCAGAACCTTCCAGAAGCTCCCCATCTTACTCAGAAGCTCAAGTCCTTTCTTAACTGACCCCCATGATCGTTGCCCTTCTTGCCTATTGCTTTCTCTGTCCCTCCCTCAGTTGGCTTCAGCCATACCAGCCTTTTTTTTTTTTTTTTTTTAAAGATTTTATTTATTTGTCAGAGAGAGAGAGAGAGAGAGAGCACACGCACAAGCAGGGGGAGTGGCAGGTAGAGCAGGCAGAGTGAGAAGCAGGCTCCCCGCTGAGCAAGGAGCCCGATGCGGGACTTGATCCCAAGACTCTGGGATCATGACCTGAGCTGAAGTCAGAAGCTTAACCAACGAGCCATCCAGGCGTCCCAGCCATACTAGTCTTTTGCTGTCCTGCAGCAGGTCTGTGCATGACTGTCCCCTCTGTCTGGAAAGGCAGTTATCGGTGTGGCTTGCTCCTTGCATCATTCAAGTCTTTGCTTTGGTGCCATCTCTTCTGTACCATCCACTCAGATCTTCCAGCCTCTCCCCAGGCGTTCCCATTTCCCTAACCTTTCCTAAGTGCCACGGAGAAAGTAATTTTCCACTTACCTGCTCCCAACATACTATGTAATTTACGTCTTATTATCTTCTCCCCCGTCTTGCCTTGGCCTGTCACCCATTCTCACCCCAGTTGGTGTGATGTATTTGTTGCAGAATCCTCTGTGTCTAGAACACTGGCTGGCAAATATTTGGATAAATACACAACATGAGTAGAATGTGGATGCGTAGAGTAAGGATTGAGATGCTGAGAAAGGAACACTGGAATTTGGGCTGCTTGGGTTCCTGGAAGTATAGGAATGAGATGAGGGTAGATGGGACGAAGGACAACAGAATGGTTCATTGATTCAGGGATATGTGGGTGTTCTTGTTTCTTTCATTTTAATAAATTGTGATCATTTTATTCTTTTGTGCTAATTATTTTGTTTTATGAATATCTACTACAAGAGTTGCAAGGATAGATTAATGAACATCCGTGTATCCTTTCGTAGACCCACCAGTTGTTTAGCATTTTGTGGCCTTTACTTCATTTCTTTCATTCCGTATATCCACCTGCCATGTGTCTGTGTCTCTGGCTGGCCTGTGGGGCCTGTTCTTAGGTCATCTTTCTATCCCTATTCATTTCGCCCTCGTGAAGTTTGGGTAGGGTTATGTGCCACAAAACCTGCCAGTGTGGGAAGTGAAGGCTCTGGCGCAAGCATATTGCTCTAGAAGGGAAAGTGAGAGGTCACATGTTCATTAGATGGGACATTCTGGGTATTTTCAGTTTACAGATGAGAAATCTGATACATACTATGTGTCTTGCCCAGAGCCAATATTTCAAGCCAGCTCTGCCTGTCTCCTTTACATAAACCACACTGCCTCTGGTATACTGTGCCTTTGGTTCCTCATCTGTAAAATAGGATCATTAGTCTAGATTGTCTCTAAGATGACGTTCCCCGCTAGAGTTCTTTAATTTAGGCCAGGACTTTGGATCCCAATGCCTCCAGGGGCCATGCAGATATTTTACATATGTGAGGCAGATGAGTAGAAGACTGTAGTGAGTAGGGGGGGCAATGGTAACTGGAGGGTTTGAGAGATTCAGATTAAAATTGTAATGAAAGGGATGGCCAAATAAATAAGTCTATGAGACAGTCGGTTTTTGATGCTCAGATCTAGGTACTTCCCTGGAAGTGTCAAGCTGTCCAAATATCAGCATGCAGCGCTGTCATTATAATGTTTGTCGGCCCCTCAGCCATTCTTATGCTCTATGAATTATAATCAGAGGAGGTGGAGCTTGGGAGTGTGTTGGCCTCGATATTCTCTTTCATACTTGAGCACTTCACCTTGACCCCCTTCCCCGTGTGTGCGTGCTTGCACTCCACCTTTGCGGTCTTTCTCTGGGGCATACTGTCCAACTGCTGGACCAAGTATTCCTCTGTAACAGGTGCACCACCAGGTTATCCTCAAACTAGGATTCTATACTAAAACTTGGATTCTAGATAGTGCTCTCCTTGAACTAGGTGTGTGAAATTGAACTAGTTGTTCAAAGTTGTGCTTTCATTTCCCAACTATATAGTGAAGGTGAGAGACTCTGTCGGTGATTTTCAGATTGGGTTTTCTGCAGGGTGCGCTCTCATCGGGGAGCCCTTTGTGGGAGATGGGGACCAGTTGAACGGGATCTTTATCTTACCTCCACCTGAGCAGCTTTGATTATCTCTTGGTTCTACTACTTACTAGTTGTATCATCTTGGGCAAGTTGCTTAACCTCTGTGTGACTCAGTTTTCTTGTCTGTAAAGTGGGCATAATAATAGTTCCTGTCTCTTAGAGTGGTTGGGATACAAAGCAGTTAATAAATGTAAAGTGGTTAGGAGAGTACCTGACATTATAAGGTATGGTTGGCAGAATAATGGCCCTCCAGAGAGGTCCCTTTCTCTTCCTGGAACCTGTGAATATGTTATTTTACTTGGCAACAGGAACTTTGGAGATGGGATTAAGTTAAAGGCCTTGAGGTGTCGAGATTATCCTGGGTTAGGATGGTGGGCCCGTTGTAATCACAGTAATCCTTAAAAGAGAGAAGATGTGTGATGGAAGTGCAGGTCAGAGTGATGTGATTGGGGGCCGGGGGCTCTGGGCCAAGGAATTTGGGCATCCTCTGGAACCTGGAGAAGGCAAAGAAACGGATTTTCCCTTGGAGCCACCTGAAGGAATGCATCCCAGTGAGACTGATTTGGGCCTTCTGACCTTGAGGACTGTAAGAATAAATTTGTTTTGTTTTAAGCCACTAAATTTGTGGTGATGAGTTACAGCAGCAGTAGAAAATGAATACATAAGTGTCTGCTAATTTTTCTGTTCTCACTGTAGATAAGATTTTCTTCGAACAGCTGAACCTGTGGCCAAAGACAGTTTGAGAGCTGGCCGGCTAGCCCTGCTCATCTGATAGCCTGTAGTGGCAGGGGTTCTCTCTGTACACAGAACCTAGCCTGCATAGCCTCTTCGCATTTGCTGAATGTGTGAGGGACAGTTAAAATTTGGAATAAGATGTAGCAAAGGTTTTGTGGTGGTTGCCAGTTTGGACCTGCCTATGAGGTTCTCTGCAGGGCTCAGATCACTCCCTTCTTAAGTGTTGTTCATAATTATTTTGGTTAACAGAGTCTGGTTGTCTGTTAAGTGCCATGTTGCGTCTTGGGTCTTCTACTCTGGATTTACACATTTGTTCCGAGGCATATGCATCTCTGTGGACTCATCTTATTTTCCTCTGCCCCATAGATTTTTCAGTTCAGGTCTAGAATATTCTAGCGATTATAGAAGCTGCTTTTTCTATGATTAAGAAGACCTTACTCTACGCACACTGCAGTTGGGCTGGAATTGGAGAGTTAGGGCCAGGAACGCCTTCATGTAACAGTTCCAGAGATGGGGCTGGCCTGTGAGCTGTTCCTAGAACGGCCTGTGATTTGGCCTTCAGGCCTCGACTGGCCCAGTAATGCATTTTGGGCTCATGAGATGTTTGCATCATTTAAAAAATCTACACAGTGAGTTACTTACTTTCTTATTTGACTCGTACAGAGAGGCCATAATGCTGTTCTTGGATATAGTGCCGCTGCCAGTTGTGTGAGTCCGGAAAACATGAAGGAAAATATGAAGCCAGGTAGAGGCCTAGAGGAATTTTGTTTCATTGCCAAGTTAAGTTGGATTAACACCAGCATTATTTCCTTGGCATGAATCTGGCATGAAAGATACTAAGTTCTTAGAGTCTGGACCCTGTTCCTGTCTAAATAAAATGTTGAAGAATTTTGGTGCCTGTTTTGTTGTGCAGAACGGGTGGCAGAGCTTCCAGTGGCAGAATGTTTGCATATTTGATAAACTGGTTCCTTTGGTCTCTACATGTAAAGGAATGTGAATGTCCAGGTGCACTTTGCCTATTTGAAAAAAAGGCTTTAGAACCCAGTATGGTGTATGCAAAGTCTTGTATTTCAAATTTAATGAGTAAGAAAGGCACATTTATTTGCTCTTTCATTCTTCTTCTCAAGCCCAGATGTATAGAACCTGCCGCGTTTCCTCAAGCGGCCCCATTCGTGCTCTGCTTGATGGTGTGGGAAGTTGCTGGAGACAGTAGTCACAACCTTTATCGCCAGACCTTTATCACTGTCACTTAGCGGTTACCCCGCCTGCAGAGCGCTGCCTTGAAGTGCAGGAAAACTAGAACAACCTGAACAGAGAGGCTTCCCATTCACCTCCTTCCAAGTGCCCGTATATGACTCAGAGTTCATGGTCCTGATAACTGTTAATGGGTAGGGATTCGCAAAAAGATAATTTTCTCACCTGTAAAATCAGCAGGGGTGAGCTGTGGCAATTTGAGCCAGTGTCTGGAGGCTCTCTGAACCTGGATTTAAACCGTGGTTGCATCTCTCCACGTGGTGCCCTACGTCTCAAACCCACCAGGTCTCCAATAGAACTAACTCATCTCTCACACGGCTCTTAACCCTAAGAAGAGTTCTGTTGCCGGTGCTTTCTTCCGTTTGCAGATTGAAGACCTACAAGTTGTAGTCTGGGTGACTCTGATGGGGCAAGTTCATTTGAAAGAGTGCAAATCACATGAATTCTTTCACGTTAGCTGTGCTTTTTTGGGTGCACCTTGAAGGTACTTCATTCACAGTGGTCAGGAATTAGTTGGCAGGAGAGAATGTGGGCACAGACCCACCTGTATGTGAATTTTCCCTTTAGTTAGAAATCTTCGCTAGAGCCATTCAGATAACTGGGCGAGATCCTGGCAAGGGAATAATGCTCTGTCTTCTGAAAGTCAGAATGATGTAATTAATGGAAAGGACATTGGTAGACACTTGAGAGACTAGACAGTTGATCCTTTGCCTCCAGCACTTACTACTAGCAGTCTGAAGAGGTCTGTGCGAGGTCTGTGCCCTTGATCAAGTCACTAATCTATCTCTGAACTTAACCCATTTGTAAAATAAGGTGACCCTAACATCTACCCTCCAGGTTGATTATAAGGAGTAAGTGAAGTAGTATTTGTAAGTCAGTTAGCATAGAGTAGGCACTCAGTAATGGTATTCCCATCCAGGGGCCCCCTCACCGTCTTCCCCCCAGTAGAGGAATGTTGCCAGCTTTTGTAACTTGAGAACTAAAGACTGGTTGAGATTCATGTGCAGCGATATTGGAAAGAGGAAACATTATCCTTTGCACAGAGCATCTTTGTGCTTGTTTGATGGACTGTACTAAATATGGTGAACTGTCTTATGATTTTTATGTTATGTTTGAAAAGGCTGAAGATATCTATGAAAGTATAAATTACATGGGAGAATAAAATAAATTTAAAATGTATAAAATGATGGAAATGGGATAAATTTGTGATTCTTAAAAGGAATGGAGTTTGGGGTGGTCGAATTTTTAAACAATAAAAATTTTGCATAATGAACTCTAATAACACCAGAAGGAAGTCAACAGAAAGGAAAAACGATTTATTGTAAAATAAAGTGTTAATGTGACTATGATACTTAGCACTTAATAAGAGAGAAAAGCATGCTATTTACGTTGGGAGAAATATATCCTATTAGCTGTGCAAATGAACCCAAATTTAATCTGCTATTATAAACATTTTAAACTAAAATGAAATTAGGTATTATAAAATGTTAACAAAACGGTTGCCTTTAAGTTTTAACTTTCTAGGGAGCATCCTGCCCTGGCCAGAGGAAACATGGTCTTTCAAGTATACTTTGACCTGGTGATTTGGATAAAATACCACAGGAAACAGCTCCAGAGGGGAAAAGTATATAATTTATGCCAGTGTTTCTATATTATATGAATATTTATATAAAGTATGTATACTATATAAGTAAATATACATTAACAAAATGGAATAACATAAAGTTATTCAAAATGAGAAACCCACACACTAGTAATATCTGGAAATAGGTTCATGAAATGCAAAAGGAAAATCCTGTTGTTCCTGTTTCAGGGGTACAGTGAAGCACAAGATTGTCAGTTGTTGCGCAAGACTGACAGGGTACTGTAGAGTGGGAAGGTAGATGACCCCGGGTAAGTTTTGACTAAATGAGGTAGTTTCAGGTGGTCAGTGCTATGAAGAAAAATAAATAAGCAATAGTATAGAGAGGGATTTGGGACTGCTGGGGACCCTGTCTTGGAGAGGGGGATAGGGAGGAGAGGATTGTATGGGCTGGGCCATCAGGATTAAGAAGGAGCCCGCCCGGTGGGGGTGGGGAAGGAGTGTTTCAGGTGGAGGGAGCAGTGGGTTTAGGGTGTCAGACTGGCATGAGTGTGGCATGTGTGACCAAGAGCACACCAGTGTGGCTGAACCTTAGAGAATAATTAGATGTTTGCTTGGATTACAATAGAAACCAAGTTACTACTCTTCTGTGGTTTAAAAAATTTTATTTTTTAGTTGTGAATTTATGGCCAAAATACAGAGGCATACAAAACAAATGTACATGGTAAACAGGAACCATAAAGCAAGTATCTACAGACTCACCACTAGGTTATGAACTAAAATACCTTTAATCCCTTTCATTTTCTGTCTGCCTTGCTGTCCTCAGCCCCCAGTGGCAAACACTCTGTGACTTTTGAGGTAACGATTCACTTGCTTTTCTTTAATTTTGTGACCTATATATGCAACCCAAAATATAGTGTAGCTTGTTTTGAACTTGGTATGAGAGAACCATACTGTGTGTATTTTGTGTGTGTGACTTGCTTCTTTCTGTCCAAGTTGTGAGATTCATCTGTGTTGACATGTGAATTTATAGTTATTTTTACCCTATAGTGTATGAATGTAATATAATTTTCAGTTCTATGATTGATTGGTATTGGTTTTTCCAGTACCAATAGTGTTTGGCTATTTTTGTGATTGTTCTGTTATGGATTTTTTAGTACATGTTTACAAGTGCACATGTGTTTAGAGTTTATTTTGGGAATTTACTTAGAAGGACAATTTCTGGGTTGTAGGATATCATCAAATTTACTAGAAAATGCCAAAGTAAGTAAAAAGTAAGTATCCCAATTTTTCCTCTTAACCAGCAGTATATGAGGATTTCTATTGCTCCACATACAGAATTACACAAACACCTGGGCTTGCCAGACTAATTTTTCCCAGTGTGGTGAATGTATTGAGGTATGTTGAGATTTTCATTTTCACTTATTACCACTAATGAATTTGACCACCTTTTTCATGTGGTTATAGGCCATTTAGATTTTTTTTTAGTTCCTTTTGTGAAGGGCCTATTTAAGTGTTTTGTTCAATTTTTTACTGGAATTTCTGCCTCGACTTATAGCTGTTATTTGTGCCTCCTGGGTATGTGCTTATCTTCACTCTTTTTATGTCTTAAAAATTTTTAAAGTTTAACACAGTCAAATTCCATTAATTTTCTATATTAATTTATCTATTGCTTTGTAGCAAATCATCCCCAAACCTAGTGGGTTAAACAGCAGACATTTATTTCAGTCTAGACCCCGCTTGTCTGCATTAGCTCCTGCATGGAGGGCAGGAAAGCTCTGCTTCTGTGGGTTGGCTGTCTGACCGATGGGCCAGTAAATGGGAGGACTGGACCACAAGTCTTTAACCAACCAGCAAGCTAGCTGGGGCTTGTTCACATGGAAGGCAGAGTGTTCCAAGAGAGTTGAGCAGAGGTGTACAGAGTGTCGTGAGATGGAGGCTCTCAATTAGCACAGTGTCACTTTCACTACATCCTGTGGGCCATAAGACCAGCTAGATTTAAGGGGTGGGAGGATAGACTCCCCCAGTTGCTGGAGGAGCTGCAGAGTCCCATCAAAGAGAGGTGCCTACAAGGAGGGGTGGAGAATTGTCACCATGTTTGTAGTCCCTCACAATTTACGTTCCGGTGTGTTCTTTTGTTCCATACGCCAACGGTAAGAAATTACAATCCTGTATTATCCTCTAAAAGTGTTGTGATCTAGCCTTTCACATTTATGTCTTTCACTCTCTTCTTTATTTTAATGAGAAAAAGGATTTGAGAAGAGCAAGCTAAACATGAGTTAGAGGAAGAATGAAATTTCAAAAACCATGATAGCAAGGGGATGTTGATAATAGGGGAAGTTATGCATGTGTGTGGGCAGCGGGTCTTTGTGCCTTCTGCCCAATGTTGCTGGGAATCTAAAATTGTTCTAAAAAATACAGTCCTCTGGGACGCCTGGGTGGCTCAGTCGGTTGAGCGTCTGCCTTCGGCTCAGGTCGTGATCCCAGGGTCCTGGGATCGAGTTGCGCATCTGCATTGGGCTCCCTGCTCAGCGGGGAGCCTGCTTCTCCCTCTGCCTGTGCTCTCTCTCTGACAAATAAATGAATAAAATCTTAAAAAAAATAAAAAATACTGTCCTTTAAGAGAAAAATTAAGAAACAAAACCAAGGCGTGACAGTAGCTGAAAGAGCTGATGAGCGTGACTAGAAAGTTTGAGAAGTGAGAGAAAGCAGCTTGTCCAGGAGGTCATTGGGGAGCCTTTGTACTTAATGATTGGATATAAAGAGTTGGCAAAAGAAAAAAAAATCAAGTAGCATCTTCTAATGTAAAAATAAGAATCTTTTGCTTTCATTCCTTGTTTAGTCAATGACTAAAATAAAAAAGAGAAAATTGCTTCTACTATCTCATTAAAAACAGCCCTCAGTTTTTTTACATTGTTGACTTCCCTTTCTTGTTGATATTTATTGTTTGCATGAGTACTCTGACCAGCAGTTAGGGATTGCATTTTATTTTTTTTTTCAACTTTTCAATTTGCTTGACATGAAACTTCAACACAATCTCAGTATTCACGGTACTGAGACAGGAAGTATAAGGACTACAGGAGTCAGTGAGCAGCTTCTTATAAAGTGCTTTAGACCAGTGGCAGGATTGTATCCTGGTCAGGGCATGGCTTTGTGCAGATAGTGCTGGAATAGAATCAAGCCTTTACTGTTGTAGTAACTGTGCAACTTCGTGTAAATTCTTTCACATCTCTGAGCTTCAGCACCCCATTGTAAAATGAAGATAATCTTTATTTTATATATGAGTATTGAATGAGATAAAAAAAAAAATCACCTAGCATGGCCCATGGCCCATAAAACAAATGTTACCCTATTTTAGAAGTAGGATTTTCCATTGTTAAGTTATTTTCCTTTCTATATTTGTATGTACTTCTCATTAATTTTTTTATTGAGGAATAATTGTATTAGTATCAACATAGTGATTCAATATTTATATACATTATGATATGATTGCTACAGTAAGTCTACTTACCATCTGTCACCGTACAAAGTTATTACAATATTATTGACTATATTCTTTATGCTATACTTATGTCTTATTTATTTTATAATTGGAAGATTGCACCTCTCAGTTCCCTTCACTATTTCATTCATCACTCCCTCTTTGGGTGACCAATCAGTTTGTTCTCTGTATCTATGAGTCTTTTTCTGTTTTGCTTTTTGTTTGATTTGTTTTTTATTTTCCACATATAAATGAATTAGTGTGGTATTTGTCTTTCTCTGACTTATTTCACTTAACATAATGCCCTCTGGTTCCCTCTATGTTGTTGCAAATGGCAAGATTTCATTCCTTTTTATGGCTGAGTAATAGTCCATTGTATATATAAACCACATCTTCTTTATCCACTCATTTATTGATAGATAGTAAGGCTGCTTCTATATCTTGGTTATGGTAAATGAAACTGCAATGTAATTTTCTACTATTTTCTATTAATCCCCAGTTAAAAAAAAATGAGAACCTATAGGTCTTTTGTAGAATAAATTCTTTCTACCATTTAAGCTTGGCCTTTAGTTACCTCCATGCTTCTGTCTTCTATGAAAACTCTTTGATCCATCTGGGTTTCTATCTGGCTGGAGTTTGCCAGTCAGTTAAGGGCTTCTGACTGGCTGACTTTGAGCTTTGATACTTTTAGATTTGAAACCTTGGCATCCAGCCAGTTCTCATCCAGCCCTGGGAGAAGCCATCAGGTGTGTGTGTTCCTAATCATAGCGTGAACTTTTGAATTGGGCGAGTTCTGACCTGAGTGCTCAGAGACAGGGAAAGCGCTTTGGAGAATGGGAACAATGTGGAGCAGTCACATCTCTGAGGCTAGGGAGGGAGTAAACATTTCTTCAGCACCTGTTCTGGGCTAGAGTGTAGAAGCGAAGACAGAAGCATCCCAGAGCGTGCCAGGTTGAGGACAATGGGCCCCTTGGCAAAGGAGTTGGGTTGTGCCTCCTCGTAGATTGGGTGGAGAGCTCTACAGCACTGGCGACCTTAGGAGGAATACATTTCTTCTAAACCTGGACTTAAAGCCCCAGGTAACCATTAAATTTTTCTTCCTAGGTCTTTCAGCAGCCCAGCGGAAGTTTGCACATTCACTCAGAGACTTTAAATTTGAATTTATCGGTGATGCAGAGACTGATGATGAACGCTGCATAGGTATGTAAAGGTGAGGTTTATGGTTTGCCTTCCTTTGCTTTGGCCACCAAATAATCATAACTTTCTCTTTGTAGATGCTTCCTTACGCGAATTTTCTAATTTTTTGAAGAATCTGGAAGAACAGAGAGAAATTATGGTGAGTTGTGGGATGTAAACTAGTATATTCACCTTTAAGCAGGGAAAATCTGGGTTTAGAAGCTGGTTCTGGTAGAAGTTTTTTTTTCTTTTTTCTTCTTTAAGATTTTATTTATTTGAGAGAGAGAGCGGGGGGCGGGGCAGAGGGGGAAACAGACTCCCTGCAGAGTGTGGAGCCCGATGCTCCACGATGACGATGCGGGGCTCAGTCCCAGGACCCTGCGATCATGACCTGAGCTGAAATCAAGTTGACTGAGCCATCCAGGCGCCCCTCTGGTAAAAGTTTTGATACATTTATCTGCAGATGAAGTAACGCTTGGTAGTGGAAAGAGCCCTGGAGGGATTTCAGGGGGGTTTGAGGTTTCAGGAGCCTGGATTTCTAGTTTCACAGTGGTGCTGACTGCAGTAAGATCTTGGACAAGTTGCCTGACCTCTAGACCAGGGCCCCGTTTCTTTATCCATAAAATAGTGGTTGGACTATAGCAGTGCTTTCTAGATTTTTGTCAGCAGCGGAGCACTTTCCTTTAAATTGAGTCTCAGACAGAACATTAACGTACCCAGAATATGAAGGCAGAAAAACTTAACGTAGAGGCAGAGGGACAGCAGAGCAATGTTAGAGCCTGACTCGTACTTTGGTAGATTTTTAGGTTGTGTGAAGGGAGAGAATTTTGGGTCTTCAGAATCCCACTTTGCCTTGAGATTTGTGATCACAACAGTAATCATAATAGCTGCTCTCCACGTGCCTGATACTATGCTGAGTGCATTGATGGGATGATTTTTATTTAACAAACACTCAGCAGTGGATTTTGAGGGTGTTGAATCATATTTTCTTACCTTTCTTAAAAGCGTCCCTCCTAAAGTCTGTTACTTACTCATTCAGTAAAGATTTACAGTAGAATTGCCCCCAGATTATTATATACTATCTATTCACACCGATTTTTACAGACTTTAAGAAAATGACAAACTTTTTTTCCCTATGTCCTTAAGAATGAGTACTAGCTGGAATTATGTTAATGTATAGGTGTACAAGTCAGTTTATTTGTGGTTGTAATAATAATACTGATTGGGATGGCTGAGATAGTTAGCCTTTACTCGGACTGGTACTGGTTTAAGCTATTAACCTAATATTTCATTTAATCCTCAAGTCAGTCCAATGATACAGATTCTGTTATTGCCCCCTGTTTTGCCATTGAGGAAACTGAGGGATAGTACCTTGCCCAAGATCACACAGCAGCTGAGAGCTAGAGCCAGAACCAGCCTCTCTGAAACACCCACCATTTTGGCCAGCTTCCTAGATGTTGCTCTAATTAATCTCGTGGGTGGTGGTGGCGGTGGGATTTCTGTCTGGTGGAGTTGCAGTAGAGGAAGAAGGAGTGGGAGGGCACTGATTTTTATTTAAAGGTGACGGGGACATATGGCCTTTAAAAGCCCCAATATAATTTGCACTGTGCCCTATTTCCTGAGCTAATTTGTATATATTGTAAATATTGGAGAGGGCAGGTGAAGGTACTGTGGTCACGTTAGGTTTTTGTGGCACAAACTGTGACATATTCAACGATTCTTTGTGTGATCCCGAATCACTGATTTTTCAGCAGTTTAGGAAAGTCTAAATGTGATAGTGGATAAAAATAGTGCTGTGACATTACCTGTCTACAACACAAAGTGGGTGTGGGTATGTTCTTAGTTTATGTGCATAGGATCAACTTTTTTGTTCTCAGCCCTCCATGATATTTGCTTGTACTTCTGGGATCCTGAGCATTCGGCAGATATACATTTGATCTGCCTGTATGTTCCAGTTACTGTTTAGAATCTGAGGACCTAGAGGCAAACCGAGCAAGGTCCCTCATGGAAGTTGCATTCTGGGAAGGGGAGTGATAAACATGTAATATAGGTCAGGCAGTAGTAAGTCCTACAAAATGAAATAAAGCAGGGTTAGTAGCCAGAGTCAGGGAGTGGGGCGAGGTGCTATTTTATCTAGGGTGCTGAGGGGAGGCCTTTACTGCCGAGAACTGTGTGAGGCATCCCGGCATTTAGGGGAAGAGGGTTCTACGCAGCCTGGTGCCTGGTTTTAGCTCCACTGAAATACAATGTGACTACTTCCTGTCTTGATGTTCTATTTTCATCTCATGTTCCTTGAGATGAATTGACCAGGTCAAAAAATGAATGTGGTCTTAGCTCCAGGCTGTCTGACACAGATAGCATGGTCCTCACAGCTTTTATTAGCTGGCATCTTGACTTAATCTTTAGCTGTGATAGGGGTGGATAGGGTCTTTTAGATAGGGTGAGGATGGTGGGGCTGGGTTTCCAGTACAGGGTAGAAGTAGGAATAGGATGTCTGCAGAAGGTCATGAACCTCAGGGAGGGATGGGGCAGTATGTTACCATCCATTTGGGGGAACAGCAACTCTTGCTGCATAGCCGGAAACTGTTCAATGCCGGAAAGCAGATTGGGGTTGCGGGGGGGGGAGGGAGCAGCTGTGACCAACCATAGAATCAAAAGGACACCTAATACTTTTTTTTTCCCTCAGGCTTTTTAGTTTGGAAAATTTTGAGCATGTATGAAAAGCAGAGAGAAAAATGTAATTAAACTACGTGTACTCAATGTTCAGCTTCAGTTGGTTGCCACACAACCAATCTTGTTTCTCCTGTACGTCTCACTCCCTGCCCCAGTCAGTTTGACGGAAAGCCCATTATCGTATCGTTTCATCCATAAATACCCTACTACAGAGCTCTAAAAGGTAACTCTCTTTTTGATCCATGGTATCCTCGACACACTTAAAGACAAGCAGTTAATTTCTTAATATTACAGAGAATTAAGCTGTATTCAGATTTTTCTGATATTCATTTACATCCTCCCATAACAGTTGGTTTGTTTGAATCTGCATCCAAACACGTTGCATTTGATCGACCTTCCTTCCTTCCTTTTTTTTAAAGATTTTATTTATTTGAGAGAGAGAGAATCAGTATGGGAGGGGGGAAGAGCAGAGGGAGAGGAAGAAGGAGACTCCCCACTGAGCACGAAGCCTGGCGCAGGGCTCGATCCTAGGAGCCTGGGATCATGACTGGAGCCAATGGCAGACGTTTAACCAACTGAGCCACCCAGGTGCCCCTTGATTGATAAGTTTCTAAGTCTTTTTTAATCTGTAGGTTTTTCTTCCTCCTTTTTCCCCTTGATAAGAATTCCTGATACTTTTCTGTTCACTTTAAAAGACCTTTAAAATAGTACTACTTCCTCAGTTATGAGTTATAACAACAAAATAATAAAAGCAAAAAAGTTTGGTATTTAACCCATATTGATGTTCTTTTGGTGTTTCTGTCTAATCTTGATCATCAGGGGTCACCTTTTTTAACCATAAAAACCACATAGAATAATGGCTACCTTTGTTTTAAATAGCTTTGAACACTTAATAAAGAGAACTTTGATGCTTTGTTAGACACTAGCCTTAAACTTTTGAATAAGAAAAGATAACTCTGTCAGGAAGTGCTCAGTGTGGCCCTGGAGAATAGCTGGTAAAAAGTGAATTAAAATCTCTTCTACTAAGGGGCACCTGGGTGGTTCAATCAGTTAAACGTCCAACGACTCTTGGTTTCTGCTCAGATCGTGATCCCAGGGTCATGAGATTGAGCCCTGCATCAGGCTCGGCACTCAGAGCAGAGTCTGTTTAAGACTCTCTCTCCCTCTGCCCCTCCCTTCCTCCCATGCTTGCTCTCTCTCTTAAATAAATCTTTAAAAATTTAAAAAAATTTTTAAATTTTTATTATTTTTTTTATTCTCTTAAATCTTAAAAGAATCTATTCTACTAAGTGTGATAATACAGGAATAGTTGGGGTTGCGTGAAGTGGGGAGCAGCTAAGTCTGTGCTTGTCAGGAAGGACTTTGTGGAAGAAGTTGTATTTGAGATGGAGTTTGTGGAGCAGAGACACCAGAGGAGGGCCTTTGTATGACAAAGAGATGGGGAAAGTCTTTAAGTAGCTAAAGTGGGAGCCAGTGCATTGCGGGAACTTTTAAGAACTCTTGTTTTACTTAAAATTATTACACGTTGGGGTGCCTGGGTGGCTCAGTCAGTTAGGTGTCTGACCCTTGATCTCAGCTCGGGTCTTGATCTTGGGGTCATGAGTTCAAGCCCCACGCTGGGTTCCATGCTGGGTGTGGAGGCTACTTAAAAAAAATAAAAAGAATACTTGGTTATCAGTATTATCATTAAAGTACCTCATTGTCATCTTTATGTGACATAGTGAAAAACCTACATTAAACACATATTAAAAAAGTTATTACACATCAGCAGTACAGAGCCACATATTAAAAAAGGAATGCAAAATGACAGCTGTAAAATAGTGGTAGAATAGTCTAAAATTGGCTCTAAGAATTTAACAAAATCTTACTGGTCACTTAATCTTTAAAAGCAATCAGGGGTGCCTGGGTGGCTCAGTCGGTTAGGCGTCTGACCCTTGATCTCAGCCGGGGTCTTGATCTTGGGGGTCATGAGTTCAAGACCCACGCTGGGTTCCATGCTGGGCCTGGAGCCTACTTAAAAAAAACAAACAAACAACAAAAACAATTAGTGTTTTCTGAAGTCCTTAATTAAATGATGTTGTACCATGATAATTAGATATTCATAATTAAGACTGAGTCATTAAAATGTGAAAAAATATTTTAAATCTAATCTGTTTTTAGAAGGGAAGGACCAATGTCAAAAAACTTTTAAAAAGCTTTCCATTTCTTAAATAAATGTTAAAATAGGATGCTTGGCTTTAGGAATAAGGTCATCGGATTGGAAGCTCAACAATAAGGAACAAGTTCTTCTTTATTGGTTTTGAGCCACTAAGGGTGTGTGTGTATGTGTGTGTGTGTGTGGACACACACACATGACTGAGCTGTATCCCTCAATAGGCTTAGATATAAATAGTTCAACAAATACCATGTGTGTCTACTACATGCCAAACACTGTGCCAAGGGCTTTAAAGACAAAGGCGTAGTTCCTACCTTCACGAAGTTAGCTGTCCGTTGGGAAAGACTGCCCAATTCATGCTTGGGGTAACAGAGTTATTGGGGGAATTCGGGGAAGGCATGTTGTAGACATCGTTTCAGACCTGAGTTGACAGATGATTCGGAGTTATCCAAGTAAGGAAAGACAGAAGTGAAGCACTAGTTTCTTCTCTGTGGGAAAACTGATAGAATTTGGGAAAGAGGGAGGGATCTGTTTGCATAGTTCCCACCAGTGTTTGGCTCTGTGGCTATTAAAGCCAATTTTGTTGGGGAGGGAACTGGAAAGAAGGCCAGTCTGGAAGTCAGAGTGTTTCCCCCCAGCCCCTGCATGTAAGTCTGGAATGGATTTCTGTGAATGGATGTGTCATGCCCTTTAAAAAGCCAATATTGACTTTTTCAGGGTAGTGTTTTCAAGTGAGTAGTTTTTACTGATAATTTTGCTAGCCTTGACTGTGAAAGTGAGTAACTCAAGTTGGGGAGCTGGGTACTGTTTGTGGCCAGAATTGCTGAGCTCACTTCTGTGCATGTTCTCCAAGGAGAGTACTGCGTGATGTTTCACGGCCAGAATGCTCGAGATGTTCTCTCTGGTGTGGCAGGACATGGCGTACTTATCTGAGGTGGGCAGCTGTCCAAGAATTTAAGGACTTTTAAAATAGTGCTGCATCATTTATGATGCTCTTCTAAAAGCCCTCATATTGTATTTATTTCTCTGCATGTGTTCTTTGATCATAACTTTTTTGTTTCCATCCTTTTCCCGAACACAACTGCTCAGTTTCTGAGGCTTATGGAAAATTAGGACAGTTGTGTAAGGCCCAGGGGTTGAGGAAATCTTCAGGGAAGAGGGGGTGCCTGGAGACAGAAGGTAGAGCTTGCCAGATGGTGCACAAAAGGCACTTGCCTCTCGTCCCGAGCGGGCTGGGGGCCTGCTGGGCTGCCAAGAAGAGTGAAGTGCCAACAGTGTCTTATGCACCAGCTGCATCCCGTTGCCTCCTTGAGCAAGATGACCCTGTTTGCCATTAGGAATTTTTGTGTTACTGAATTTGTCTTTAGCATTACTTATGAGTTCTTGAAAGGTGATAAGTATCTAAGGTATTACCTGCCATTGGGAAGATTGTGCCTTTAGTTTTGTATTTTTTTATGGTATATCAAATCTATTTTAATCAGTTCTTTTACATACTCTTTAGGCTGTTGAGACCTCCTCCTCCTCCTTTTTTTTCTCCTCTTCCATATTTTTCTCCACCACAGATTTCACTCTTGTGAAAACACCAGGTTAGGGAACACTTTCTGGGTGATTTGCTCTGAGCTTATGCCCCAGTAAAGAAGACTCTGGGCTTTTCAGTACCAAAGGTTTTCGTTAATCATTTAGGTGGTTCCAGTCAAGACACAATGGCGTGTTTCCTCAACACTTGCCTATTTGCTTCACTCCTTTCTCGTTGTTCTATCATTGTTTCACGTATCTTACAGAATGATGTGATTAAGTGACTTCTGTATCTTTTGGGGTTTTTGATACAGAATTTTGCTCCAAGCTTCCTATTTTTTTTCTTTCAAAAATATGTCACGATATTGTTAAAATGACATATGTTGGTTTAAATGAAATAAATATCTTTTACCTTTTGGGAGAAATTTTCATGCTGTTCTTTCTTTAGTACACTCTAGGGCAGTGGTTCACAAGGCTTGGTCTCTGGTCCAGCAGCATCAGCATCACCTGGGAACAAGCTAGAAATGCTAACTCTTGGGCCTCACCCTAAGCCTACTGAATTGGGAACTCTGGGGTGCGGCCCCTCAGTGTGTGTTTTAATAAGCCCTCCAGGTTATTGTGAAGCATGCTTACATTGGAAACACTGGCCTAGGGTGCCGGTGAAGTCTCTGCTGGCATTCCTAACCTTGGAGCTAGAGCTGTCTGAAAGGTGGAAATACTGTAAATTGCTTTTTGATGACTTTCTGTTTACCAGGAGGTTAAAATAGACTTTAAAAACCTAAGCTTTCATGTGTCACTTCCAAAGGATTTTGAACTATATCTAGTTTGTTTATTTTCATAGAACAGGTTTCTGCTGTTAGGAACTTTAGTGTTACTTAATTTATGTGTAGCATTACTTATGGGTTCTTGTAATGTGATAAATACCTAAGGCATCATATGCCATTGGAAAGATTGTGCCTTTAATTTCATCTTATTATAAATATTGTATTTTATATGGTATATCAAACCCATTTTAATCCGTTATTTTATAGTTAAGGTGACATTTTTGTGTGTGTGAAGTTCTGTTGGAAAGCGTATGCAGATGGGGAAAAATCCATCTTGAACTTATTTGTGAAAACATTTCTCAGATTAGCTGAAAAGTTGTCAAATGACCTAACTTTATGAAGAATTTTTCTCCTTGGAACTGACCCTTACAATTTGACATTTTTTTTTTTTCATATAAGTCCCTTTTTCCTCTTGTAAACTCACTATAATTTAGTCAGATGCAGATGTCATTGTGAAACCTGTTTCCTAGGAAGATAGCTTTTGCAAGTTGGATTTCTACCTACCTAGAATCCTATAGAGGTTACAGTCCGGACTGACTCAAGTCAGAATCCTAAAGTGAGTGAGGGTGTGTTAGGTAAGAGGATTGGGCTCCTTGGTGGACCCCCTTCCGTGGAAGGCCTTGCTCATGACTCAGTGTCCTCTCTTTGATGACTCATAGTCATCTGTGGTCTTGAAGCCTTGTCATCATCAGATTCTACTTCCCTATTGAAACTTATATTTCCTATATTTCATGTCCTTGGGCTTGTTCTCTGCTTCTGAGGAATCAGCTCTTCTGATAAACCAGTTACTACTGACATGAAAGAGCAAAGAGGATACACATGGACTCCCCCTCAACCCCCCCCCCACACACCAACAGACACCAGAATGTGACCAGCTCACTCGTTTCATTGTCTAATGTAGAGGAGTGGTTCCATTAGTGGGAATTAAGTTCAGCTGAATCTACAGTTTCATGAGAAAAATATTTTTGTCAGATCCAGTTATGAAGTACTCAATGGTATGGCCTTGGCTCCTAAAACAAAGAACTGAGAGAGAACTTAGGGAAACTTTTAACACTTTTACTTACCAAAAGAAGAAAAGGGAAACTGGAACTCAGTGAAGTAGAGTGATTTGATCCACATCACTTCACAGAATAAGTTGGTGACAGTGATGAAAAGAGAATCTCCTATCTCCTGGGAGCCTAAAGACATTATTCTTTGCCTTTAGCCCCTTGTAAGATTTACCAACCTTTCCTCCACCTTTGAACCTGGGTGAAATGGAAATGTATCCTTATAGTTGCCATCTACAAGGTGGCAGTCTTGAATAAATGTGAATTTTGTTATTTCTCCTGGCCTGTTTGGACATGTGTAGCCCCCCAACATTTCAGTCAACAAACCACTTGGCCACTTAAGGAAGAAATATGGTGGATATCTGAAAACCTGCCATTGAGGCCTTCTAGTTATGTCAAAGAAGTGCCAGCATTGGTAAATACCTAAAGAGTGGATGCCATCACCTTGGAAGAAGATCCTGGGTACCATAGTGGAGCACCCCTTAAAGAAATAATGCATCTCCAATATTCTTAATGGCGCAGAGGAGAAAAAATGTGTGGGCAAAACTTGATACTGGTGACTGAGATGAAAAGTGATTCAGAGGAGCTGGACTCTGAAGAAGTTTTAGAAATATCTTAAATATGTTTTGTTTTTTCTTTTATATATGCATGAAAGGGATACGTGATAAAAATCTGCCAAAGAGCTTTTTCAATAAATGTATAAGTTCTAAGTATTAAGTTTTAATCAAGATTTCATTTGCAGTATTTTTTCCATAATAGTATATGATAGGGTGAAGTATTATTATTATATTTTATTTTTTGAGAGAGAGAAAGTGCTTGTGAGTAGGGGGAGGTGCAGAGGGTAAAGGAGAGAGAGAATCTTAAGCGGACACCATGTCCAACACGGAGCCTGACATGGGGCTCGACTTCACAACCCTGAGATCATGACCTGAGCCAAAATCAAGAGTTGGATACTTAACTGACTGAGCCACCCAGGTGCCCCTGGAGTGTCTTATTATTAGTGGCATGTTAGCTTGAATGAAATACAGAACTTCAGTGATGGTGGTGATTACTAGAGGCCCAGGGGTATACCAGTGGCCATGATAGTGTAGTGGAAAGAATATGGACTTTGGGGACAGTGGCAGACAAGCATCTCTCAGATCTCCCACCACAGGGAGTGGAATGGACCATTGGGCCCAGCTGCTGTATGGTTCCATCACTGCATTAGAGTGAAGGCCATGCCTCCCACAGGCTGCCCCCAGCCAGTGACCGAGACAGCAGGCGTCCTAAAGCAGCTCATTCCTGAGGACTCTGCAGTCCTCTGACAGGCAGCCTTGGCTCAGGGAATCCCCGATGGCCTCACTGAACTTTCCCTAGAACTGCCCTGCCGTCTAACACGTGTCCACCCAACCTTCCAACCATCCTTCCCTGCCTGTCTCCTTCCCCTGGGGTCAGACCTGCATCACTGACGGCTCTTCTAGCCTCCTGGGCTCCCTCCCCATGTTCTCTCACAAATGTTTCCCCTAATACATTTCTGGCATTTCTAATCTTGTGGTGTCTACTTCTTAGAGGATCCGGTGTAACACAGAAACAGACTGTTTTGAATGAAGATAATGTATACAAGGAGCCTCAGCTTTCATGAATAGGCATTCATGTTACTGTTGTCACCATTAGCAGGGAATGTTGAATTTTTGTAGAAACTCTATTCTTTTTTTTTTAAATATATTTATTTACTTATTTATTTTAAAGATTTTATTTATTTATTTGACAGAGACACAGCGAGAGAGGGAACACAAGCAGGGGGAGTGGGAGAGGGAGAAGCAGACTTCCCGCTGAGCAGGGAGCCTGATACAGGGCTCGATCCCAGGACCCTGGGATCATGACCTGAGCCGAAGGCGGACGCTTAACCGACTGAGCCACCCAGGCGCCCCTAGAAACTCTACTCTTTATGGTATCTAAATTTGTAGGAGAATCCTACCTCATTCATAAAATAAGTATTTTTGAATGCCTGTTAGGAGCTGGACGGTGTTCTAGCACCTGAGGATGCAGTGAGGAGTTGGGTCCTTATCGGGATGAAGTGCTCAGCTGCTGGCTGCAGAGTGGAGAATGAGGACCTTTTTGCCTCGCACCCTCCTTTTCTCTCTCGGCCACTCAGATAGCCCAGGCACAGAAGGGCTGGAGATTAGTCTCTTTGCCATTGACCAAAGGTATAGGTGTTCTTTTCTGAACAGGTCTCCCCACCACTCCCTTCTCTCTGTCTCTCTCATAGTTTCTTCATACAACCATTTATGGCCTGATTTATCAGGTTCCACTAGTAACTATGCCTCCGACTTACACCCTTCACTTCAGAAATGTAAATATTTTCTTATTTAAAGCTAAAAAATAAAATTTCGAATTCTCTCATGATACTTTTGCAGCTTTCTGTCAAGCTCCTCTTTCCCTCACTTTTGTGGGGTTTTATTCCTTCTCTTATTGTTCTGCCTGGGTATTTATTAAAAAAAAAAAAAAGAAGCTAGATCCTTATTTTCCCTCATGCACAGAGGAAAAGAATATCAAAGTTAAATCTCTTATTAATGTCCTTATTAGGTTAACTTATTCCTAATACACCTAATCTTTGTTTGAAGATTCTAGGTTTTTCCCAAGAATAATAAAAAACAATCTTTTTTGGTAGAGTCTATCTGATTTAAACAATTGGAGTAAAATTGCTACCTTTAACAAATGGCCTTCAAAATTGATGCAAGGCTTCCTTTTTCTCCCCCTTCAAATAAAGGCTAAGATATTTGTTTGTAGAAAAGAGACATTAAGGGAAGCTTAAACTTTTGTGTTTCAGTGGCTTAACTTTTTTTTTTTTTTTTTGAGAGCCAGATTATGGCCAAATATTCAGGGAATTAAGCCAGAGTGAAGAAATTGTCAGAACTTCAGTTCAAATCCTCTGGTTTTGTTAGGCTCTGTTCAGAGTTTAGGATTGAAAGTTGACAAAAACTCTAGGAACCTTTTATTCTTGGACTTTCAGAAGAAAGCAAAGGTGTGGTGACTGATCTGGTGAAATTAGAATGTATATTTTACTAATTATAATTTTTAGCTTGTTAAATAGTACTGCTGTGGGGTAAAAGAATCAGACATTCAAGAAACTTTCACATTAATTGGCTCTTAATTTTCAGATATAAACTCTATAGAATTAATTTACAGCACCTCTGTACCTATGTCCCAGTTAGACCTCTGTATATGGGTTCGTTAAGATTCTCACTGGTTTTGAGTTGGTAAGTTTGAGCTATCACTGCTCTAAAATTTAATTTTGTTTTTACATTAATTTTTTCCACCAGAAGGATTAGCGTAGCTGTGAGCTGTGCTCACAAATAAAATAACATCCAGGGATTTATTTGGAAGTTAAAATTGCTTCTAGTGTGGCATTCCCTTCCTTTTTTTTTTTTTTTCCCTTAATTGTGTAAAGTAGGTAGAGAGAGCAAGCATTATTCCTTTTCTTAAAGTTGGGAATACTCAGGTAAAAAAAGAGAATTGTGTTTTCTCTGGTGTAAAACCAGAACTGGTTAGGACCGAGCCCAAATGAGAGAACTTACTTGTCACTGTGGCAGGGCTCTGTTAGCACGACCAATTAGATGTTTTCATTTCTTCTCAGCATCACAGTCTTTTGACTTCTTTCCCTCATTATTTTAGGTATTAGAAAAATAGCTTTATTGTGCATTTTAATTTTCCTATTAGGACCCAAGTCTAGGTTGATGGGGGAAGGCACAGTCCAGGGAGATCCTGGCTAGATAGAGAAAAAGATTGCAAAGGATGAGTGTGACTGGGGAGTAATCTAATTCATGAAAAACGATCTGGTTTAATCAGGAGAAAAAACTTTAGGAATTGAGATGGACAGTACTGAAAGCATTTTGACAAGACTGTTGAAAGTTCTGCAGTTAAAAAAAATGTGAATCCTATGTTAGTCTAGATTCTCAGTTGCAAGGCCTAAGTATTCTGAACAGAAAGGGAATTTATTTAAAGAATACTTGGTAGGGCACCTGGGTGGCTCAGTCAGTTAAGCGTCTGCCTTCGGCTCAGGTCATGATCCCAGGGTCCTGGGATTGAGTCCCACAACGGGCTCCCTGCTCAGCGGGAATCCTGCTTCTCCCTCTGCCTGCTACTCCCCCTGCTTGTGCACTCGCACACTCTGTCTCTCTCTCTCTCACTCTCTATCTGACAAATAAATACTATCTTAAAAAAAAGAATACTTGGTAGTTTGCAGGATCTTTATCTGGTTCTGGGAACTAGAATGATGCCCAGAGTTGCACTTGCAGAGCTGGGCTTGGAGAAGACCGTCACCACCATTGCTTCAGGGTGTACATAACAGGGCATGTCCCAGGAGCACCTCTGCCCCTGCTGGTGGTTGTGGAACTGCTCCTTCTGTAAACCCACCACCACGACCTCACTACAAGGGGGCTGGGAAAACAAGTGTTTGTCATTCCCAGCTTTTATAGTGGAAGGTGGGCTGTGCCTCCTTTGGTAGGAGAATTCTCAAACATAGGAAAGGTGTTTTAAGTGTTATGTATCGCAAAGGGCAGATATGCACTACCTATAATGTTATGCCTGATTATATGGCAACACCATTTTCCTATGAGAAGATTAAACAAAAAATGTTTTGGGATGGCTTGAATGGACACACATGCCTTAAGCATGTGATTATATAGTAGACATATATATGCATACCTATAAGTGTGTCCATTAAAAAAATATGTGGCTGTATTTTAAAATCAAATTTTTAAAGATTTTATTTATTTGTCAGAGAGAGAGAGAGTGAGAGAGCATGCATGCTCATGAGCGGGGAGGGGAGACGCAGGAGCGGTGAGCCCGATGTGGGGCTCTATCCCAGAACCCTGAGGTCATGACCTGAGCCGAAGGTAGACGCTTAACCGACTGAGCCACCCAAGCATCCCTAAAATCAAATTATTGATGTATACTTTAGATTTTTTCCCCACTTATTTAATAAAAAAGTTATTCCAAGTCTCGACCGCTTTTATGTTAGGATGTTTATCACTGACATGCTCTGAATTTTTCAGTACAGCTATCCAGAGTATTTCATGGCCCCGTTTGTTGGAGTTGAGATATGGCACCTTTAAAAAAATCTCTTTCTGATGGTTTCATTGGGTATTTTATCTTAAGCTACAGATTTGCAGCAGATTTGGACAGTCTCTTTTACAGGTTTTGTAATACAGATGTGTTTTTATGACTTAATCACCCACCTTGTTTCTTTTAAAGTGATCTTTACAAAAGCACCAAACACTTATAAATTGAGGTTTTCTCCAGAATAACTACATCTCTTAAATTTCTTAGCTTCCTGTTTTTGTAACCCAGACTTCTTTGTAATCTGCAGCATCTGAAACTAGGTGTGATTGGGGCCCTTTCAGACTAAGATTCTCAAACAGTTCTTTGTTGATCAAAATAATGGAAAGTCTCCTTAAGGAGACTGTGAGAATTCTTATATAGGGTTAAGTTTTTTTTTTTTTTTTCCTGAGAGACAATTTTGGGAAAAATACTTCTTATGTTCATATATATATATATATACATACACACACACACACACACACACACACACACACACACACACAATAGTTCCTTGGCACCCTTTCTTGAGGTTCTGTTTCAAGAAAAAAGTAAGAAACATGTCTTTGATGCATGGTTTCTTTGCCGTTATTCTCGATATTGGAGTTGGAAAGTAGAGTTTTCCTTTAGTCTAATGAAATGGGAAGTATCTGGAAGGTCATGGGAGAAAATAGTGGAAATTCTCCTTTGCTCTCAGATTATACATTCCTCTGGGGTCAAGAACACTTGGAATCCAGGCTTAAAATAACAAGGGCCATGGGGAACAGACATAATTCCTTCTGTTCCATTAGACTCCGTCTATCCTTGTTAGTACTGAGTGATTAGAAAGGCATGGTTTAGTACTCACATGGACTTATTCACTGTTTTATCTAGACTGAGACTTGAAAACATTGTTACTAAAGATCTCTTAGGATGTAGTTTTGCCTTTTTACTGAATATGGGTTTCTAGCCCCAAGCCCCATTTTCTTTAGATTTAGAATCAGAACTTAGCCTTCGATCTCAAATGGGGAAACTTAAAGCAACAGCAGAGGTTCCTCTCCAAAGCAGAGTCTGATTCTCTGCTGGTCAGCTGTCCGTTGTCAACAGATTTCTCAGCTACTGCTTGAATGGTAGAGACAGGCAGAGATACCACCCTCTCTTCTCTTTTCTTTTTAGACATTTAAGTTCTTACCTCCAGATACCTAATAAAAGGGATTTCAGACTTGACTAGTTGGAGAACTTTTAATCCCCCACACTGTTATAAAATAATTTTGTTCTTTTACTTTGAATTGTGAAGTTTTAATGGATTCTGTGATTGGCCAATCACATGAAATGTAGCTTGTATTTCTGCTTCTCCCAACTCACTTAGAATCCTGGAGCTGGGTAAGACCCCACAGGTCTCCTAGGCCAGCTCTTTCTCAATTCAGGCCTCTGTGGTAGAGTATCCCTGGATATCAGTTGTCTAGATTGTATTTGTTGGTGTGAAAAGAGCTAGAGGTCATGGTTTGCCTGCTCCATGAAGGTCTTACTGACCTCCTCTTGATAGCGAACTGAGAATCTGCTCTACAGCTTCCCCCATTAGACCTGGTTTTGTCTTCTCTAAGCAAATCAGAATGATTTCTTTCTTCTTTCTTACAGCATCTATTTAAATATTTATGGATAGCTTTCATGTTCCCTCTGAATAGTCTCTTCCTCCCCAATTCCATTGAATACCTCTGGTTTTCCTATTCCTTCTAAACTGTTTTAACATTCTGGGCACATTCCTGCTTCGCTCCAGTTAGAAATTGTCTCTCTTAAATCGCAGTACCCATCCTATTGAGATAGGTTCTGATCTTATGGGACACAGTTGAATGATTGCCTTGTTTGGTTTGAACATAGCCAATGTATGTGTTCATTCTTTTTTAGGACCTCTTATGACTCCTTTGACTCATGCTGAACTTTCAGTTAACTCATTTTTAGGGACTAAAGCCCTTATTAAAGTCTGCTATTAAATTCACATAAATTGTTGTTAAGATAGTTTTACACTTGAACAATTGCCTCTCATTGTTGAAACCCGCTGGATTGCTTATCCTGGCCAAACTCGACAGTATCGCCTTTGAATCCTTCTTTTCAACTGGACAGCTACTTGAACTGTGATTCTCTCATCCAGCATTCAGCCTTTCCACCCAAATTTTGGTACCCTGCAAATATGGTAAATGTATATTTAAAAAAATACATACAGTCCGTTAAGAGTAAGTAGAACCTCTTTGGCCATGATACTTGAGATGATTATCTCAGGCAGGGTTTAGCCAGCTGTGGCCTAAGCCCACCTGGCCTCCTGTATTTGTAAATACAATTTTGCTGGCATCTAGCTGTTCTGGTTCACTTACATACTGTTTGCAACTGCTTTTGTGCAAATGGCAGAGCTGAGTATTTGCAACCCAGTCTTTTATAGGAAAAAGTTGGCTGACTCCTGCCCTAAGGCGAAAGCAGCTGATAAATGAACATGTTTTATGTTCATGTAGATGCATTCTGTTTCTAAGCAAGACTATCCAAAACCCTTTCCAAGGCTCATTAGTCAAGGCTTTTTATGACTTCTTTTTGTGGCTTGTTCAAGTATTTTATGGGGAAAAATATGGTTATATAATCTTATTTGTGGATTCTAAAATCACAGTCTATATTTGCTTTTTCTTTTTCTCTTTAAATTACCAAATTTCTAATGTACTAGTATTTGAAAGCTTATGTCCGTGTTATTACTTCAGCTGTCTCTTTCAAATTGAGGTACTGTTATCACCAGAAATTTCCTTTAGGGTTTTAGGGGCAGTTCTTGATTTGGTATTCATTTTTCACTGGGGAAGAAGAATCACATTTTGGTGTTAGAACGTTTTAGTAACACTCATTACTAATAAATATGATATAATACTTCTGTGAAATTTATAAAAGGAACTGAGAGATTCCATGGAGTCTCCAGTCTATTTTGAGAAAAAGAAGAAAACAATCTTCATTGCTCAATCAGCATTGCCTTACTGAAGATTTAGTCGCCATTCTGTTACTTTGTTCTCGAACAGAATGCTTAAGGTTCAGTTCAGAAGTTACATAACCAGATTTTTTAAAGAAAAAAATGATAATTTTAAATAAAAAAATTTTAATAAAAAATTTTATGAAAAAATTGGATATAGTGGTATCAGAACTACTCCTTATTCTGGAAATTTCCTTTTTAATCTGCAAACAGTAAGACAGAAATCCCATATATTCTTGTCCTACACTAGTGTTAGACCTTGGGAGTCAGATATTGCATCAGATTAATTCTCCAAGTGAAGGACGTACTTAATGACCTAAAATTGCTCATGTGTAATCTTTGTGACCTGGTCCTTTTGTGAAGCACAATGTTTCCTCCACAGTAGAGAGTTTTAGGGCTCACATTTTAAAAGGCCTTTATATGTCCGTGTTATTAATGCCTATATCTAGCATTTACGGGGCATTTCCTACATCCTACTCTGTGATGGTGAATGGAGCCCGTTGGATCTCTTCAGCCTCCTCTGCTTATTTTCGGCTTCTTCAGCTGCGTTAGTGACACCAGGATTGCTTGCAGTTCTGTGTCCTGAGGTTGCCATTTTCCCCTCCTCTTTATTCTTATTCTTTGCCTGAAGAACTCCGATGCCCTATTTTGGGCTCAGGTCTGTTTTCTCCCCTTCAGAAGTCTTCTGTCACCCAGTCAGCGTCCTCCATACAGCTTGCCTGTGCAGTGTGATGCTGATAACGTTTACATCTCCTGGAAATGCTCTTCCCCAGGACGAACCTCACTGCTCACCTGCTCCCTGTGTCGCTAGAGAAAAATCTCACAACAGGGCAGATGGTGTCTTCAAAGATTCCTGTTTACTTACCTCAAAGGGCCTGTAGGCCTGCCTAGGAATGTTCATATTTCTCTAGGAAGTGCCCTACTCACTGTTTGTGAGGATTCTTTCCTTCATTCTCCTCTCTATTTAAACTTTTTCCCATGCTCAGACCCTCTTATAAGTGGCCTCGCCTTGTACTTCATGGAAAAAAGAAACGTCAGGTAGCAGGTCCCCCAGCCTCTCTTGGTGAAATCTGCACGCTCATTTGTACTGATAACTTGCATTCTCCTTACTTCCTGTTACAAGGGAGGGAAGGAGCCCTACTCCTGTGACAGGACAACACCCGTGTGTGGGCAGCATCTCATCTCCCACATTCGAGGATTTGAACCATCTTTTCTGGATTCTTCATGTGGGCATTTAGATGTTTTACTATCTTTGCAGTGTCTCCTAGAATCTCAAATTTAACGTAATCCCTTAGTGCTTGCTTCCAGTTGCTTTTCCTCAAAATTTTCCTATTTCAATAAAAGGTATTCTTATACAGTTGCTCATGGCAGAAATCTGGGAGTGACCCTGGAAACGCTTCCCTTTCCCACATTCCGTCTATCACCAGTTACTCTGATTCTACCTGCAAATATCTCTGAAAATGGTCTCCTCTCAATTTTTATTATCATGACCTTATTCCAACCCCCAGTTCTCTCTTCTAGAAGAGAGAATGTGCCATTCTAGAAGCCTCCTAGCACATCTTTCTCTTTCCAGTTTTCCTCACCTCTAATCTCTTTTTCTCAGAGAAGCCGGAGTAATCTTTAAAAGATCTAAATAATCATTGTGTTAGTACCCTGCTTAAAACCCTCCAGTGGCTTTCATCATGCCCCAAATAAAAGAACTCTTTCCCTGGGCCTACAGGGCCCTGCATGTTCTGGTCCCTTGCCTTCACTTCTCCCTTTCCATCCACTTCTTTGTTTTTTATGCCCCCAGCCACACTAGCCTTTTGCTAGTTACTGTAAGACACAGATTCCTCACCTTAAGCCTTTTGGCCTCTGCTGGCTTCAGGCTGGAAACCATTTCCCTTCCTCTCTTTACCCCTAATTCCTGCTCATCTTTCAGATCTGAGCTTAAAGGTCATTTCTTGGATGGAGCTCTCCTGCTTCGTTTTTTTCCTTATAAATCCTCTAATAAATTCCTCACCTTAGCCCTACTTTTCTCCATATGAAGGGATTACTAGAATTTACTTATGCATTTACACATTTACTTATGCATTCATGTGTGCAACCTGTGTCTCCCGTGCTAGACGGTAAGTTCCAGGAGGGCGGAGACTATACTAATTTTGCTCAGGGTCATGTCTCCAGCACCTGGGGCTGAATGCTCAGCAAATACTTGTTTCATGAAATACAAGTTTACTGAGATGGCTGCTTGGAATGGGGAAGTCCCCATCTGGTACTTTTAGGCTCATACTTAACATGATTTTGAATCTCTGCTTCTATCTTCTGTGCACTTGAGCAGCTCCTAGCCCCTGTGTTCCCAGCACGTCATGCTGGGCTGACTTCTTTGAGTGGGCCAGCCACCATGGAGGATCTATGTGTGTGTGTATATATATATGTTTATGTGTAGGTTTATGTAGGAACACGATGTGGAAGCTAGGCAGCAACACTGGTGCTCATAGAAATGTGCCTTAAATTATTTTGAGATGTTGTGTGTGAGTTGGATCACTCTAAAAATGTATGGCGGACCCTCTCCTATCTGCTGGAGGCATTCCATATTGTTCTGAGTGGTTGGGAATTCCTGGTATGTGCTTTGTCCTTGCTCTGTTCTTTAGTGCAAAGGATTTTCTGGTTTGCCATTGTTGTAGGTCACACGGTCAACAATGTAAAGAGGATAAAATTAAGGTATTTTGAAAAGGATCCCTTTCCCTTGACTACTTGTTGCTCTTAGTTCCCTGTTGCCCCAGCTCCTTGATACCTAAGTGACAAATTGTCAGGGTGGGAGTGAGTAGAACCTAGTTTCTAGCCCAAGGAAGAGAGTTCAACTTCTAGGCCTCTCAAGTAGGCATAGTCACTTTGAGGATTCCCTGTCTCACAGTATGAATGGTCTCTTTGGGAGAAATCCTTACCTAATGGAACATTGCAAAGAAGCCTTTGGTTAAATTCAGAATCCTTCCTTTTTTTTTTTTTAAGATTTTATTTATTTATTTGACAGAGACACAGCGAGAGAGGGAACACAAGCAGGGGGAATGGGAGAGGGAGAAGCAGGCTTCCCGCCGAGCAGGACCCTGGGATCATGACCTGAGCCGAAGGCAGATGCTTAACGGACTGAGCCACCCAGGCGTCCCAATTCAGAATCCTTTCTTTTCCTTTTTTTTTTTTTAGAAAAAATTTTTGAAGATTTTATTTATTTGAGAGAGAGAGAGAGAGAGCGCAAGAGAGCATGAGGGGATTGAGGGGCAGAGGGAAGAAAGAGAAGCAGATTTCCCACTGAGCCTGGAGCCCAGCTCAGGGCTGGATCTCAGGACTCAGAGATCATGACCCGAGCCGAGTCGAAGGCAGATGCTTAACTGACTGAGCCACCCAGGCGCCCCAGAATCCTTTCCTTTTCTAAGGAAATTCCTTTTCTATAATTTAAAGCTTGGATTTCTAGGGGCTTTTTTTTTTTTTTTTTTTGTAAAAAAAGGAATGACACACAGTTGTAAAGTATTTTGAGGTTTCCTTTTCTATCCTGAATATTTTTGATCTCCTGGAAATACAGGATGAGAAAACCACTACCCACCTGCATATTGTTAAATGCATTTTCCTTAGGTGATTATTCTCTTTTGTTTGTATTTTCAGCATTGTTTGTTGTATATTCTCTCTTAAAATGAAAAGCCCCAAACCAGTCAGTATAAGAATGAGTGCAGTTGTGGTTGGACTCCGGGTGTGGCTCCTATCATGTTGACTTTCCCCTTCTGTAACTGTTTGCCAGCACCCCCAATGTTTACTTTGTTGTGAGCTCCGGTGACTCTGCTTTGCTCATATACCTTACATCCTCATGAGGAATTTTCAATAAGACCGAGTGTGTTTAAACTTGTAGCCACAAAACTAGCCCTTTACATAATGTAGTCTGATAACTAATAAAGGAATGTAATTGACTTGTAAATTTCTGAGGAGGGGGAGGGAAAAAAATCTCAAACAGAAGTGTTCTGTTAATGAATGTGATAGACCCCTTTGTTGTTTAAAGACAGCCCTCTTGCTATTTCCCTGAAGAAAGAGCTGTGTTGGGGCTGTGTTGCACATTTCACTGGCACTTTGCCCCACCTCCTCTTCCCTGAAAATGTTTACGGAGATATAGCGTGTTAATAAATTTAGAAGTGATTTAATGGTTGCATTGGCAGGGTGAGATAAGGTAGTTAAAATATGTTGTTCATTTTATTTCTGGGTGGGGTGGAAGAGGGAAATGAAATACTGATTTTTTTTTTTCCTTTAGGGAAACCTAATACTGTGTTCTTTTGTTATCATTCTTGTTCTCTAGGCGTTAAGTGTAACTGAAACCCTGATTAAACCCTTGGAAAAATTCAGAAAAGAACAACTTGGAGCCGTAAAGGTTTGTGTCTAATTTGAGTGCACTTGTAAATGGAAGATGGAGGTGCCTCTGCTGTGTCTAGTGTACGCTTTATTCGCATTTGGCAGCTTTGAAGGAGATGCTGGAGTAAACCATCTGTTGTTTTATGTTTTCAATGTGCTTTTTCCCCTTTGGGCGATATGAAATTGTAAACAAAACAAAAACACCTGGGCAGGATCATAAAACCTCTAGTTGTCTTTGGCTACATCTTCCCATATCGAGTTTTGAAAGCATCCTTAACCAAACAGCACGTTCACTTGGAATAGAAGCATCTTACCTCTGTAGGGAATGCAGTTACTTCCTTGTAAGCCTCAGTTTTATGGAGGAGTGTAGCAGTATGTGAGGGTTTAAGATTAGAAACGCAGCTACACCATGATGCCATTGTGAAACTAGGAAGAGAATATTGGGTTATTGGGATGTAATTTCCTTCCATTGAACACAAGTTTATTGAGCTTCTGTTATGTGCCAGTATTGTTAGGTGTCGGGGATTCAAAGATGAGTGACCCACAGGCTGCACTCAAGGATCTGGGAGTTAGCCAGGATTCCTGGGAATAATATGGTGACTTGACCACAGGGAGCCTGGGATATATTTAGCAACTTCTAAAGTTTGTGAACCGAACTTTGAAATTATCCCAGGGAAATAATTTCCACCAACCTTTCCTGAATTTTATGTATTCACTTGAGGGACAAAAGTGTTGACTATTTTTGGCTTGGCCCAGAAGAGAATAACATCAATTTTAGGTAGAGAAGAGAGTTTTTATATTTGTATTTTTCTCCCCTACATGGCTTGGGGATGTGATACTTTTTTTCCTTTATCTTCCTAAACAAAATATTAAAATCCTTTTGTACAAATAAACATTGTGGCTTCAAGGGCTGTAGCTATAGAGTTGGGCCCAAAGAGTGCCAGTTTTTTAGTTGCTATTTATAGAATCAGTTCTCCTTTAAGTGACTTGTTAAAATATTAGACACTTCCTTTTGGCATAGTGTTTTACCGTTTTTAATGAAGGGCTGTGTTTTGAGAGGGGTTAGTGGGGGTACCCTCCAGGTCCTCTTCCTGGGATTGTTTGCTGAGCTGCACCAGGCTGACTGTGTCTTCTGGCTTTGCAGTAGGTCACCGGAGGTCTGCTTTCACACCTGTGACCTTGGGCAAGTAATTGCCTTTAGTTCCTTATCTGTAAAATGAGAGACCTGGGGATCTGACTGCTCTACTTTGTAGTTTATGATTCTGTTTTAAATCTCGAACATCTTGGTTCTTTCTTTTTTTATACTTAATTGGCAGGTATGGAATGTAAATAGTGTCCATTTATTATTTTTCTTATTTTAATTGGATGAAGGTGGTGGTGAACGAGGATATAGTATGGAAATGAAAAATGAATATGGCTTAATTAATATATTTTCTTTTTATTTGCCATACACCCTACTGGTTTTTTCATTTGTTTTTTGTTTGTTTGTTTTTTTTTTTTAAAGTAAGCTCCATGCCCAACGTGGGGCTTGAACTCACAAACCTCCCAGACCGTGCTCTACCAGCTTGAGCCATCCAGGCAGCCCCCTATTGGGTTTTTATAAATTTCTGACCTGAATTTTCTGTTGATGGATGACTTCTCCCTCTGAAACTTTCCCCATTTCTGATGTTATAGTTTTTCAGAGTATATCCTGTTAAGTACCTGACAGGATAGATTGCCATATTAAAAGAAGAAGTTATTTTAGTAGTTTTAGTCTATGCCTGGAGTTGTTTAGTGGCCAAATTCCAACCTGAAGTCTCTCTCTCTTTTTTTTAATTCCTTCATTGTTCTCCTGGCTTTAAGTTTACAAAGGATATATCCCATGTTTTTGTTCTGTACAGTATGTGTATTGGCTGTTGCATCATTGATACTATTCGAGGAGGCCAGTCCTTGTGGGTCATAGGGAGAAGCCCTTTTTTTACTGACAGTTTTATATGTTATAATAAAGAGTAGAGAAAGGTGATTTCCTAGGTGACATAGTGCTACATAAACACCTGTTTCATTAGATTGTTCAGTTTTTCAGAGAAAAGACTGTGCTTTCCTTATTTTCTACTAGCCTCCACTCTGCCATAATACATAATAGGTATCTAATTAAATAACCTATTCTGATAATTCTAGAAGAACCTGGGGAGGGTTTGTGATCTGGGTACTTGATTTTCTACATCTGTGCTTCCTAAATATTTAAACATGTTTTGACAAAAATATTTTTGTTTCACTGGTTAATTGGGATACTTAAAAATAACTTTATTCTCATAGATTAAAGGTCTTTTTTTAAAAACAGAATAAAGCTTTTTTTTTTCTTTTTTGTGGGGATTAAAACAAAAGCCTTTAAAAGTTGGCCATAGCAGAATGTTTAAAATATCCTTGTTAGGATGTTGATCTTCCCTTTCTCTTCTCCTTCCCCACCTGGCATATCCTGCTGTCTGCCTTTTCAACTAGAGCCCTTTCTGTTCTTTCAGTCTTGGTTTCTCCAGTTTCCAGAATCCTAGTGACGCATTCAAATTGTGGTTTTCATGTGATCTAAACTGCTAAGTGGTTTTTGCAAGTTGGATTTTTTAAAAGCCCTGAGGTGGTATTTTCTACCGTTTGCCTCTGTTTGGATTTGTTCTCCTTCTGTCCTGTTTGGTTTGGGCTTATTCCTCTGTTCTTGGAGGTTCTGCTGATTTTCTTGCATGCTTGCCAGCTCCTCTGTTGGAAAAATTCCATTTCCCTCGCAGGACACCCGTCCTTCTGTGCTGTGTCACATGAGATGACTCGTCAGAGTTCCTTTCAAGGCCTAGATCAGTTTTTATTTCCTCTGCAGCTCTTTCCCCTTCCCTGGGGCTTCTCACTTCTCACTTGTATCTGCGCAACCCTTATCCGTAGCCACTGCCCATTAAATGTCGAATTAGCCCCAGAGGACTAGTACAGGTACTGAACAACGTAGGAGCCTAGTCGGTTGTGTGAAATCTCCAAGAAATACCCCAGCTTGCTAAGACAGTGGGAGAATTAAAAAATTGCTCTTTTAGGTATTTGAGCAATCCAGTAATGACAACGTGGCTTCAAACAAGGGGCAGCATGCAAGTATCAAGTAGATTCAATTAAACTATATTGTTAATAGAGCCTATTCAAATGCTAGGTTGGAAAGAGCCCATTACCATTTTATTCCATGGAATAAAAAAATGTAACCTCAAAGGGTTGAAAAAGATATTCATTTCATATGAAATGAAATCTGCCTCAGATTTCACTGCCTCAGCCATTCACTGACCCTCATGCCAAATGTCTTTTGTATTTCTAAGACTAGATATCTAATGACTGAATATTTAATAAAAGTTGATTTCCCAAGATTCTTTAAATGACTACAAAATATGGGTAAAAAGCAAATCTATCTAAATAATCTCCCAAATTATGTTTGATAAAGCAGAAAAAAAATAATTTAATTACATTTCTTTCATTTAGTTATACAGCACTTCCCAGTGCCTGTCATTATGGCAGGAGGCCCTGGGTACAGCTGTGAATTAAAACCCTGGCTGGTTGGCCTTCAGCTCTGGAGGGGAGATGTCAAATAAAAAAGCAATAAAAATACACTAAAAAGTGCTATAATTGGGGTAGGCATAGGTGCTCTGAAACATGCCCTATGATCTCAGCTTTGGAGTACTGGGCAAGTCTCTCAGGAAGACCTGAATCCTTGTTTGAATCCCACTTCTGCCCCTTAGCTCGATGTGTGATTCAGGGCAAGTGACTTATGGCATCTAGCTCTTGATTTCCTGGTATGTATGTATGTATGTATGTATGTATTTATTTATTTAAAAGATTTTATTTATTTATTTGAGAGAGAGAGAGAATGAGAGATAAGAGAGCATGAGAGGGAAGAGGGTCAGAGGGAGAAGCAGACTCCCCGCTGAGCAGGGAGCCCGATGTGGGACTCGATCCGGGGACTCCAGGATCATGACCTGAGCCAAAGGCAGTTGCTTAACCAACTGAGTCACCCAGGTGCCCTCAATTTCCTGATCTTTAAAAGGAGACGAATGACCCCTGCCTCCGAAGGTTTTTGTGAGGACACATGAACGTGATGGTGTATTTCTCTAGAGTAGGGCCAGGCATACATAGTTGCAATTTATTTTATTATCCCATTTATGGCTTATGCTGCAGCAACTTGCCAAACAGGACTCGCTCAGGTTTTTGTCCACTCTGCACGCAAGCTTCAGAGATAACATGCCACTGTGGCATGTGACCCTTCTGGCCAAGTAGCGCTGGGGCGATGGGTAGGTGACTCTGGAGCGACTGCTTGGGACCCCAGGGTGCCCATCAACTTTGTTGTTGTTGGTGCCTCTGCAGCCATAGGCTTCCTCCTTCACTCCTCCTCTGACGGGTGTCTCCTGGGTGTGGAGTCAGTTGCTAGATTCTGTGGGGAGGAAAGCTGAATTATCCTTTCTTTGGATAGGCTGATGGGACTTTACAGAAGGGGGGACAGTGGGGTTGAATCAGGCAACTGAAGTGTCAAGCAGGGATACAGGTGACACTTGGTGCAGGAGTTAAGGGGGGGTGCTGTTTTTACACCCCCGAGTAGGGGGGGGTGCTTCCTGGAAGAGGTGACGTTTCACCTGGGCATGTAGGAGGTTGGTAGACCAGGGAAGGAGAACAGGGATGGCAAAACTCTGGTTGGCTTGGATATCAGGGTTGCATTTGAGAAGGTGTCCTGCTGTGAGTATATTACCTGTGGGCGAATCTTGTTTCTTGAATGTGTGGTATTACTCCCATCTTACTTAAGTAAGGGGGGGGAAGAGTTGGAATATCTAAGAAAGTATCTAGTTCTCCAGACTAGTCATGCCTTATTATTTAATGTTTATAGTTGTAAAATAAGCCTTTTCATTTCCGCATCTTAGGAAATTTGTAAAATAACCAAAGCGTTTTAAAAAGATCATCTGGGAACTTTAAAAACTGCCCTCCCCCTTCTAAAACAAAACAAAAAAATTCTAGTACCCTAAAGAAATGTGGACAATTCACAGTAATGTTCAAGTTTCTGTGAGTTCTTTATATGTTCCTTATTCATTTTTCAGTGGAAATATTAATGTGTGATTTTAGCAAAAAATTGCTTAATCTTAAGAATGTTTTATGCATTAAAAATACTTGCTTCTTTTCTTATATATTAATTGCCTCTTCTCCCTGCTTTGTTGTTGGCCTTTTAGCTTATTTATTGTGGGGTTTTGTTTTGTTGTTTTGTTTTTGGATATCTAGACGTTCTTATGGCTTCTCCCATTTCTTTTTTTGCTTAAAAGTATGTCTCTGTTCTGAGATCTGATGAGACTGTTCTTTTTTATGGCTTCATTTTTTACTTGTGACTCTTTCAATCCATCTGGAATTAATTTTGATATGAGATGTGGTTCTCTGTTTCCAAGTAGTTAACTAATTATATCAACACTGTTGGATAAATAATATTTTTTTACCTAGTGAATTATGATAAAACCTTAATATATATAAATATATAAATATGTATATATTTACTTCTAGCATATTCAAAAGACCTGATTACTTAAGTTTTATTTCTTAGGTTTCTGAATTTCCTTTACTATTTATACAGCGTACATCTTATTTGGTTAAGCTGTTTTAAATAATAGCTGTTCTTTACTTTTTTGGGGGGGGGCATGGGTGGTTTTGTAACAGATTACAAACTGACTTTCAGTGAGTCATATTTAACCTGTAAACATAATTTTGCTTGGCTTACTCATGTGAAAATGTAAAACAAAACAAAACCAAAAACAAACTATTGCCATCATTTAAAAATCTTCGGATTTTTCAAAGCTGTTCCAGAAAAATCTAAGGAGATGGCTTATATACTAGCCTATATTCCCACATGGTGAAAATCTGCTGGAGCCATGATATGGCCACCTTCCCGTCTAGAATAGATGTGGACGATCTGGTTTTCCATTGCTCCCCACCTCTCCTTAATGAGTTCTGTCTTGCTTCACTCATTGTACTGAGTTCAGGTATACACTCATTGCACCCGGCTCATAATTACTTGAATTTGTACTGCTGTTTTGTACAAGAAATTTTCATTGTATTAAATTTGATTCTTCATAGAACCTTTTGTCATAAGTTACTCAATATATTATATATATGTGTATATATATATATAAATCCACACACATCTATGTATGTATGTCTGTCGGATATAGCAGTGTTGAAGAAAAAATACTGTTCTTTATTAGATGCTACTTGAACATAGTCCCTTTTAAAATTTGCATTATTTCAGCACAAAAGCCTTGTGAGCACAAAGAAGCAGAATACTATTCTATAATGGGATTGAGAACAAATGCAAGAAGAAATAATTATTTAAGTCTTCAGGTTTAACAACAAAACTGCTTTTGTATAACGCCATACCATGTGTGAACGAATGTGTTTCCTCTCTGTTGGTGCGTGGAATGTTGTTTCTTGGCTGAATTCCTTCTTCACAAAGCCTTTGATACCCCCGCTTTCTTTCATTCTCAACTTTACCCACGTGTTAACTTACAAACCCCACAACTGCTGAGTGTGCTGGGTGTTTTGACTGCTGATTTTAGCATCACTGCTTCCTTTGTCCCCTTCTGTGATTCACATGAAATCAAACGAATAAAAATATTTTCAGTCTTCCTGGTAAGGATGAATCTGCGAGGTTAGTGAACGTTTGTTCCTATACGATCCCGCTTTGCAGTCCTCTTGTGGTGAATGCAGTGGCAGGACTTCTCTTCCTGTTTTGTTTCAGCTTGAGAAGAGGAATCCCCAGAGAACGCTGTGATGCTGGTGTATAGTCACAGTAGAAAGTGGCCCAGACCAGGACCCGTCTTCTCACCCCTAACCCCGTGTGCATTCCACCGTAACAACATTTTAAAATAGTGGAGATTCTGAAATGGTGGCCACACGTTTGTTTTGTTATTTTTTTGTTAGTCACCAAAATAGTTGACGAAGAGTGTAGTAATAAAAAGCAGAAAAGAGGGTAACCGTAAATTAATGCTTTAAACTTTTTTTTTAATAGTTGTAAATTAAGAGCATAAAGGAAAAGTACTTCTGTTTCAACAAAAGTGTGACTCTTGTCACACATGGGGAACCATTGGGTCACAGAACTTTAGGATTGGATCAAAGAATGAGCTAGTACCACCCCTCCCTCCCCCCAAAAAATCCCTGATCTTTTCAGTAAGAATTTAGGTTCTGTGTTGTTGCATTTTTGTTTTTTTTTTCTCTAAGTTGTACAGCTAGAGTGTAATTAAACTTGGAATAGAAATGGGAAGAAATGTCTCTTCCGGAGCCTGCCTGTCCTCCCTCAGTGTGGGATGAGTTCAGGATCTTTAGATGAGCCAGCGGAGGCTCTGTCCCAGGTTTCCACACAGCAGTTTGTAGCCCTGTGTTGTGAAAAAAAAACAATGATAAATGTGAAGAAATAGACTTTTCATGACTTGTTCAGTCTCTTTGCCTGCTAGGAAAAAGATTGTTATCAGAAAAGATTATTTTTGCTTTAGAAGATAGAATTGGAAAATAGGGAAGGGAATGTTCCTTTCCTGGAGCCCTTGGAAAGTTAGGGAGAATTTGAAGTTAACGGAAACATTTTGACAGTATGAGGACATAGTGTGTGCTCTCATTGGTGCTCAGAAATGTTTATTAAAAATCCACCTAAAAAAAAATCCGCTTAAATTGGCCAACAGTGTTAGGGGAGATAGTCTGTCTTTTCTGTATTTAACAATTAGGATACTTGTTTTCTCAAAAAGCTTCTTATAGCAAAAGAAAAGCAAATTCTAGTTCTAGGCAGTACCGGAGAAATGTTTGTAATGCTCAACCAAAGAGTCTCAGTATGAGGATGTCGGTGTTACTTTAGGCCCTCTTGACCTATTGATATATATTCTCAGTGGTGTTATAGAAATCACTGCAGAGGTTTTGGAAAGGAAATGATGTTTCTGATCAGAGGGTCTTATTAAATTCACACTGGACAGTTAAGGGAAATCTTTCCCAAGTTTTTTTTTTCTTCCCCAATTGTGATGATGATTATTTTTTTAATCAGACCAAAATTTACTCAGTTTTAAAAGAATCCCATTTCTTTGCCAAAATCTGCACAAGTTTGCTGTTTTAAGCCTGTGTTGTTGTTCTTATTATTTCTTTTAATGAGGGACAAGTGTCAGGGCACCACTTCTAAACACTAAGTGTAAGTATTGAAAAATACCGTGCTCCGTAAAAAGCCCATTAAAGGAAAAAGTAAAAAGCCCATTTGTGACTCTTCAGTCCTAACACTGTTTTGATGATTAATAAGCAGTGGCCTGGGTACAGATAGATTTTTCAGATAACTTCATCACACTTAGTGGTACTTTATTTATTTTTAGATCCTAATCTTATTTTGAGCTTCTCAGTAGATAAACTGTATATATGCATTTTCCCCCTGTTTAATCATAGTTGTCTGTGTTTTCTGACTTGTAGGAAGAAAAAAAGAAGTTTGACAAAGAGACGGAAAAGAACTATAGTCTAATTGATAAACATTTGAATTTATCAGCCAAAAAGAAAGACTCACATTTACAAGAGGTATTGTTTTTATTTTCTGTTTGTTTCTAAAATTCAATAAGCAGTGCATGCCTTTTCTTTTTAAAATGTGCTTTTCTTTTGTAAACTTTTCATCTAGGATTATTAGGGATGAAAAAAAAATGAACAGGTATCATCATGAATTAATAAAAAATTCTTGTGGAACAAGACACAAAATGATGAATACATCTTACAGTGATTAATTCAGTAGAGATTCATAGTATTAACATTTTCGGTTCTGAGTATATTTTCACAGGAACAATTTTATCTGGCATTACTGAAGAACAGATACATTATTTTCAGGAATAGACTTATTAATTGGCTTTCAAGATTTTTTGAAGAAATGAATTGAATTTAATAAGCTCATCTACCATTTTGCTATTATGTGAAGGCAGCATTAATCTTATTTAACACTGAAGATTCATGAGGTTCAGCTTCATTGGAAGGAGGGCCTCTGTTTTACTTGTGTTAATAGACTTTTTTTTTTGGAGGGAGCCATGAGTAAGGAGAAAGGAATTTATATCTTATCTCTCATTTTGTCTGTCTTTGTCTTTTCTAAATTCCCTGGCACTTGGGTTTTCTCACTCACACACTTGAGTGGAAACTCAATGGTTTGCAATTTGGAACATATGTTTTCATTAAAAATAATGCTGTTTTGCAGCTGTTGGGATCTTGACTCATCCCACAAAAGTGTGATATTTTTCTCATTTTGTTTATTTTTAAACACATAAGGAATCTGGGCATAATATACCACTATAATATACACTTATTGAAGGATCATCAAAATGACACTAACAACATTGGCTCCAGTATATTTAAATGCCAGATATGCAGTTGCACACCCTGTGTATGTGTGGTCATTTTGACGTTCCCCACTTGTCACATTTACTTTTTCCTCTTTAATAACTTTAACTGACATTTGGAAGGTGTTTGAGTTTATAAAAGAGAAGGGAGGGGCGCCTGGGTGGCTCGGTCATTTAAGCATCTGCCTTCAGCTCAGGTCATGATCCCGGGGTCCTGGGATCGAGTCCCACATCAGGCTTCCTGCTCAGCGGGGAGCCTGCTTCTCCCTCTGCCTCTGCTCCTCCCCCACACTCGTGTGCATGCTCTCTCTCTCTCTCTCTCTCTCTCGCTCCCACACTCCCTCTCAAATAAATAAATAAAAAATCTTGAAAAGAAAAATGAAAGAGGAGGGAGCTTTTATACTACTGAATCCTCACAATACCATAGGTAGGTAGGGCTCCCTTTTCTCCTCGTTCCATATTATGTGGAAAACCATATAGTTGTTATATATGCTCCGTCATCTCCTTCCCTCTGTCCATTTTGAAATGATAGCTGTTGTTTTTATCGGCTCTCCTTATGCCAGAGGCTTTCTACCTGTCTTCTCCTCTCATCTCTCTTTTCAGGTATTCTGAAGGGATTTTTCATGCTGCTAGTAAATTTCCGTCTTCACTTCACTCTCTAATTACGTATCTCATGGGAGCTGTTGAGCAGGCAAAATCTTTATGGCCATCCTTGGCCCTTCCTCTCCTATGCCACACCTACTTTCTCAGCATATGTCTTCCTTAGCTTCAGAATATTCTCAGGATATGGCCACCTCTGACTCCTACCACCATCACCCTGGCCCGTGCTGCTGGCATCTCTCACATGGATTACCGTAAAGGCCTCTTAATTGGTCTCCCTGCTTCCACCTATGTATTCCTACAGTTTATATTCTGTACAGCAAGCAGAGTGAGCCTTTATGTTGCTTCTCTTCCCCAGACCCTCCCTAACAGCTCTCTCCAGAGGCCCAGGGCCCACCCTCCTGTCCTCACACCCACATGGGCTGTTTTGCTCTGACTGACTGGGACAAGCATACTCTAGGCTCAGGGCCTTTGCATAGTATGTTTCCAGCCCAGACCCAGATGCTTTACTCCTCCATGTACTCTCAAATACTGTCCACACAGAGTTCACCTTACTAGAGAAGTTCCTGACCATCTTATTTAAAGTACCCTCCCTTATGCTGCTTTGATTTTTTTTTCATACTCTTACACACATTTGACATACCATATATTTGGTTGTTACATGGCTTCTTGCACTCACATGTAAGCTCCTCGAAGGTGACAACATTGTTTGATTCGGTACTCTGTCCTTTACACCTACTCCTTAGCTAGTCAGGGAGTAGGCACTTAATACATATTTATTGAATGAAGAAGTGTGAAGATGCTTGCACAGTGAGCTGGGGCTTCATTAATTTCATCATTCCCAAAGATAATTAAACTCCAGATCAGAAATTTGAAGAGACCCTCGAGACGAATAATTTTAGTTTCATTTAAATTATATATTCTGTCCCATCTTGCTGTTTGCTCTTTACAAACATACACACTCCCACTTGAAACAGCTTTCTATTACAAGTGTGAAGGCCTTAAAGGGGGGCGGATGCTCTTTAAAAGGAAAAGGTTAGATTTGGATCTTTATTGATTTTGGCATTGGCTTATGTATTGCTAATCTGCAGTGAACTGAGTTGTCCTAGAGAGGTTTATAAAGGTTGCTGAGAGTGGTACTGAACAAAGGCATAAAAACTTGTATCATTCTTTCTCCTTGTTTCAAATGAAAATAACAGGAGACACGTGTCACAGACAGCAGGCTGGCTATTTGATAATTCTGTTAAGACCGTTACCTATAACTCTCCATTTACTGGGTACAGTAGCTTCTACTTCCATCCACACTCCCAACTTCTAATATTTGCACTAGAACAAGTATCAGACATTTGAGAAAAAATCTATTTCTGTTAATTTTTGAAGTACATTTTTGTTTTTTGAGTAGTCAAATGATTATATTTCAGTACATATGACCAGGGAAGTAGATCTTTTGAATAACTTTGCCTGAGAATGGTCTATTCTCATGATACATATTTATAGCAGGAATGGCCAGAAATGAGATGATGATCAAATAGAAGTTTGTTTAAAAAGTCACTTTTGCTTGGTATGGTAAAAAGTAGAGTTTGAATGTGTGTTTTCCCATACAACCCAGCGATTAACCCAATTCTCAGTCTACCTGGAGACCGCATCATTTCCAACAGGTAAAGGGCTCCGTCCCACAAGATGGTCCCTTCTTCAGATACCAGTTGCAAATCAAGGTTGTTTACCTATGCCTCTGACCTACTGGCTATAAATTAGACGTTCCCACCTTCCCCTCCTCCAGCTTGATTCATTTGCTAAGAGTGGCTCACAGAACTGAGATAAAACACTTACTTATATTTACTAATTTATCGTAGAGGATAATATAAAAGCTAGAAATGAATAGCCACATAGGGTGGGGTCTGGAAGGGTCCCAAGCCCAGAACTTCTGTCCCCGTGGAACTGGGGTGTGTCACTCTCCAGGCTCTCGTGTGCGTGCGTCCATCCACGGGGACGTTCCAGGGTTTTTACAGAGCTCAGTCTGTGGTACCCCTCCCTCTACCCACTGCCAGATGTCAGTGGGCAGGACTGAAAGGTCCAGCCCTCTAATCACTTAGTCTTTCTGGTGCTCTGTAGAGGCCCCACCCTAAGTCACCTCAGTAGCATAAACTCAGGTGTGCTCCAGAGGGGCTCTTTATACAGATATAAAAGATACTCCTGTCACTCAGGACGTCCTGAGGGATTTAGAAGCTTTTTGCTTTATTCCATGTATAGCACATTCGCATTCTTGTGCAACCATCACTACCTTCCGTATCGAGAGCTCTTTTCTTCTCCAAAGACTGAAACTCTGTGTCCGTTGAAAACTACTTCCCCAGCTCCCTACCCCCAGCTCCTGATAACTGCCCTTCTGCTTTCTGTCTCTATGAATTTGTTTTAGGTACCTTATGAAAGTGGACTCCTACAGTATTTGTCCTTTGTGGCTTGCTTATTCCATTTAGCATAATGTTCTCAGGTCCATCCATGTTATAGCACATGTCCAAATTTCCTTCCTTTTTTGAGGCTGTATAATATTGTCTATATCTATGTATGTATATATCACATTTTGTTTATCCGTTTGTCAGTGGACACTGGTTGCTGCCACCTTTTGGCTTTTGTAAATAATGCTGCTGCGAACAGGGTTATATAAGTCTTTTTTGAGTCCCTGTTTTCAGTTTTTAGGAGTATATACCCAGAAATGGAATTACTGTATCATGTGATAATTCTGTGTTTAAATTTTTTGGAGAACTGCCATGCTGTTTTTCTTTCTTTCTTTTTTTTAAAGATTTTATTTATTTGACAGAGAGAGACACAGCGAGAGAGGGAACACAAGCAGCAGGAGTGGGAGAGGGAGAAGCAGGCTCCCCGCGGAGCAGGGAGCCCGATGCGGGGCTCGATCCCAGGACCCCGGGATCACGACCTGAGCCGAAGGCAGACGCTTAACGACTGAGCCACCCAGGCGCCCCTGCCATGCTGTTTTTCATAGCAGCTACATTTTTTTGCATTCTCACCAACAGTGCACAGGGTTCCAATTTCTTCACATCCTCAGCAACACTTGTTTTCTGTTTGTTTTTTTTTTTTTAATTAGTTTTGTTATTATTTATTTTTTTGATAGGTGTGAGGTTGTATCTTGTACTTATATTTCCGTAATGATTAGTGCTTTTGAGCATCTTTCCAGGTGCTTATTGCCATGGCTTTGGAGAGTTGTCTGGATAAATACTTTAAAAATTGGCCAAGTTAGGAAATATGTGATGCCTTGTTAAGAGTGGTTTCTAGGATGACAGTTATTGTTCTGCTGTTCCTCCATGGAACCCAGCTTCTCCGCCAATTCCCTTCTAGTTAGATAAGATAAGCTGGAACCCCTTCCCCCTGCCAACCTTGGAATAGTCTCCTGACCATCTGGTGCCTGTTTACTCTCAGAGGACGGCACATTTTGAGGGCCTAAGAACATGATTACCTGTAGATGGGCTTTAAGCCCTGGCCTACCTTTTGAGAATCAGGTTCTTTTATTTTCCTTTCTTTAATTGAAGTATAGCTGACACAGAGTGTTACATTACTTTCAGGTACAGCATGGTGATTTGACAGCCCTGTACATTATGCTGTGCTGACCACAGGTGTAGTAGCCCCACCTGCCTCCATACAGCGCTGTTACAACACTGTTGACTCTATTCCTGGGCTGACCTCTCATCCCCATGACTTATTCATGCCATAATCGGAAGCCTATACCTCCTCTCCCCTTCACACATTTTGCCCATCCCTCCACCCGCTCCCCTTTGACAACCATCAGTTCTCTGTTCTAATGGGTCTGTTTTTGCTTTTTTGTTTGTTTGTTTAGATTCTACATATACGTGAAATCATGTAGTATTTGCCTTTCTCTGTCTGACTTAGCACAACAGCCTCTAGGTCCATCCGTGTTGTTGCTAGTGACCCCTCCCCCCAAAAGCTCCTCCTTTTTTATGGCTGAGTAATATTCCGTTGTATGTATATCTACCACATCTTTATCCATTCATCTATCAGTGGACACTTGGGCTGCTTCCAGATCTTGCCTATTGTAAATAATGCTGCAGTAAACATAGGGGTGCATGTGTCTTCTCAAAGTAGTGTTTTTGTTTCCTTTGGGTTAATACCCAGAAGTGGAATTACTAGATCATATGGTATTTGAGAACCAGATTCTTGAGATGGTACCCTAGCTGCCACTTCCTCACCTGCTGCCTTCAGTTGTGCGTCCTGGGGTGACTAGATTTCCCAGGCCAACTGCATTCTTAGAGGATTTGTCAGTGGAAATAATGTTTATGTGATTTTGAATGTATGTGTATGGTTCAACCTTGGGGGTCAGTTGGGGTTGGGGTGAGTTTTTCGTGAAGAGCCATTCTGTTTGATGTTCAGTCCTTGGGGTCAAGCTCATCATAAATGGCAGGAGTTGGCAAACTTTTTCTGCAGAGTCAGGTGGTAAAAATTATGTTTTTGTAGACAGTAAGGTTCCTGTTGAAACTAACTCAGTTTGACTGCCCCAGCGGGAAAGTGACCATGGAAGATACATAAACCAGTAGCTGTGACTATGTTCCAGTACAACTTTATGTAGAAAAACGGGCTGGGGGCCATATTTGGCACAGGGCTTGTGGCATTGCCAACCTCTGATCAAATGTTTCACTCCTCACCATCTCTGATTTAACCAGCCTCTATTGCTTTAACATAGGCAGATATCCAAGTGGAGCAGAACCGGCAGCACTTTTATGAACTATCTCTTGAATATGTATGTAAGCTTCAGGAAATCCAGGAAAGAAAGAAGTTTGAGTTTGTGGAGCCTGTAAGTATCATAGAAGGTTGTTCTGTTGTTAGATTTTTGTGATATAATAGAGATGTTTTTCTCTCCAGGTGGAATTACCATTGTTGAGGGCCATAGTGCATACACGTGAAGCACAAGGCATCATAAATTATAAAAGTGGACACCCATCACCATGAAGTCAAGGAACCACCTACAAATTAGTGGTTCTGAGCCTTATTGGCACAGCAACATGTAGGGAATATTAGTTCTTAAAGACTCGGCAATCAGGTGGTATTTCTGCCACCCTATTGTAGGTCCACCCTTTAAAGAGAAGCCCTGTGAAAGAAGTGTTAGGATGGGAGAGACAGTGGTGGTGGTGATGGATAATCTTCACTCTGCTCGAGTTGGTTCTGAAGCAAGCACACCAGTTCAAGTTTTGGTACTTTGAACAATTATTGGTAACAAATTATTTCTAACACAACTCAGTGCTTATGGCAACCTGTAAAAACCAGCATGTGGAGCACTTGAAACTATCTTGTGAGTTACTCTGGCCATTCTTTAGACCTATTTATAGACATGTGATTTGTGTTTGTGCTTATATAGATGTATTCTAATAGCTTCAGTTCTTTATATATTTTTGTATATATATAATGTATACAGACACATATGAATATATGTAAAAGGTAATTTGTACTGTGGGTTTTAGTGAAAAAACCAAGAAACATTGAAATTTATGATTCTCAAGATTAATTTTAATGTAGCTGTTTTTGCATGTGATTTTTTTAAAAGAACTTTACTGAGATAGAATTTATATCCCATACAATTATTCATTTTATGTGTGATTTTGAGAAACAGAAAAAATAACAAAGTAATGATTAATTTAAAATTGACATTCATGGACGCAATGGTCTAGTTAGAGTAATAGAATTAATCTTATTTACTTATTTAAGATTTAATTGAGAAACAAATATAGCGACAGAGATAGGAGAGATAGCACGAAGCGGGGGAGGAAAGGGAGAAGCAGGTTCCCCTGCTGAGCAGGGAGCCCGATGCAGGGCTCACTCCCAGGACCCTAGGATCGTGACCTGAGTCGAAGGCAGATGCTTATCCAACTGAGCCACCCAGGCACCCCTAGAATTAATCTAATTTAAACAATGAGAGAAAATTTCATTTCCATAAACCTTTCTTTTATGTGAAATACTAATAATGACCTGCATTTATTGAGCATTTACAGTGCTCATTGTTCAAGTCATTGTTCTAATACTTCACCGTGCTCATGTGTTTATTCCACACACTAGCTCCATAAGGAGATATTTTTATGATCCCACTAAGCAAATAAGGAAATGGAAGTACAGAAAGTTTCAGTAATTTGCCCAAAGTCCCATACGGAGCTGAAGTTGGGGATTGACCCTTGCTGGCCACTTCGCATTAGAGTCCCAGATTCCTAACCATTGTGCCACGTGACATTATGAAGAAAATGAATCTCAGGATTTCCTTAATTCCTACCCCAAATCACTTTTACTCATTTTAAATTGACATGTTGGGCAAAAGCAGGTGCCCTTTACTCAGGAGGGGCAGGTTGAGGGTAGGTCAGAACTCAGAGCTTAATTATCACTCTGTCTCTACCTGTCTCTGCCCCAGTCACTGAAGGTTTATAGATAAAATAGAGAAGTCACAGTGCACTGGACGCCATTGAAGAGAGCTTTTAGCTTTTTAATTCTGTGATTTCACTTTCATTATAGATTGTATTGACCTATGGTGATAAAATTTCAATTATAAATGAAGGTAGAGATTTTCTTGACCAAAATGAACAATGGGTGATATAGAACTCCATTTCTCCAGTACACTATACTCTCAAAGCTATCTAATGGCTCTGATATTTAAGGAAAAATAACACACCTTCCATTTTGTAAAAGGACAAATTAATAAAATTAATAAATAATATGTAGTTAGATTTAATTAATTCCGGTGACTTCTTTTAATTATTTTACTTCAGTAGAATCACAATGGGTTGAGGGGGACAATATGTGGCTGTTCTTATTCTACCCCCCCCACCCTGAGTTTTTGTTTGTGCTAATGTTATTTTTTTCCCCCTTTGTCTTAGATGCTGTCCTTTTTTCAGGGAATGTTTACTTTCTATCATCAGGGCCATGAACTTGCCAAAGACTTCAATCACTACAAAATGGAACTACAGATCAACATTCAGAATGTAAGGAAATGGAAGTTTTCTGGTATAAAAGGATGTTTGAGATGTGTATTTTTCATTTTGTTTTATGAAAAGCCTTAAACCAAAACCAGGCTGAGCTGTTGGTGTTGAGAAACTGAGGCTACGTTGCCACCTTCTGGTCAGTTCTCAGTGTAACAAACTGCTCTTCAATTAGGTGAGGCTCAGGAATTCTGCCACCTGGCGGCTCTTTTTTTTTTTTTTAGATAATGAATTTGTTTTAAAAATTTTTCTTGTCTTACTTTCAGAAAAGTCACTAGATATATGTTTTAAATCAGGAGTTCCATAATTTATTATTTTTTCCAGTTTTATTCAGATGTAATTGACATACAGTACTATATACGTTTCAGTTGTACAGCGTATCGACTTGGCATACATATGGCAAAATGATTACCACGTTAAGTTTAGTTAATGTCTGTCACTTCATACCGTTACAGAAACTTCTTTTTCTTGTGATGATAACTTTTAGGATCTATTCTCTTAGTAACTTTTCAAATATGTTCTACAGCGGTGTTAACTGTCACCATGTTGCACTTTGTAGGGATAATTGTAAGGATAAACTTTGTTACGTAACTTTCAGTCTTTCATGTAGGGAGCAAACAAAAGAACATACTCCACTTCAGTTGTAAGGCATTTCATTTATAATGGTCTCAATTTCTTAATTACCTGTGTATTTTACTGGATTTTTAATCCCAGATAGGCTTATAGTTCAAGAGTAATTTCTTCCCCATGTTTAGGCATACTCACTAATGTATTGAGTTCACAGTTGCTGTTGGGCTCTATTATTTTCCTGGAAAGTATATGCTTTCAAAGAGGTCTTGGATAAAGAGATTTAAGAGAGCTGTATTAAACGGTATAACAGGGGATTTTGATCAGAAGGTGGTGGATGTTTTTCCTCTCAACACTTATATTGACTTTGGAAGTATCCTCACTGAAATTCTTTTCAGGTTGTGTTTAGTATAATTTTAGGCCTCATTAGAAAAAAAATGAGTGAGTTTTGGGACAAGCACATTCTAGCTCATACTGAAAGACATATGAAGGATGGGACTCTGCTGTTTGCTGCCTGACTTTCAATTTGCTATCATCATAGAGATCGAGGAGGAATGGTTTTGTGTAGATTTTGTTCCTAAGTGTTTTGTATAGTTCCCTACATTTGGGAATTTAGATGATGAAATCTCGCTCTCTTTCTCTCTCTCTTTTTCTTTTTTTGGTAATTCAAGTGTCATTTGTTTTTATAGATTATTTTGGTGTTGAGCTGGGTTAAATAACTAAAGGAGTAACCATCCCCATTCACGGCCCCCCACTCTCAGAGACCACAATGTGACAGAATTTTAAAAAATATCAAAATGTATATGTATGTGTGGATTAGTTCTAATTTTAAAATTGTCTCTATAGGTAGTAGAATAGTCTAATGTTGCTGCAGTTTTTTCAGAATACTTTTGCAGACAGCAGAACACAGTTTTGTAAAAAGAATGCTATATAGTTGGTTTAGAAGATTAATTATACTCCTGATGTTTTCCTCTACCACCTGGCAGAGGAAATTTACCTCTTCTGCCTGGATGTCATCTGTCAAGTGCAGGGCTGGCCTGGATGAGAACCTTCAGGCAGAACTGGTTCCAAAATTTGTGGGGTCAGTATAAGGTGGGAAGGCAGGGCCCTTATTTAAAAATGAAGAATTTCAAGACCGTGACAGCAGAGCATTAAACCAAGAGCATGGCCTTCTGAGCACAAGGCCCCCTGTGGTTGCACAGGCTACATGCCCACGAAGCTGGCTGCATCTCGGTGTCTGGGATGAGGGGTGGGCATATCCGCAGACGATCCCTGCGCAGCTTGCCTGTGGGTTTGTGGGTGGAAGTACTTTTGTAACACGTCCGTGTGGTAAAAGGGATGTAGTTTCCTTATATGCACCAAATGATTTCAAGAGATTAAATATTTCAGTGTAAATGAGCAATGCCCGGTCATGAAGTATTAGAAGAAAAACCTAAAAACAAGCTATCCCTTGAAATGGTTCACAAAATAACTTGGTTAACATCCTTACTACATTCAGAAGTTAACTTACACATTTGATAACAGTCACTTCCCATAGAGAAATGGGCAAAGAACGGTTGGCTGGAACATTTTTCTGAATCCTCTGGAACTCAGGGATTGCCATCAGTAAATGGCCCTAAAACCTCTTTTCTAAATACTCATCTCTTCGTTTTGTTCTGCTTCTGAGGCTGCTCCTGCACCTCTTCCATGCAGAGCCTCTTCTTTACACCTCACCTGCAGTTTTGAGAACACCTGATCGAGGTGTCTTTGCTTTCGTGTTTGTGCTTAGCTAATTCTTTTCCCTTCAGAAATGCCAGCACCTTTGAAGCACATGCCACTCCTTCTGTGGTACCTGCTGTACCTGAGTGTTGCTGTAGTTTGTTCATTTCTTGGCCATTTCTCTCATTACCTGATGATATCAGCTTTTAGCATAATAAAGGGAAATGCTGGCAATGGCCATGAATTACAAAAATCCCAGTTATGTGTTCTTTTTTATGCGATGTATATTTATGTATTTGAGGAAATAGATGCAAATATTAAAACCAAATCGTAGGGCGCCTGGGTGGCTCAGTTGGTTGGGTGTCTGCCTTCGACTTGGGTCATGATCCCAAGGTCCTGGGATCAAGTCCCACATCGGGCTCCCTGCTCTGTGGGGAGCCTGCTTCTCCTTCTGCCCCTCTCCCAACTCGTTCTCTCCATCTCTCACTCTCTCAAATAAATAAAATCTTAAAAAATATAAAACCAAATATTAGCATTTAATATCTGTGTGCTATAATGCTATGGATAATTTTGGTCAACTTTTAAGAACTTTAGTAAAAAAAACAGCAAGATCGTTTTACAAAATCAGAAAAAAAGGTAAAAGTTACTTAAAAATGAAAACAACCTATTTTCCCCATCTGGTTTCACCTTTTCTGTCATAAAAATGGCAACATCTCTTTTAGTTTTTTGAAAGCAATTTATTCCTCATCCACTTTCTATAATCCAGAGTAATACATGGAAAGCAAAACAGAGCAAGATGGCTTTTAGAAAATAGATTTTCAAGAAAAATATAAATTGCATCAAAATTGAAGTATATTTTAAAAAACTAAATTTAAACTTTTGTTATCTTTATCCCCAGAGGAATGTGGGGAAAGAGAAACTAGAATAGAATTCTTCCTAGAAGGAAATGTAATGTGTGAAATCTTAGAATTCATGAAGAATCCCCAGAAGATCCTAAGAATAGTTAAGATTTTAAGAATATGCCCAAATATTTTTGTTACAGTGTTGTGAGAAAAGTAGAACACTAAAACAATAAACTATGTTTTTTTAAAAAAAGGGATTGGAAGTGATTGTGTAAAAATACAAAAGCGCTTATTTCTGAGGGATAGGCTTATGGTCACTTTTAATTGCTTTTAAACCTTTTCTTTCTGCCCCCAAGACTGGACTGTTTGTGTCCCTTCCCTCTTTCTTTTTATAATGTTGTGGATTTGTTTTTATATTCTGAAAAAAAATTTTTAAAATATACTTTCTCTTGCAATCAGATTTAAAACAATAAGCTGTTGGTTTGATATTGAAGATTTTCCTTTATCCTTTGACAGGGAATAATTGTGACTTTTGGGTGACTTCATTGTAATGGTAGTCATGGTAGTAATGTCATCTATATTTATTTTCTTATCATGTACCAGCTACTCCCCGTGTGCTTTATTTGGAGTATGCACATTTCATCTTCCTAGAAGTCCTGTGACGGAGACTTTGTTATTCCTAGTTTACAGATGAGGACACTGAGGACAGTAACTTCCTGCCATCCTGTTGCTTTCAGGTCGGGTCCAGCATTGGAACTTGGGCAGAGTCCCTCCAAGGGACCATGGTGGTTGGCTTCAGATTCTGTGCTGGGATATAAATGGGTCACTCATGGTGTATCTGGGGTCCGTACGTATGGGAGCGGGGGAACGTCTTGATATGGCCATCTGCTTGCCCAGACCTTAGCAACCTGTGGATAACACGGGAGTCCTTTTAATTGTAGGAACTCAGATTTAGGCCCTGATGGTGAATCTCCGCTCACCTCCACCTGTCACCAGTTCTAAACTGTGTTTCCCTCATCCCCATGGAAGGTGTCTTATATGGGATTTAGACTCTATCACCTATTCACCTGGGGTCTGTTGCCTGATGTTCCTTTTTCTGCCACCTCCCTCTGCGTGGGGCATTTGAGGGGCAGTATGGGGATTACAGTGAGGGGATGTGTGTGTGTGTGTATAGGGCCTTATCCCTTTTCTGTTACATTATTTTGCAAGGTTACTAAGGCAGGGCTGCATGGGGCCCACCCTCATGTTTTAGAGCTGTTTCATGAAACCTTTTTCATATTTTTAATTATACTTTGCCTTCCTTTCTCCTCTGAATGAGGCCATGGGGCCAGGATGGGAAAACTTAAAATGGCTATCTGTCCTTGGAATTAGCCTTTTCTCTCTGCCTTGAAAGCTTTATTTCTGGGTATAGCACGGAGAAAAGCTCCTCTCTCTCTCGTCTTCCTTTTTCCCTTACTATGGGAGTGAACCTATGCTAAGCCTGACCCACCAGGTTTCTAGACATACTCAAATGTGTCTGAATTCCAGCTTCGTCCCCAAATTGAATCCTCCTCCTCCCAAGGAGGTGATGTAATAACATACTTAATTTATAAGGCTTAATTTAAGACTAGTTTATTTGGAGATTTATTTAAGAAAGTATACAAGGAAAGGAATTTCCTTTTCCTTTTCCTTTTTACTGACAATGGATAGCACCAGACTATCTCAGAGGTTATTTTGAGGATTAAAGCACCAAAAAGTGTTTTCAGTAATTCCAACCACAGTGTAAACACTCTAATGGTCACTTACTGTATCGTTTCCAGTCTAACATTATTATTATTTGATGATAATATACACCTGGAATTTAGGAATTGGAGATTGTGAGGCTCTAGCCATTCTGTTATTTATGTTCAAATTTTAAAAAATGTTGGGGCTCCTGGGTGTCTGCCTTCAGCTCAGGTCATGATCCTGGGGTCCTGGGATAGAGCCCCGCATTGGGCTCCCTGCTCAGTGGGGAGCCTGCTTCTCCCTCTGACCCTCCCCACTCTCATGCTCTCTCTCTCTCTCAAATAAATAAAATCTTTATAAAAAATTAAAATATGTAATTTTTATTCCTGTTCATAATTTACCTAAAATGGTAAAATCCTTCCCCTCCCTTCCCAGTGCAGAGTCCTACACATCTGAGGAAGTAGGACAGTGAGGGCAGGTGGTACTCCATGGAGGGGTCTGCAGCAGGGAAGGTGGGGGTGATGGTGATGGTGGGGGTGGGAAGGGTATAGAGGCAGCCTGAAGAAGAGGTGGCTGGTGTATTTGGGAGATTGGTTACATTGAGCAGATGTATTAATTGAACAAATAAGTAAATAGATTGAGGATATGGGAGCTAGATTTCTCACTCTCTGAAAAGAAATGTACAAAACGGGGTAGGGAGGGGTGCCTGGGTGGCTCAGGCGGTTAGGCTACTGACTATTGATTTTGGCTCAGGTCATGATCTCAGGGTCATGAGATCAAGCCCCATGTTGGGTTCCCCGCTGAGCAGGGAATGTGCTTGAGAGTCTCTTTCTTCCCCTCCCCCCCCCGCTTGCATGTGCTTGTGCATGTGCACACACACTCTCTCTCTCTCAAATAAATCTTCAAAATTGGGAAGGGATAGGCTAGAAAGAAACTGGAGTATTGGATTGGGATTATATTTACTTGTATGAACATACGGGGTTTTCAATATAGAGAGATATAGAAGTGTATGTGTAAAAAAAAAAAACACAGCCTATCTTTGTGTACACATATATACATCCATGTAGTTTTTCTGTCTGCCAGGAACACCCAGAAGCAGTGACACCCCTTTAACTGTGACACACTGTGCTCAGATTTTGGTTTCTAACTTCTACACTCCACTAAAAGGAACAAGGGCTTCTGGAGGTAGAGGGAAATCATTGCTTCTAGGACTGGGACAGAGAAAGTATAGGATGAACCCAGGACTCCTTTTGGGACCAGAAAGTAAGGGATTACTCAATTAAGGGGGTGTGTCAAAAGATACAAGATTCAGCTAGAAGGGGCCCCTGCTGGTCCAGTCCCAGGACAATTTGAGTATTAATATAAATAATGAGAGTATTGGGTGCAACTCATGAGATTAACAGGAATATCTGTGTGTGTGCAGGTGTGTACTCTGTGTGTGTGTGTGTGTGTGTGTGTGTGTGTGTGTGTGTGTGTGTGTCCCGGCATCTGTCACACGGCATGCACATATCTGTATATGTGTGTGTGTGTATACAGGCATGCCTCGCTCTATCATGCTTTGTTTTTTTAAGCGTCACAGATACTGTGTTTTTTACAGATTGAGGGTTTACGGCAATGTGTGTAATACAAGTCTATTCGTATTTTTACAGTAGCAGTTGCTTACCTCGTGTCTCTGTCTCACGTTTTGGTAATTCTTGTGATATTTCAAGCTTTTTCACTGTTGTTACATTTGTGATCATGATCTGTGATCTTTGATGTTACTGTCAAAATTGTTGTGGGGCGCCACAGACTGTGCCCATATAAGATAGTGAATGTAATCGATGAAAGTTGTGTGGTTCTGACTGCTTCACTGACCAGCTGTCCCACACCCCCGTCTCTCTCCTTCTGTTCAGGCCTCCCTATTCTCTGAGACACAATATTGAGATTTGGCCAGTGAATAACCCTACATTGGCCTTTAAGTATTCAAGTGAAAGGAAGAGTCACACATTAAATCAAAAGCTAGAAATGATTAAGCTTAGTGAGGAAGACATGTCAAGAGCCCAGATAGGCTGAAACCTAGGCCTTTTGCACCAAACAGCCAAGTTGTGAGTGCAAAGGTAAAGTTCTTGAAGGAAATTAAAGGTGCTACTCCAGTGAACACATGAATGCTAAGAAAGCAAAACAGGCTTATTGCTGATATGGAGAGAGTTGGAGTGATCTGGATAGATCAAACCAGCCACAACATTCCCTTAAGCCAAAGCCTAATCCAGAGCAAGGGCAATAACTCTCTTCAGTTCTATGAAGGCTGAGAGAGGTGAAGAAGCTCCAGAAGAAAAGTCAGAAGCTGGCAGAGGTTGGTTCATGAGGTTTTAAGGAAGAAGCTATCTCTATAATAGAAGAGTGTGAGGTAAAGTAGCATGTGCTGATGGAGAAGCTGCAGCAAGTGATCCAGAAGGTCCAGCTAAGATAATTCATGAAGGTGGCCTCACTACACAGCAGATTCTCAGGGTAGATAATGTTTGGCTTCAAAGCTTCAAATGATAGGCTCACTCTCTTGTTAGAGGCTAATGCAGCTGGTGACTTTAAGTTGAAGCCGGTGCTCATTTACCATTCTGAAAATTGTAGGGCCCTTAAGAATTAGACTAACTCTACTCTACCTGTGCTCTATGAATGGAAAAACAAAGTCTGGATGACAGCACATCTATTAACAGCATGATTTACAGAGTATTTTAAGCCCTCTGTTGAGAGCTAGATGCCACTAAGAACATTCGTCATTCATGGGAAGAGGTCAAAATATCAATATAAGCAGGAGATTGGAAGAAACTGATTCCAACTCTCAAGGATGACTTTGAGGGGTTCAAGACTTCAGTGGAAGAAGTCACCACAGATATGGTGGGTATAGCAAGAGAACCAGAATTAGAAGTGGAGCCTGAAGCTGGGACTGAATTGCTGCCATCTCATGGTAAATCTTGAACAGATGAGTTGCTTTTTATGCACGAGCAAAGAAAATGGTTTCTTGAGATGGAAGCTACTCCTGGTGAAGATGCTATGAAGATTGGTTAAAATGACAACAAAGAAGTTAGAACCTTCCATAAATTTAATTGATAAAACAGCAGCAGGGTTTGAGAGGGTTGAGTCCAACTTGGAAAGAAGTTCTGTTGTTGGTAAAATGCTACCAAATATCATTGTTGTCTTATTTCAAGACATTGCCCCAGCCGCCCCAGCCTTCAGCAGCCATCACCCCGGTCAGTCAGCAGCCATCAACACTGAGGCCAGACCCTCCCCCAGCAAAATGATTATGACTGAAAGCTCGGATGATGGTTAGCATTTTTTTTTTTTGGCAATATAGTATTTTTTACTTAAGGTATGTACATTTTTAAGACGTAATTCTATTGTGCACTTCATAGACTACAATATAGTGTAAACATAACTTCTATATACACTAGGAAACCCCAAAATTCATTTGACTTGCTTAATCGCAATATTCGCTTTATTGCAGTGGCCTGGAACTGAACCCGTAATATCTCTGAAGTATTTATATGTATAAATATTATACACACACACACGTTGAGAAAGAAGTGAGGGTTGGGAGGAATCTAAATAAAGTGACAAAGAGGCAAATAAATAAAATCGGTGTATAATTAGTATTAAAATGAGGACAAGAAATCCTGGAGGTATGGGAAACAGGGAGGCAAGAGAGGACTGGCCATTAACAAATGAGTCCCACCCTCCTTGCAATCCTGCATTTTGTTCTAGTACCTACATTTTTTTTTTTTTTTTAAACTCTCAGCTTGGGTTTAAAATAAGTTTCTGCAGATAAGTTTTCCCCTTTGCAATCCACATTTATCAAACTCCCATTCCCCTAAAAAATGTGTACCATCCTACCATTTTTCTGTTCTAGGACCCTTGGTAACCCCTTTCGTTGTAGGGAGGAGAGGGGAGGGATTTCAATAAAAATTTTTTTAATCTCTGCTTTTTCACAATTTCACATCAGCAGTTTTTTGGTGTTAATACAGTTATTTCAGAGTGTGGATAAAAGAAATGTCCAGAAACTTGGTGTTGCTGACTCATCATGCTTGCCTTGGTAATTTCGTCACTTCACCTTGCATGTACGTTTCCAGTGTGTCCGTTTGACAGAGATATTGGCATACCGAGTCTCCTGGGTTTCAGAAATGTGATTTGTCTCTTCGGATATCAAAGACATTATTTGTACATGGGATTCTGTCCCACCCCCCCCACCCCCTGCTTTATCTGAGAAGAAATGTCATTTCAAGTGCAATTGCCATGACCTGCAAAAAATGAATTAAGTTTTTTGGGTTCTGAGTACCTAATACTGCTGGTATAATAATGGTGAGTCAGGTTGATTGTGCGAAGGAGAGACTTCCCAGATATTTTATGACCTACTTTTTTTTTTTAAGATTTAGTAATATTGTGAAATGTGGAGGTATAAATTCTTATGTTGACTATCACAAGCATTCTTAGTGTTCGAAAGCTTCGAGAGTAAATAACCTCCAGTTACCTTAGCTTAGACTCCTCTATTAGCTATTCCAGCACTAATTTTTTCCTTTGAACGGTAATCTTAACAAAGAGACACACTGGAAAGGGTGGGTATATTTCAAGAAGTTTATAGGAAAATCCTACAAATTTAATTATAGTTATCCAGAGCCTTAAAAATGTACATGAAAAAGCTCATATGAGGACTTAAAACTTATATGTGTTTTTTTATCTGTTTCAGACACGGAATCGTTTTGAAGGAACAAGGTCAGAAGTGGAAGAGCTTATGAACAAAATCAGACAGAATCCCAAGGACCACAAACGAGCAAGTCAATTCACAGCTGAAGGCTACTTATATGTGCAGGAAAAAAGTAAGAGGACCTCCAGCAGTGATGAATGACTAATGAAAAATGATTTTAAAACTCTTACTGTAATTACTCTATTTTTTTTAAAGATTTTATTTATTTATTTGAGAGGGAGAGAATGAGAGACAGAGAGCACAAGAGGGAAGAGGGTCAGAGGGAGAAGCAGACTCCCTGCTGAGCAGGGAGCCCGATGTGGGACTCGATCCCGGGACTCCGGGATCATGACCTGAGCCGAAGGCAGTCGCTTAACCAACTGAGCCACCCAGGCGCCCCTGTAATTACTCTATTTTTGGAATAATTATGGCTACCACTGCCTTTGCCCCCTCCTGTCCTAGAAAGTAGTATTTTGTATTATGGGGGAAAACACATTCCTACTCCAGGAAGGGGACAGTGAAATTAGGAACTCAAGGAGCACCCCACTTTCCAGATGCATCCTGGAATTCTGCATCACACTTTGCTAAAACTTGCTTATAAGGATGCCAGAAGTTGGTGTAAGGCTGAAAGTGAGGCGAGGTATTTTTCCTTCTTTCGCTTCATCCCTCGCCGTCCTTATCACCTACGCACACACATATGCACATTCATATACATATGCACACCCTCCCCCTCCCACAGCCCTCCTTTTCCATGTTAAAGTCAACAGGGACATATTCCTCCTATTCCTTCACATCAGTTCTTTCCACACCAATCTGAGATCATTTGTTCTTGCTAAAATTGTCAGGGTGATTGCAGATGGCTATAAAAAAGACTCCTAGATGGCATTCTAACTTACAGAATTTTTAGTATTGTTGCTCTCAGTGAATATGCGGTGCATAGAGTGTCCTTATTTTGAAAATGAAGGCACCTAAAAATTCTTTCAAACTTTTTGACAGTTTGGTCGTATTTTTAACTGTTCAGCTCTTAAACTTTACTTCCTCAGCTATAGAACCTGAGTATTATTTAGTAGAAAGGAAGAGAATGTGAAAATATTTCTCTATTTGCTGTTCTCCTGCCTTCCCACCCTTGACTGTCATCAGCACACTTCACAATTTTCATTAGTGCGGCTGATTTACAAGACTTTCCAACTGACCACTTGAGTAGGAGCGAGTACTTGTGGAAGAGCTGTGGGGTATCTGTGCTTCAGAGTCAAATTAATGCATATGTGGTTGGCAGAGGGGTTCTTTTGCCATTTGTCCTTATTCAGTCTGGGCTACCACAGTCTTCATGTCTCGTGAAGAGGAGACACGGCCAGCGGAACTTTAAATTTTCCTGATGTTTTAGCTTTTTAATCTCAGTTTGTTCATTGAATTTGAAATAACTAAATTAACATGCAGGGTAGAGACATTGGAAGGATAGAGTTTTTGTATTACATGCCCAAGTGAAAATCACAGGAAACTTTAATTTTTAGATTCATAACTGTTGCTCAACTTGCTATCTTTGAGAGCAATTGGGCTGAGACTAGTTGGAAAAACAACAAAAGCAGTAGTGGCAAAAGTATCCTCTTGTTAACTGCATGCGAGACACTGTGCTAAGCTTCTTGTACACCTTGTCTCATTTAATCCGTTAAAAAACCCTATGAAGTGTACAGTACTATTATTACTCCATTTACCATTGAGAAAATGGAAGCAGCATTGAGAAAATGGAGAGAAACAATGTCCCCTAGATCACACAGGTCCTGAATGTTGGAATTGTCAGTCTGTGTTGCGCTCTCTAGGATATTACCTGGAGCATGGACAGCTGTGAAAAGCCTAAATGCTGGGGTTAGATGGGAGTCAGGAATGGATGGTGGCTTAATGAATGGGAAAACCTTGGTATTTGGGACCAGGGACTCCCAGTTTGAGGATGGGCTTTGTCATTTCTCGGGTATTTGGTCTAAGCTTAATTTTTTTTAAATTAGAGATAATAATGCACCATTTCCTCCTCAAAGTTTTTTCTTAGTATTGCGTGAAATATCTACACAATATGTTTTAAACCATAGAATAGGATACAAGTGCTAGCTATTTGTAACACACACACCAGTGATCCCTGCATTCTGGTGTTTGTGTGCCTGATGGTCTGAGGTGAGATTTACTGTGGTCTGGTAACACCTTTCATTCCCCACTGCCCCCAAGACAATGTGAGCAGCTTTTTTAAAAGCTCAGTGGATTCCTTTTGAATGATCTCTTTTCTCCCTCCTAAGCTTGTCCTTCTTGAGTTTTAGGTATAGAAGGTTTGTTTGCAGGTAAAATGATGGTGATAAAAGATGTTACTTTTTTTTTTTTTAATCTTTATTTGGTAAAAGACACAATTGTTAACTTCTGTTGGGAATAACTTTTGTTATGATTGGACTTTTACTGGCATGTGAAACTCTAGATTGCTAGGTACTCCTGACATAGACCACTGTCTTCCAAAAGCTCTGGTGGTGATAATACTGACTTTACCAGAGGTAAAAAGAGGTTCTGAGAATGTTCTGGTCATATGTGAATAGCTCACCTCTCTGTTCTTCATTTTTCATTTTAAAGCTTAGCTTTACCATCATTAGTAATGGCAGTGGTCTACCAAGGTGCTATAGTGGGCTTAACACTCTGGTAGGTGCTAGACTAGATGATTTTTCTCCGCATTTTGATTCTATGATTGGTTTTGAGAGGCCAGAACTGAATCCCAAACAATTACATACATTGAATGGAATTCTTAAAACCCTTGTGAGCTCTTAATACCTGGAAGTAAACAAAAAATATAGCTCACAATGAAGAGATTTTTAGGTGTGAGGTAACAGTCCAATCTGGCAAACTGTTTGAAGAGTATGTCTTCAACTCATTGCTTTGTTGCTGAAAAGTATTGAATCTTCTCTCAAATGATCTCTCTGAGCCTTCTTATTTTCCCTACTTTTTTTTTTTTAATTGGAATCAACAGTGTTGCTAGTTGGTTTCCTTGAGCTGTATTAGTTGCTGCTTACTGGGTTTTTCCTCTTTAGTAATACGTTTGAAACTCTGCGTATCTGCTTATTTATGAGGAAAAATGTAAAGTTCTATTTCTTGTTGAAGGGCCCGCTCCGTTTGGTTCCAGTTGGGTCAAACACTACTGCATGTATCGGAAAGCAGCCAAGAAGTTCAACATAATCCCATTTGAGCACAGATCTGGGGGAAAACTTGTAAGTATTTGATTATATATTACATATTCTATGTGAGATGTAGTTTTTGAGGCTGACATTTTATTGATTTATTGATTTATTGATTTTATTTATTTACTTGAGAGACAGAACACGAGCAGGGAGGGGGCAGAGGGAGAAGCAGACTCTCCCTTTGGCAGGGAGCGAGACATGGGACGCAGTCCCAGGACCCTGGGATCATGACCTGAGCCAAAGGCAGACGCTTAATCGACTGAGCCACCCAGGTGCCTGAGGCTGACTTTTTTTTTAAGATTTTTATTTATTTATTTGACAGAGAGAGAGACAGCGAGAGAGGGAACACAAGCAGGGGGAGTGGGAGAGGGAGAAGCAGGCTTCCCCCTGAGCAGGGAGCCCGATGCGGGGCTCGATCCCAGGACCCTGGGATCATGACCTGAGCCGAAGGCAGACACTTAACGACTGAGCCACCCAGCCGCCCCCCGAGGCTGACATTTTAATGTGTTTATATTCTCTAATGATAAATACATTATATTTTGGTTTTAGGATTAAAATCTTTGTTTTCTTTTATTTCTAAATAAAGTAGGCCAGTAAACAACAATTCTTGTGGTTTTTGAATTGTATGTATGAGTTTTTATGGTCAGGACTAGAATCCTTTTTATGTCTCTGTTCTTGGAGGATAAAGTGAACACTTAAAACGAGCTTTCACAACTCAGTGTTCTGTCAGGTCAGTATTTACAAAGATCTGATATGCATACATGTATTCACAGCCTGAAAACGTGCTACGGTAGATAGTCTGTAATGAATTTTATTGTTTTCCATTTAGACTTACAAAGTTCTCACTTAGGCAGTTCCCAGTTAACTACTCCTCCCACAGAAATAGATAGCGAAACAACACGTGATAGCAAGAAGACCTCAGGAATTGTCTGTGTAGGAAATATGATCGTTATTTGGGTTTTAAATAGAAACTGCTGCTCATAGCAATAATTGATAGTCTGGAGGCAAAGCTCTTCCACCAATATTGAACATAATTGGTAATGCATTAAAAAAAGGGGGAAGTCATTGCTTGCTGGGTATGATTTTGCTTAGGTAAATACAGAATTGACCCAAGTTCACTTCTATTTACATATACTTTACATCTTCCTGAAAAATATTTAAAGCAGCTTATAATACAGACATAGTTTTGTAATAATGAAATAGACATGGAAAATCAGGGCCATGGAGAAGAGGAGGAAGTGAGGAAATCACTCATAAAGGCTGATGGGATTAAGATTGAGCATCAGGTTTGAGTTTGAGATTCCTGTCAGGACTAATTCAAACGGCTAAGACATGTCTGCTTAGCGATGTCTTTCTGTTTAACCACCACATAATAAAAAATACACTTCAGAATATAATGACTGTGACAATTTGAGTCTTGGCATATTTGAATGTTTAATATTACGTGGAGATTCTCCTATTTTAGAAAATGTAAGACTGTTCTAGAAGTAGGTACTCAGAGGTTTTCTAGTTCTTTACTCAGAACCTGTGTTCCTGCATTGCTTCTATCTCCCTTGGATGGTTTAGTGAGGTAAAATAGTACCGTATTAAAACAAATTAAGTAAATATGAATTCAGGGTGGTCCACTCCGGAAACAAAACCCACGTTGATTGAGTGGCTCTAGCTTTCTATGATCACAACAGTTGCTCTAGGGCCTTCAAATATGATACCTTTTAGGTATATTCATATGGAACTGAAGTTTTTATAGGTCAAAAATGGTCACATATTGGGACGCTTGGCTGGTTCAGTCTTTAAGCATCTGCCTTCAGCTCAGGTCGTGATCCCAGGGTCCTGGGATGGAGCCCCGCATCGGGCTCCCTGCTCGGCGGGAAGCCTGCTTCTCCCTCTCCCACTCTCCCTGCTTGTGTTCCCTCTCTCGCTGTGTCTGTGTCTGTCAAATAAATAAATAAAATCTTTTTTTTTTTAAAGTCACATATTGCTTATTTTATGTGGTGTAACAGTATAAATTAAAAACATTTTTCCTTTAAAAAGTGCGATAAGAGAATAGCAAATATTCTGGCTTGTGGAAACTGTGTTGTTAGTCTGCCTTTTAAAATCAGTGCTCACGAGGTCTGATTTGGTGTTACTGTAATCAAAGCAAGATCTAGAAAACCTTAAGGAAAAGAGGATGACAAAAATGATTAAGATTATAAACAGGGGCACCTGGGTGGCTCAGTCGGTTAAGCGTCTGCCTTTGGCTCAGGTCATGATCTCCGGGTCCTGGGATCAAGCCCCATGTCGGGGGGGGGGGGTCCCTGCTCAGTAGGGGGTCTGCTTCTCCCTCTTCCTCTGCCCTGCTCGCGCTCACTCACTTTCTCTCTCTCTCTCTCTCTCAAATAAATAAAATCTTAAAAAGATTATAAATAGTGTTTAAACAAACTTGTTTGAAAGAGAATAGGATAAAGGGACTTAAAATCTTGAACCTTGGGGTACCCCCTCCCCAATATAGGGCTCTTTAGTGTGTCTATGTTTATATTGTAGTTTTTGAGTATGTTTAAAATGATTATTTTCAGGGGGATGGAGAGGTGTTCTTTTTGAAAGAATGTACCAAGAGGCATACTGACTCCATTGACAGAAGATTTTGTTTTGATGTAGAAGCTGCTGACCGGTAAGTTATTAGAATTCTTGCACTTAATGAAAGAGTCCTATAAAAGATGATTTAAAAAATGGAGGTTAATTGAAACTGAGATTTCCTTGGCCTGAAAGAATGTTATCTTGTTACATTTCCAGGCTTTGTATTCATTTTGACCCGTTTAGTCTTTGTCTCTGTGTTTAGCTATGGAGTGATAGCTTGATCTTGGCTGGAGTTCGAAGTCCTTCTAACTAGTAATTAAAAATTACCTTGGAGCATTTCATTGTTGATCCAAGCCTAATTATGGCACTGAAAGAATAATGAATGAAAGTGAAGCAGTAGGTGACAAAGCTGACAAGACATGGTGGATTGTTAATACAGAACAATATTCATTTTTGTGTGTGGGAATTTTCGGTGTGTGTATTCTGTATGTGATGGAGGTTCATAGGCATACTGTTTATTTAAAGACTGCTTATCTTTTCCCTTGTTGTATGACTTTCAGTTATTTTGAAAGAATCTTCGCCAGAGAGGAGGAAGTAAAAAAAGGAAAACATTCCTCTGATAATATTACTACTTCTCTGGAATTTATTTCTGTATCCTCCTGTCGTACTGAGGAAAATCTTGGTACTCATAGAATATTTCTTTCGTAATGTCTGACAGTATGGTGATTCCTTGCCAGTCCTAGTCTTGGCAACACTGGTCTTTAGATAAGGCTGTTTCATAGTTGTATAACAAAAGTTTACAAGATGAGATTTCTGTAACAAAAGTTCATTTCGGGGTCAGGATCCACCAATACAAAAATAATTAAGGCTACCTCTTCCCTCAGATGTTGGAACCGAGTCTGTGGGGTGGATGCAGAGAGGAAGGAGCTATGCTTTCCTTTCCCGTAAATGAACTGAAGACCACATACATAAAAGTGTGCCACTAGGCGCCATGATAAATTTGGCATTACCATGAGAAAGGTAGTTTAATACGCATTTTGCCAAGACTGAAAAAAAAAATGAAAGAGAATGTCATTGTGGAAGAGGTTCAATTTCAGTCCAGTAAAGACTAATTCAGAGACTTTAAGAAGAGATTCAGGCTGTGTAGTACAACTTGAGCATCTGTGGGCATCTACCCAGTAGGCATTTACTGAGTCAGTGCTAAGTACTCTAAATTTTTCTGTGCTTTCTCTCATTGAATCCTCACCGTGGCCCTTTTAGGCAGCTATCATCCTTCCCATTTTATGATGGGAATCTGGGCCATAGAGAGCTTAGGTGATTTTCCCAAGGGCATGGAGTTGTAAGTGGAATGGCTGAGATTTGAACTCCTGCATTCCACCTCTAGAGCCCTTTCTGCCTCTCACCCACTACACCGTAAGTCTGAGTATTACCACGTAATTGTGACATTCCCTGAATAACTGACAAAGATGTGTCAGCAGTGCTGTCTACTAGAAAATGTGTTGAATGGGGTTAATCTGATTTGCTTTGAAAATAGGATACTTCTAGTGCTTTCATATATTGCTCTAGTATAGTGTGTATTGTTTTTGCCTAACCTCGTATTTTCTCTAAGACTTGATCATGCCAAATGCACTTGGTCACCAGTGATCCTTATTATGATGGTAAACACTTTCCACCCCTCACAGAGATTGACCAGGGATTACCGTGGAGTTATTTTCGCCTATATAGGATAACACCTTATAAATAGACTCTGATATGGTGAGCGCTGTGAATTGTGTAAGACTGTTGAATCACAGACCTGTACCTCTGAAACAAATAATACATTATATGTTAAAAAAAAAAAAGAAGATAACAGGAAGGGAAAAATGAAGGGGGGGAAATCGGAGGGAGAGAGGAATCATGAGAGACTATGGACTCTGAGAAACAAACTGAGGGTTCTAGAAGGGAAGGGGGTTGGGGGGATGGGTTAGCCTGGTGATGAGTATTAAAGAGGGCACGTACTGCATGGAGCACTGGGTGTTATACGCAAACAATGAATCATGGAACACTACATCAAAAACTAATGATGTAATATATGGTGATTAACGTAACATAATAAAAAAAGGGAAAAGAAAAAAGTAAACTCTGAGAATGTGGGGGGCAGACTTTAGAGATGATCTATTCTAGTGGTTTTTATTTTATTTATTATTTTTTTTTAAAGATTTTTTTATTCGACAGATAGATTGAGAGAGAGCACAAGTAGGCAGAGTGGCAGGCAGAGGGAGAGGGAGAAGCAGGCTCTCCGCTGAGCAGGGAGCTGGACATGGGGCTCGATCCTAGAACCCCAGGATCATGACCTGAGCTGAAAACAGCCACTTAACTGACTGAGCCACCCAGGCGCCCCTATTCTAGTGGTTTTTAAACTGCTTTATAGGGAGACCCTCTTTTCAAATAATATTTTACATTTCTGTATATGAGAAATAACAGAAAAAGAGAGTTCCCTTATTGAAGAGGGTAAGCGGCCTGGATCCCTACTTTTTCAGCTTCTTTCTTCTTGTAGATGTCTCTAATTTACTTCTGCTGACACCCAGAGCTTCTTTCTGGGATATCATGGTAGGGGGACCATTAATCTAGTCTAGATAGGTGGTTGAAGAAAGGCATATGGAGGACCTGACGTCTAGTTGATGACTGGTGGATTATTTGGAGTCAGCTGTGATTGGGACTCCTATTCCAGGCAGAGTGAATGGCTCATGTGAAGGCCTGGAGTCAAGGGAGGACGTGGCCCATTTGAGGTCCCCAGAGGCACCAGCAACACTGGAGTAGCCAGGAAGAGTAGGAGAAGAGGCTGGAGATGGAGGCAAGGGCCTGGCATTGAGGTTTTTTAGGTTAATCCATTAAATGGCTTTAAGTCGAGTAGTGAGTGATAAATTTATCTTTTTCAGAACTCACTCTGGCAGAGTAGAGAAAGGTCTGCAGGTGGCAAGAATAGATGAAAGGGCCCTGGATTAGTGTTGGTAGCAGTGGGAATGGAAGCTAAGGGATCCATTTGAGGGAGATGTTTAGAGCTAAATTTAGAGACAATTTGGATGTTGGAGTATAGAGTGAAGGTTCCTGGCTTAAGCACCTAGGTAGTGCCATTTACTAAGATGGAAAACCAAGGAGGCCCAAAGATGGAGGACAATGAATTCAGCTGTGGTCGTGTTAAGTTAGATTGCTCTGGGTCATTCAGTAAGAAACCCAGTGGGAGACTGGGTGCAGCCCTTGGCAGCTTTGGCAGCATTTGACCTACATGACTGAATCATGCTTGTTGCCCAAAATTTCTTGGACCTCTCCATTTTCAGCTATTGCTTTTTAAATGTTATTTCCTGTGGCTGTCTTTTCTTTCTTTCTCTGTCCATTCAGGTGGTTTCATCCTCAAAGTGAATCACTCTGCAGTCTGTATTTTTCTTTTTTTTCTGTTTTTTTTGAGCTGCTTTTAGAGTCTTTAGCTCCTTACACGGTATATCTCCAGTTCTACTCCTTTTAAAATTCTTGGTGATTTCACTACCGCTTGAGAGGATTCTTTTTAGCACTTTGCTCTTGACTCCTGGAACTCCTGTCCTTTGGTCATCTTGTCCTTTACCCTACCTCAGCCATTCACTCTCACAGTCATTGCTTAGGTCTTGTCATTACAAGGACCGGCAACCGCTCTAGAATCTCAGCCGCAAGCCTTTCTCTTTCCGCCATCCCCTATCCTTCTCTGCTTTTTTCCTGGTCAGTATCCTTAGAGTTTCTCTATAATCAGTTGAGCCTGTTGTTACTCAGTTTCTTACACCCTCACTTCCTTTCCTCGCCTGGTTTTAATTTCATAGTCAATCTTTTAAATATGCTCCGTTGTCTTTCTCTTCCTTTATTAGACTTGCTGGTACAACCCCAACTTAAGTAAGAGTCACTTCTGCCTTCCCTCTTCCTAGAGAGGCACATTTAACCATGTTCACTGGGATCACTTCAGATTCATGACCACTAACCTCAAATGAGCCATTAAGACTAACCACTAACTGTGCTACATTTTCTAGCTCCTTTATTCTCCTGGTTGATGAATATTTTGTATATTTCTCTTTCTGAGCCTCTGACACTGCCTCTTTGCTGATAATTTTGTGTCCTATTTTGTTGTGACCGTAGAAGCAATGAGAAGAGATCATCCACTGCCATAAAGACCCACTCCATCACCATGCCCAGACACCCTGCCCTTCTTCCGTCTCTGTGAGCTATGTTCCTGAGCCTCTCTGTTCATTTGTCTCTCATCCTGTCCGTGCTACTCTACAGTATCACTCAAGCAGTTTTCTTTCTTGTTAACCTGAGGGTTGCCCTTTCTACTGGATTATTCTTATGACACAAAATACTCTTTTTTCATCGGAAAAAAAAAAACGCCCCCACCATCACATGTAAGAGACCCCTGTCTTGACCAGTCTCCCCTTTTGTCTGTTGCCCATTTCTCTCCTCTAGTAAACAAAAAAGTTCTTCGAACGCTGTTATATTAAGGTCTCATTTTTTCTTCCTCCTGTTCTCTTTTGAGCGCTCTCCAGTCTGTGCTTTGTCTCTCCTCTCCACTGTGTTGTGTTTGTCAAGCTGTCACGATCTCCATGTGCAGCGTCCAATGGTCAGCTGTCCCGTGCTTCCTCTTCTTTGTTGGCAGCAGCATCTGACATGGCCAGTCACATGGAGGCCACTCTCTTCCATGACCTACTTGCTTCACTTCTTCTAGAACATCATACCTGCCTGTTCGTTTTCTCCCACCCCACTGGCTTTTCAGTTCTTAGACTCGATGACACCTTCTTATTTCCCAGACCTCTTGATGTTGGGGTTCTCTGATGTTCACCCTAGAGCTCTTCTCCTCGTCCTCACCCTTCTGATCTCGTCCGGCCTCATGGCTTTAAGTGCCATCCTTATGGTGGTAACTCCGACGTTTATTATCTCTACCTAGATCTTTTCCCTGAATTTCAGGTTCTTATCTGGCTGCCTACTCAGTATTCTCAGTATTGTTTCCGTGATGCATTTTGAACAGTGCAGAGGTGGAAGATATTGTTTGTTTTGTAAATTTTCCCATTTTGTAAATTCTGGGAACAAACACGGTCCCTTTATAGGATCTAACATTTTATATGAGTCTATTCAATCTTATGTAAATACTAATATCATAGAAATACTTCTTCAAAAATAATACATGCTTATTGTGAGTCTTTTTCTAAAGCTTTTTGGTTAACTTGGAAAATAACTTTATGTATGTTTCCTTGAGTCTCTAGGATTATGTTACTTTTGAGTTAAATTATTGACTCCTCTTATCTTTGCTTATTTCTTCATTTCTAAGCAGGGAAACATCTATTCAGGCCTGATGTTACCAAAGGATAGTTTTTGTGGGGCTCTTAGGTTCCTGCTACCAGCCCCTGCCCCATCAGTGCGTTGCTATTAGTCTCCCACTTTTGAAACAAAATTTGGAGGGAGGGTGAGTGTACTTTGAGGTCACTTCCCTAATTCTTGGGTTTCGGAAAGCTTATTTAGTGAAGAGTTTGAATGAGGTAGGCTCTTCTCTTGTGTATTTCTCCAATTCCTGGCCAAGTAGACTATTGGGAATTGTAAGTAATTTGTTCTTTGTCTATTAGATTATGAATCCCACGAGGGTAGAAACTCTGTTTTAGGATTACTTGGGACTGCAGTACCAAATGCGATGCTTTATATATGGTGGGCATTCACCAAATTTGTACTGAATTAAATGAAATTGAATTGTTGCTTGGAAGTGACAGAACTGGGATTAGATTCAATCAAGCAACTACCAGTCAGCTGTCCTTTTCTTCTGTACCACACTGCAGTGCTGAGAGTGCCAGTGGTTTTTTGTTTGTTTGTTTGTTTGTTTTGCTTAAAGAAAATAAACTTAACCCATTGTGGAGCAGGTGGGTATTGTAAATGTTTCTGATAGATTTTTTAGAGAATTCCTATTGGGTACCTCCATATAGTAATTTCACAGTTGATTACATATGCTTAACACAAACATATTTTGGCTTCTTTCCTGGTATCAATTTTTGCTATTGTTTTATTCCTTGGGTTGGGAAAGCAGGTAACATTGTGACAACAGGCAATACTTCATAAACTGCAGAATGGAGCTTGGGCTTGCATTTGATTTATGTAGAGATAAATCAAGAGCTTTCACTTAATTGTTGCATGAGTTGAGATCAGGTTTGATTGCATGTAACAGAAAAACTCAAAATAAGATGGGTTAAATTGTGCAAAAGTTTATTTGTTCTTGTTTGGGAGAGCCTAGAGGTGGTCAGATCAAGGTGGGTATCATGCTTTTTGGTGCCAGGTCTTGTTCCGCCTTGTGTAGGGTTTACCCTTCCGGTCACCTTAGGTCCAAGATGCCTGATCCCACTTGTACAGCAGTCTCTTGTTGTAGGAACACTTTCTAGAGGTTGAACATAGCACTTCTGATCACATAACAATGTGAATGGAGTTGTATGGTTATATCTAGTTGGAAGGGAGGCTGGGAAATGCTGAGGCAGGGAGATTTCTATCTTTTGTTTCCAGACATCCATGTGCTCTTCTGATTCAGGGGGAATTTGTCACTGACAGTGAAAGAGAGAATGGTTGGTGGTGGGGGCCCAACTAGCCATTACTACTTTGATTATCAGTGTTAAATGGATCTGTGCTTCATTTTCCTCCTCTCAACTTACCAGAAGTTTACTTTGACTATTTCAGCTAAGAACATTTAGGAACACATGTGCTGAGAATGCCATCCAAAAAGTGAAAAGACAGCCCACAGAATGGGAGAAAATACTTGCAAATGGTATATCTGATAAGGGACTTGTATCCAGAATATATAAATAACTCTTATAACTCAATAATAAAAAAAGAAGTAACCCAATTAAAAAAATGGGTAAAATATTTGAATTAGTTTTTCAAAGAATATGTACAAGTGGCTGATAAGTACATGAAAAGAAGCTTAACAGCATTAGCCATTAGGGAAATCAAAACCACACTGAGGAGTGCCTGGCTGGCTCACTCTGTAGAGGATGTGGCTCCTGATCTCAGGGTCATGAGTTCAAGCCCCATGTTGGGCACGGAGCCTACTTAAAATAAATAAATAAATAAATAAATAAATAAATAAATAAATGTATTAAAAAAAAAACCAGAATGAGATATCACTTCACACCCACTAGGATGGCTATAATTAAAAAATCAGATAGTTACTAGTATTGGTGAAGATGTGGAGAAATTGGAACTTTCTCATAAACTGATGGTAGAAATTTAAAAGGGTGTAGCTGTTTTGGGAAGCAGTTGGGCAGTTCTTCAAGAAGTTAAGCACAGGGGCACCTGGCTGACTCAGTCGGTGGTGGAATATGTGACTCTGGATCTCAGGGTTGTGAGTTTGAGCCCCATCTTGGGTATAGAGATTACTTAAAAATAAAATCTTTAAAAAAAAAAAAAGTTAAGCATAAAGTTATCATGTGACCCAGAAATTCTGCTTCTAGTTCTATACCCAAGAGAAATGAAAACCTATGTCTACATAAAAATCTTGTACGTGTATGTCCATAGCAGCCTTATTCATAATAGCCAAAATGTAGAAACAACCGAAATGTCTATCAGCTGATGAGTGGGTAGATAAAATGTGCTATATTCATACAATGAAATATCATTTGGCAATATAAAGGAATGAAGAACTAACATGTGCTATGATGTGGATGAACTTTGAAAACCACATGCTTAGTGAAATACATGAGTCACAAAAGACTACATATAATTTTATATTTATATGAAACATCTAGGACGGGCAGATCGTTATAGGCAGAAAGTAGATTAGTGGCTGTCTAAGGCTGGGGGTTTCAAGGGAAATGGACACTAACTGTTAATGGGTATGGAGTATTTTGGGAAGATGTTGAAAATGTTCTAAAATTGATTTGGTGATGATTATACAACTCTTTGAATATATTAAAAGCTGTTGAATTATATATTCTAGGTAAATTTGATAGTGTGAATTATATTTCAATAAAGCTTAAAAAAAAAACAGAGCTGCAAATAAGGACCATAAGTAAAATAAGGCTTTTAAAATGATACAAACATTCAGTACTTCACGCCGGCCACACTCCAGATACCATGGGCTGTGAAATGATCATGTCACTCATTTCAGGTGGGAGAAGAGGATTTTTTGTGGTTAGTTTCTCTTTGGCAAGCTGTAGCGTGTCAGAAGAAGCAGCTTTCTTCTCTAAAGGACAAAACACCATCTCCTTCCTCCTGCCCCAACAATTTTGTTATATAATGTGCTTTTAGCTTCCTTCGCATGCTTATCACATGCCTCATTGTGCTGTGACCCCCACACATTTGCTTGATAAATAATTACCATTGTGTGAGGTTCTCCCACACATCACATTCAGGCACTGCTTAAAGAAAATGCTTCCCATTTTACTCTCATTAATCTGACATTTCAGATATTCTGTTTGGTTTGATTTTGCCTGATTCCCAGTACGTTGGTCTTGAAGGACGGCAAGATATTTCTTACTTTATAATTCACTCATTTATGTTTTCATGATGATAGTGGGTAGAGGCAATCGCCTAAGTATCCGGAGCAATAAGCGTTTTTGAGTGCTGCTACACCAAAGACTTTATTTAGCAACTATGTGCACGGTACTGTCTTGTTTGTCCCCTGAAAAGTGAGTTAAGAACATGTTGCTTCCAGAATCCCATGCGGTTGGGCTGAATAATAATGTTTCTGTAGCACATTAACTGTGGTAGTATTTGTAAGTAGTGTAGAGAGCATGTCATTCAGGCACCTAAACAGTCATTAACTGTGTTTGGCACTAAGGATGCAAAAATGAGAAACTAAAAGGCCTGACCTCGAGGGAACTCGCAGGCTAAGAGCCTTTTCAGAGGTCCGAGGTGCTTTAGGAGCTGCAAAGCAATAGAAGTGGGGCTGGCGGGGAAGGCTTGATAGAAAAAATTAATTGTTAAACTGGATCTTGAAGATTTGGCAATAGTTTGGAAACTCAGAGGAAGGGTTGCCCAAGGCAGAAAGAATCACAGAAATCTTGAGACAACATATTGAGATAATCCTTTAAGTCCAGTTCTCAACTGTGAGTGATTGGAGACACTGTGATTGTCACTCCTAACATCTAGTGGATGGAGGCCAACCCTGATGCCAAATATCCAGCACAAGACAGTCCTTTGCAACAAAGTATCATCTGGTTCAATATATTCCTAGTGTGGCTGTTGAAAAGCCTTGCTTTAAAGCATTTGAAAAGACAGCAACTCCAACACATTTGTGGAATTGAATGCCATCGTTCTGTTGTTTTGTTTTTACATGAATACATTTATGGGATATACATTTCAATTAAAAAAGTGTAACAGCTTAATTGGTTATAGTTCAGGGGATGAGTAAAGCCAGAATGTGAAGAGATCTGTCAGGGCTGATGCATCATTCAAGAATTCTTAGATTCTAGTGTAGAGAGACTAGGAAAGGAAGTCACTTTAAAAGAATTTAGGTAGAACTGGTAGAAAATGGATTATGTAGAATTAGAGACAGCATTTCTTGTATATAAGCTTCTGTGTTTTTCACAGTATGTAAGATTTTGCCCTAAAGATGGTAGTTGATAGTGGCATACTGACAGACACATTTTATTTTATTTTTTAAATTTTATTTAAATTCAGTTAATTAACATATAATGCATTATTAGCTTCAGGGGTAGAATTTGGTGATTCATCAGTTGCATATAACACCCAGTGCTCATTACATCATGTGCTCTCCTTAATGCCCATCACCCAGTTACCCCATCCCCCCACCCACCTCCACTCCAGCAACCCTTAGTTTGTTTCCTATGGTTAAGAGTCTCTTACGGTTTGTCTCCTTCTCTGATTTTGTCTTGTTTTATTTTTCCCTCCCTTCCTCAATGCTACTCTGTTATGTTTCTTAAATTCCACATATGAGTGAAATCATATGATAATTGTTGAAAGACACATTTTATATTGGTTCCAGTATTTAAATGGAAAACTAAATTGACATTAATATGAATTTATTCTTAAAATACATGCTGAAAGACATTGGAATGTAGATCATAGAGCAGTTCTTAGCTTTTGTGAATAAAGTTGTAATGAACAGTTGTATAGAAGGGTTTTTGTGGACACATATTTTCATTTCTCTTGGAGAATCCCCCTTGGAGTGGGATTGCTGGTGTGTGTGTACATATATATTTATGTATATTTGGCTTTTTATGAAATTGACAGTTTTCTGGAGTAGTTTTATCCTCCTACCAGCATTATATGAGTTCCAGTTGCCCCACCCCCTTACCAACCTTTGACTGTGGCAGTCATTTTCTTTTTAGCTAATTATAGTTAGTGATGTTGAATAAAATTTTTCATGTGCTTTTTAGCTATTTCTATTTCTTCTGTTTTGAAGTGTCTATTCAGATCTTTTGCTCATTTAAAATATGTTGTTGATCTTTTTGTTATTGGATTGTAGGAATTATTCTGGATACAAGTCCTTCAACAGATACATTAGTTGTGAATACTTAATCTGTGGCTTGCCTATTCATTTTCTTAACAGTGTTTTTCGATGAGAAGAACATCCTAATTTTGATAAAGTTGAATTTATCAATTATTTTTAAAGAGTTTATTTATTTTAGAAAGAGAGTGAGTACGCCATTTGTGAGTGGGGGTAGGGGCAGATGGAGAGGGACAGAGAATCTGAAGCAGACTCTGTGTTGACCATGGAGCCTGACTCTGGGCTCAATCTCATCACTGTGAAATCATGACGTGAGCTGAAACCAAGAGTCGGAGACTCAATTGACTGAGCCACCCAGGCACCCCTGAATTTATCAGTTTTTAAAAATTTTATTGAGAGAGCTCTTTGCTCTAAGAAATCTTTATCCCAGTGTTGTGAAGATTTTTTCCCATGTTTTCTTATAAAAGTTTTATAATTAGTTTGTGACCTGTGAAGATTTTGTGGCATGGGGTGGGGGGGTGTATGGTGTGATGTGTAGAGAGTGAGTTATTTATTTTTTCTTATGATTCCTCTGTTCTTTCTCAAAATTGGTTGGCCATTGTAGATCCTTCGCATTTCCATATAAATTTTACGATCAGTTTATTTCTACAAAAGCCTATAGTTCAATATCATCAATACAGAGTTTTAATAATTCCTGAGTAATTACCATTTATTTAGTCTTTAATTTCTCTCAGTAATGTTTTATAGTGTTTAATATAGGGGTTATGGACATCTTTCATTAAATTTCTCTAAGTATTTTATGTTTCTAAATGTTATTTTTAAAGGTTATGTTTTACATTTCATTTTCCAATGTACTGTTAATACATAGAAATGCACTGGTTTTTTGTGTCCTACAATATTGCTGAGTTGACTTATTCTTAAAATTTCTTTATGATTTTTTTATGTACACAATGGTATCATGTGTGAATAAAAACAGCTTTCTTTCAGATTGAATCTGTGTGTCTTTTATTTCTTTACCTGTCTTATTGCAGTGTCAAGAGCTCTAATAAAATGTTAAATAGAAGTGGTGATATTGGAAATCTTACCTGATTCCTGATCCTCGGGAAAAAGCATTTATTATTTCACTGTAAAGTATAATGTTAGCTGAAGATTGTTTGTAGATGCCTTTGACATGTTGAGGAAGCTTGTATCTATTCCCAGTTTTAATGATGAATCGACATTGACTTTGATAAAATATTTATTATCTATCAAAATGATCATTAAATATTTTTCTTGAACCTGTTAATGGGTGAATTGCATTGAATTTTCTAAGTTAAACTAATGTTACATTCCTGAGTTAACTCTACCTGGTCATGATGTATTAACCTCTTTATCTATTGTTCTATTCATTTTGCTAATATTTGATTAAGGATACTTAAATTTATGTTCATGAGAAAAATTGTGTGTTATGTTCTTTTTTTGTAATGTCTTTGTCTGATTTTGATTATCAGGGTTATGGTGGCTTCAGAAAAGAGTTGGGAAGTTTTCCATTTCCTCTGTTATTTGAAAATGTCTGTGTAATACTGGTATTATTTCTCCCTTAAGTGTTTCAGAGAACACACCTGTGAAGTCCTCTTAATCTGGCATTTTCTTTGTGGGAAATTTAAAAATTACAGGTAAAATTTAGTGAGTAAAGAGATATTCAGATTTTCTTATTTTTCTTGTTAGTTTTCATAAATTGGGTTTTCAAAGAATTTATTTCCTTTAAGTTGTCTCAGCGTACCTTTCTTCATAATATCTGTTTCTTACTACTTCATATCTGTAGGATCTGTAGTGATACTTCATTTTTTATCTCTGCTATGGGAATTTTTGTTTCATTTTTTTGTGAAGTCTTGCCTAGAGCTTTATCAGTTTTGTTAATTTTTTTTTTCAGATAACCCATATTGTCCATTTTATATTTCACTGGTTTCTGCTTTTATTTTTATCATTTCATTTTACTTACTTTGGATTTAATTTGTTTTTCTTTTAATTGCTTCTTAAGATAGTATTGATTTTCCATTTTTTTTTTGAATGTAGACTTCTTTTTTGAGAGAGTAACATGCTGGAGGGAGGGGCAGAGTGAGAGAAAGAAGGCTCCACACCCAGCAGGGAACCCCATGCGGGGCTCAATCTCACAACCCTGAGATCATGACCTGAGCTGAAACTGAGTTGGACACTTAACCGACTGAGCCACCCAGGTGCCCCTGAATGTAGACATTTAAATATATAATTTTCCTTATAAGGACTGCTTTAGTTTGCATCCTACAATTTTTTGATCCTACAAATTTTTATGTCTAGTGTTTTCATTGTAATTCAGTTGCAAATATCTTTTTTTTTTTTTTAAATGTGATTAGGACATAAGTATTGAATTTTAACCCAGGTGTTACTTAGAAATGTTTTAAAAGTTCCAGATGGTTGCGGGGTGGGGGGTTCTATGTATACTATTTTGTTTTCCTAGTGTTTATTATTTTCTGTTTTTCTTTTATACTCTTTTTGGTCAGAGAACATACTCTATTTTATCAGAATTTGGAAGTTTACTAGACTTGTTCACTGCCCCAAAGGTGGTGTGTTTAGTAAATGTTCCATGTGCACTTGAGAACAATGAGTTTTCTGCTGTTGTTGGGTATAGTGTTCTCTAAATGTCGATTAGATCAAGTTAATGATAGTGTTGCTTGACTCCTATATTGTTTTGATTTTTAATATTCTGTAAATTACTAAACTCAGAGTGTTAAAATCTATTAGGACTTGCCTATTTCCCTTTAATTTTGCCAATTTTTGTTTCACATATTGAATATTTGAGATTTGTGTGTGTGTGTGTGCATTTTTATGTTTGTTACGTCTTGTTGATGAAACGACCCTTTTATCAGGGTGCCTTGGTGGCTCAGTTGGTTAAGTGTCTGCCTTCGACTCAGGTCATGATCCCAGGGTCCTGGGATTGAGCCCCATGTTGGGCTCCCACTCACTGGGGAGTCTGCTTCTCCCTCTGCCCCTCCTCCTGGTTCATGCTCTCTCTCTCTCTCAAAAAAAAAAAGGACCCTTTTATAATTATGAAATGTCTGTTCCTGCTAATAATCTTTATTTTGAAATCTACCTTGTTTGATAATGTAGCCACACTAGCTTACTTATGCTCAGTGTTTACTTGGTATATCTTTTTTTTCTTTTTTTTATCTTTTTCCTTTTACCTCTGTGCCTTTATGTTTAAACTTTGTTTTTTATAAATAGTGTATTATTAGGTCCTGATTTTAAAAAATCTAGCCACTTAGTCTTTGCTTTTTAGTCAAGGTTTCAGTTAATTTATGTATAATATAATTACTGATTTGTATGGGTTTAAGTCTACCATCTTGGTTTTTTTTTTTTTTCCTCCCCACTGGGCCCAATGTGGGGCTTGAACTCACAAGATCTGAGATCAAGATCTGAGCTGAGATCAAAAGTCAGACACTTAATCATTTGAGCCACCCAGGCACCCCTTGGTTTTGTTTTCTATTTGTCTTACTTGGTCTTTGTTCTGCTTCTACTTTGCTTTCTTTTTAGTGAATTGAGTCTTTTAGTGTTCCATTTTCTATTTTTAGTTATGCCTCCACGTACGTACATTTTTAATTCTACGTACACTATGAACCCAATATACGTTACTGCTTTTACTTTATGAAATCAATAATTAGTAATCTTTTAAAGAAATTTGATGTTTTATTTATGTATGTGTTTTTCTTGTCTTTTTTTAATATCAATATATTTATCCATTTGATTTTCTTCATTTCTTTCTATAGAACTGAGTTTCTGTCTTGTGCCATTTCTTTTAAATTCCTTAGGCTAATTTAATCTGAGTATTTCATGTAATGCAGATCTGCTGGAGAAGAATTCTTTCATGTTTCATCTGTCTGGAAATGTATTTTGTCTTCATTTTTTTTTTAAAGATTTTATTTATTTATTTGACAGAGAGAGACACAGCAAGAGAGGGAACACAAGCAGGGGGAGTGGGAGAGGGAGAAGCAGGTTTCCCACGGAGCAGGGAGCCTGATGCGGGATTCCATCCCAGGACCGTGGGGTCATGACCTGAACCGAAGGCAAACACTTAACGACTGAGCCACCCAGGAGCCCTTTGTCTTCATTTTTGATAGATGTAGATTTCTAGATTAATAGCTTCCCCCCTGTGCAGCACTTCAAAGAAGTCATTCTATTTTCTTCAGTCCTTCCATTTTTTTTTATCATGATAAATCATCCATCTTTCTTATTATTCTCCTCTATGTCATCTTTTTCTTTTGCTGCTCTTAAGAATTTTTTTTTAATGATATGTGTAGGTGTGGCTTTCTTTTATATTGCTTTGGGTTCATTGAAGTTCTTGGATATTTGGGTTGATATTTCATAGCAGCTTTAGAAAATCTAAGTCATTTTTTCAAATACTTCTCCATTTTGTCTTTCTTCACTTTCTGGGATTCCAGTTACATTATCTCCGACCATTTGGTATTTGTTTTGGTTGTACCTGCAGGATTTTTATTTATGGAAGTGACTGAGTGATGATGTGGACAGACTAATGGCATTGGAAGACCATTTATTAATTAGAATTTCCAAGAGAAGAGGGCATGCCATGACACATAGGACCACACGGGGAATGCCAGGTTTTGGTCAGGAGTCAGGAAGGAGTGAGAGAAAATCCTAGACTAATCTTATTGGGGTTTCTGCAGAAAAGGCAAGGCAGAGAAGGGGAAGCAATTTAGGATTGGCTAGTTTGAATAATATTGGTGGGCTCTCTCCACTAGGGGTGGTTGTCCTGGGGTGACTTAGGGCAGAGGAAATAGTGCCTCCCTGAGTACAAGTTAGATAAAGGAAAGGTTGCAGATACTGACTCCAGATTGGTTGGCCTGCATATGAAAGGTGCCCTCCTGAATTCTTCATCACTGTTCTTTTATTTTCCATTTCTTACATATCCATTTGTCTCTTTTTAATAGTTTTCACTTCTTTGCTGAAATCCCCATCAGTTTATGCATGTTGGCCACCTCGTACACTGGATCCTTTAATATACATATAGTTGTTCGTAGGTTCTGTCTGATTTTTTCTTCCTCTAATATCTGGGCTATTTCTGAGTTTGGTTCTCCTAACTGCTTTGTCTCTTTATGTTTGGTTACATTTTCTTCTTTGCATGCCTCATAATTTTTTGGTTGAAAGCCAGCTACTGTAAGAGAGTAGTAGAAAGAAAGTAATATTTATGCCTGGGAAAGGGTATGCACTTTATTCTGTGGGGCTGCTAATGGGTAGGGCTGTCCCTTTAGTTGTCAGTTGAACTGAGAATCTATGTTGTTACTTCATTTAGATTCTATTTATCAAGGATCCATGTGATTTGAGAACACCATCAGAACCTTCTCTGGAGGTTCTCCTGCTCTGCCCCTCATATTTAGCACACACACCTCAGAGGGTTGGTGGTAGGGGGCTCTCAGCCATGCTCTCACATTTCCTCCTGAGCACTTGGTGAAGTCCCATGTGAGGGTTGGAGGATGGGTTCAGACTCTTTGTGTCTCCATTTTGTAGGGATTTGAAACCATCACACCCAACCATACTCTGCCTTTGCAACTCCAGTTCTGCTGTTGTCTTCCACTCTGTCTTCCTCTTTGCCCTGCTGCTTCTCGAAGGCTCTAAGTAGCTGTGTGTACATGTGTGTTTGTTTTCTCTTTAAGAAAGGGCTTGTTGCTGTCTGCATTTTAGTTCATTAGGGTTTTTTGTTTGTTTTGTTTTTGCATATTCAGTTCTCCAGTCTTTATTTAAACACTATGATTTTATAGATTCTCCATCCTGTTGTTAGGGTGCAACTTTCTGTGTTCTAAAGTAGCAGTTCTCTAATGATTAATGGTTTGAATTCACTTTTATTAGAGGAAATAATCATACTTCTAACTATATCAATGCTTACTTGCTCTATTTGAAACCTTTTTTTGTTTTGGTAGACAGAAGAAAGAAGTTATTATAAAGTCTTTACCCTTAGTAAAATCATGCACCTTGCTTTGATCATTTCTGGAAAAATGTAAGATTCATTGATTTGTACTTAAATTTTTCCCCCTAGGAATCCTATGTGAAACTGATTATGACAACTACATTTCTATAACTTTAGAAAGTGTTTGGTTTGGCTTTGGCACTTTCCCCTTCTCATAGTAAAATTTAGTGCAGGATTTACAACATGCTGGTTTGTTTTTTTCCTTTTCCTTTTCAACATTCTTCTTAGAAAAACATTAAAATATTTCTAATTGGTAACATTGTAAGTTTTGATAGCTGCTTAATTTTTTCTCTTCTCTATTTACAGAATCTGTCATTAATTGGCATCTCATAAATGTGAATGTTTCTATTTTTTATATTTTCTTAATTTACAGGCTCATTGATCTGTTGTGTAGAGTATAAGGAAAACACATGTCTTCCACACGCCTTGACTGAACTATAAAAAATGCAGTTGAAAGAGAATTAATAGATATGGGGTCAAATGTGGAATACAGATAATAAGCTCTCTAGACTGCTTCTCATGTGTGGGCCTCAATAGTGCTTAATAGTGCATAGTAGTGCATATTTTATTAATGAGTGAAGGGAAAAAGATGAATTGCTGATTTAAGAACAAGAACTTGCTTAACCTAAGTGTTTTTCTTTGGATTTCAATTCTCTGCCTTGTGTTCTACAGACAACATTTATGGTTTTAACAAAAGAAAGATAGACTATCTGGTCAAGTTGTGCTCTTTTCCCTCATCCGTTTTTTCTTTATGAAGTTCATACTGTTGCCTTTGTATTTGCTAAGAATTAGTTTTGCTCACCATATGTGGTAAGTTACTCAGAGCTTAGCACAATGCCTGGCACATATTAGGTACTCAGATGTTAGTTTGGTTGAAATGAATTTTTTTTTTTTTTAGATTTTTATTTTTTTTTAAAGTTTATTTATTCATGAGAGACAGAGAGAGAGAGAGAGAGAGAGAGAGAGGCAGAGGGAGAAGCAGGCTCCCCATTGAGCAGGGAGCCCGATGCGGGACTCGATCCCAGGACTCTGGGATCATGACCTGAGCCGAAGGCAGATGCCCAACCATCTGAGCCACCCAGGCGCCCGGTTGAAATGAATTTTCAGATGAAGAAGGGACTGTTGTATCCTCAGTGGACCAGCATAGTGCGTGGTAGCAATATCAGCTCCAATTACCAAAAATTAGAACTTTGTCAATTCTAGTTCAGGCTCTGATGGAGTCACTAGTGTTACCGGAGCTTCTCCATGGAATGAAGAAGATGTAATTGTGAATAATCTAGCACACTGTAAAATTTTCTGTTCTTTGCTATCCGTATATATATTTACTGTGTCGTTCTATCTATCCATTAAACTTCATGAGTAAAACATGTCTTTGTTTCAAAAACTAAAGAATTTTTATGGTTTGGTTTAACAGTGAGATGCTATTAATACTGTAGTTTAAAATGTGTCCACTGCTTCCCTAAAGTCCCATATTTGCAAAATGATTTCCTAGCAATTGTTTATTAAAAAAAGAAACTTGAGAAATTGAAAATCTTTAAAACATGTTTTAATGCACTGGTTTTTACTTTTCCTACAGTAATGTTTTAGAGGTGAGGGCTAAGCAAATGGGGGATGAATGTGAGCCATCTCTTTGATTCATGGGAACCCAACTTTATATAATATTAGTGACTGATCCTGGTCTGGAATGTTCCAAGTGTGAAGTGTTCTGAAAATGTGTACTGTGATGAATTAATTCTCAAGGGGGGAGTTGTTTGAGTTACCATGCTATTAGTGTCAAAATGCAAACAGAAATAGACTCCTTTCCTTGTAGGTGATATATTTCTATTTCATCTCTCATCTTTCAGTAAGTTTGTTTGTTCTCTGCTGTGTTCCATAGAGGGCTAGGTGGCTCAAGCCTGAGTCATTGTGCTTGGAGACAAGACGTATAATAAAGATTTAGTTTTTATGCTGCATTGGGGTTTTATCCAGAAGTACTCTGGCTGTTTTATTGGAAGCCTGACAATTGTTTTTTTGTTTTCTTTCCCCCCTACTGTGCTATCTGTAGTTCTAGTTCATGACTCTAGACTCTTCATCATTCAACACTTTTTTCTTGTGTTTCAAGTTACCAGAACCAGTCATTGTTTCTCTTATCCAACATCTCTATTTGCCACTCTATATGAATATCCAACCATCTCCATGTAGTAAATACTATTTCCCCTCACATATCCACGGAGAACCTTAGGGGGAAGCAAAAAACGGAACTAGAAAGCACAGGATTCTCATCAGGCTCAGTGTCTGATGTTTTTGAGTGTAAGAGTATTAAGCCCTTATTTGCTACAATTGTTTTGGCTTTCACGGAATCCCTTTACTAGTTACTGGTGAAACACTGTAATTGACCTGTCCTTTACTGTTGATTTTGTTGTTGTTGTTGTTGCCTGTAGCATGGAGAAGCAACCTCCTATTTCTAAGTTCCTGCATATTTTCTTTCATTTGTGCCCTTCCATCTCATCCCCTCATTCTGCTTACAAGTCTCTGCAGCCAGCTCATGCCTATCTTCAGTCCATTTCCATCCAGCAGCCTGTGTTCACGTACACCTTTAATCGTGTTATTCCCCTACTGAAAACCTTCAGTGACATTGAGAATTAATCAAATCCTTCGCCCAGCCAAGGAGCCTTTTGTGACTGGACCCCCAGGCTGCTTCTGTAGCTTTCCACTGTGCTCCTCTCCAGCTGGGTGGGAAGGCAGCTGATGAGGCTGACCCAGCTCCTCCAAGGTGTGTTCCTTCTCTTCTGTGTGCCTTCTCAGCTTAGGGGTGACTCTGGCCCTGGTGCTCTGACATGGCCCACGTATCTTCAAGGCCTTAGGTTAAATGTCCCTTTCCCAAAGAAGCCTAACGTCCAGGGCTAGGTACGATCTTTTTCTTAATTCTCCATAGCACCTTGAATGCTGAAATTTCCTCTTAGACTGGCAGCCAAATTAGCAACAGTCAAGTCTTCTTGACAACAATTGAACATAGTGAAGTTGAATGCTTTTTTATTTGGGCATACACCTTCTGATGTCTTTATTATGCCCTCTTTTTCTCCTAGGTAGCTGGCTTTTTGCAGGGCTCCGTACAATTGTAATTAATAGATTACTTGTAAATTTTTTTTTTTTTTTTTTTTTACCTTCTTCTTTCTCTTGATAGGCAATAAGCCCTTTGTGGGTGGGATGCCCAGCTCAGTGACTAGCCCATGGTAAGATCTTTAATAAATAATTCCTGGCCCTCTGGCACAAGATTTAAAGCATAGTCAGCACTCACTCCGTGTTTATTGAACTGAATGTAAACTCTCTGTTTACCTTTCTATGATAGAAATTGACTTGTTTGGCCTTCTGTCCCATTTTCTCTGCACATTTTGCCATTTCTGGACTAGAGAAGCTGTCAGCTTGCTTGCTTGCTTTTCTTTTCTTTCTTAGATTTTATTTATTTACTTGACACAGAGCACAAGCAGGGGGAGCGGCAGGCGGTGGTGGGAAGCAGACCCCCGCTGAGCAAGGACCCCCCCCCCCCCCCCGCCCCGATGCGGGGCTTGATCCCAGGATGCTGGGATCATGACCTGAGCCGAAGGCAGATGCTTAACCTACTGAACCACCCAGGCACCCCAAAGCTGTCAGCTTTCTATTATGTATTTGCTATCAGATCTTATTTTGCATTTTATACTTTTGTTCACTTATTTACATACTAAATGTTTGAATACAGCTATGTTTTAGAGAGGTATCTAGATATTTTTCCTTCTTGACAAGAATGGAGCATTCTTGCAGACGTTAGACCCCCATATGTAAATATTGTTTTATCACTTAAAGAATGTAAAGAAAAACATTCGTGCCATCTGAAGTTTTCCCTCACAATTTTAATTAACTCCCTTGAGCCCAGTGTGGGTTACTAAGAATAAGGGCCAAAATCTTCACGTCCCAGTCAAGGAACTTCTTGAAACAGACTGGTTGTCTGGGCATCTTGCCTTTATTCTTGCTCCAAAAAGATGCTGTGTGTAGTAGAGCGGGAGGAGGTGGGACCTTGGGTCTGTACTGTGTGGTGCCAAGGTGATGGAAAAGTGGAACCAAGAGAAAAAAGTGCTGGGTAGACAATTAAGAGTCATTTTGCTATTTAGGGGTGGGGGTGGGGGATTATTGGTGATTTTTTTTTTTTTTTTTTTTTAACCCCCTACAAATTTCAGTCTGGAGAAAATGGTTGTAGGCAAGAGCCTATCAATTGTAGCTATAGTTACTTTGTAGTGAACCCTAATCAAACAACTTCTCTTGTGCTTTATAACGATCGTGTGGGGAGAAAGCATAATGCCTGTGTGAGTGAGCGTTGGGAGTCCTACTTACATTTGGCTCGTTGCTTTTGGAGGACTTTTTACTTTATAGTACTTTATAAAAATTGCAGTGATTATTGAATTAGAGTTGATTATTACTGCTTGCTTTACTTGAAAGAGATTATCCATTAGTTAAAAATGAGTTGAAATACTACCACAAGAGTGATAATTTTAAAAAGTATATTCAGTATCCAACAAGAATTAATATTTACTTTTTGTTTCAGCCATCTGCTTTCATTTCTAGTTTTCTGTGTTTTGCCTTTTAATTCTTTGCCAGAAAAGTTCTTTTCGAATACTAATTTATAATATTTGAATCAAATATTCAAAATTTGTTTCATTTGCGAAACTGCCCCCAGGTGAAGAGGCATTATTAATGGCTTTTCTACCTAGTTATTCCTTCCCGGTATAAAGAGTTTTTCTGACTGAATCTCTGAGTGTCTGAATACACTGAACTGAGAAAAGATTATTTGACCCAGAGGACCAATACAGGGCTCTGAGAAACTACAAAGGAAACACCAAATGGTGAACAGTCTGCCTTCTTGAACATAGAATTGGGATGGGGTGGAAAATGATTTTCTGGTTTTACACTCAGTCCATGTAACAATAAGCATGTATCTCTTTTATAAATAAAAATTTAGTCATCACTAGCACTTCACACCAATTAAGATGGCTACTCTAAAAAAAAAAGAGATAATATAACAAGTGTTGGTGAGGATGTGGAAGCCTTGTGCATGTTGGTGGGAATGCACAACAGTGTACCTCCTGTGGAAAAGGTGTGGCAGTTCCTGAAAAAATTAAAAATAGAATTACTATTGACACAGTGGGAGGCAAAATTATTTCTCCCTATTCACACAATACTTCTTCTGTACTCTAAATATGTGGGTTTTTCGATACCCAACAAGTCTCCAGTTCTCTGCAGAGACCGAGTATCCTACAGTTTAACCGAATTTTGGCACTACCTCAAGTTAGTGAAGATGTTTCAGATTAAGGGCTCACTCCCACAAGACTGCACCCACTGCCTCAGATGCCAATCACAAGTCCAGGTTGTCAGCTGTGCTTTTGGCTATAAATTTGGGGTTTGATATCTTGGGTTTGATAATTTTCTAGAACAGCTTGTAGAACTCAGGGAGACTGTTTACTTCTGCCAATTTATGACAAAAGATATTTTAATGGAAATAAATGAAAAGCCAGATGAAGAGATATATAGGGCAAGGCATAGGGGAAGGGGCTTGGAGCTTCCATGTCCTTTCTGCACATGCTACCCTCCTAGTGCCTCCATGTGTTCTCCAACCTGGAAGCTCTCTGATACTTAGGGTATTTTTTAGATCTTCATTGTATAAGAATGATTGACTGACTCATTGGCCATTGGTGATTGAACTCAATCTCCAGCCCCTTCCTCCTCCTGGAAGGGGCATGGGGGGGGAGGTGGGGCTGAAAGTTCCAATCTCCTAGTCACACATTTCCCCTGGCAACCAGCCCCCATCCTGAGGCTGTCCTGGAGCTCCCAGCCTTGTTATCTCATTAGTATATCAAATGACATTTATTTTGGCTATTCCAAGGGTATTAGGAGCTTTGTGCCAGGAAATGGGTCAGAAACCAAATGCATTATTTCTTGTCATGTCACACCTAGTAATTCCACTTCTGGCTATATCTCTAAAAGAATTGAAAGCCGGGTCTTGAGATATTTGTACACCTATGTTAATAATAGCATTGTCTAGAATAGCCAAAACGTAGAAGCAACCGAGGTGTCCATGGACAAACGAGTGGATAAGCAAAATGCAGTGCATGCACACAGTGGAGTATTACTCAGCCTTTAAAAGGAAGGAAATTCTGAAACATGGTACAACATGGACGAAAATGGAGGATATTATAAGTGAAACAAGCAAGTTACAAAAAGAAAAAATACCGTATGATTCCACTTACAAGAGTTACCTAGGAGTAATCCAATTCACAGAGACAGAAGGTAGAAGGGGAGCACGTCAGGGGCTGGGCAGGAAGGAAATGGGGCATGGTTTCATGGGTACAGCATTTTCGTTTTACAAGATGAGGAGTTCTGGGGATTGGTTGCCCGATAACGTGAACATATTCAACACAGCCGCCCTGTACAGCTAAAAATGGTTAAGGTGCTACATTGTATGTTATGCGTCTTTTGTCGCAGTTAAAAACTCACCCCCTCTTCCTCCCCACAATAAAACATTCGAAGGTGGAAAAGCAGGGTTGTTTTCCCAGCCCCGGGCTCACCGGCCACATCCCTGGTGTCTTTCAGGCCTGGCGCTGCTCTGACCATGCAGGCGTTCTCTGAGGATGAGCGGAAGCAGTGGTTGGAAGCCCTGGGCGGAAAAGAAGCTGTAAGAATCCTCACCGGTCGAGTCGTATTCACATCCTTCAGCGTTGACTTGTATTTCTCTTTATGGGAGTTTTGCTTTATGGTATTCGGCAGGGGAAAAAAAGGTTTGCTGCCGACGCTGGTGTTTTGAATCCTCTGGGAAGTGTCCCGCATTCCAGTAATTTGGCGGGAGCTAGCAGCTGCACACAGAAGACCCGTGTGTCCTTAGTTTTGATTTTTGATTTTTCTTGACTTTGCCAGTCAGGTTTGCTGTGCTTGAGGAAGTCATCGAAACGCTCAGTTTTGTTTTTGTTTTTTTTTCTTTCCTACCTGACAGTTCTTTGGGTGATGAACACGATAAATGCTTGCAGTTCATTTTGATCTCAGTGGAGATGGAACAGTAAATACGAGGCCATGCAAGCAGTATTATAAGTGACTGCTTATATTATATATTATAAATATTAGATATTTTGCTTGATTTAGCAATTTATGGGTCAGGCTAATGGTTTATGGTATGCAATATCAGGTAGCCCTAGTCAATGGGCCTCTGTATGATGGGTATGAGGAATAAACTAAAGGGAGCAGTAGAGATCCAGAGGCACACCAACTCAGTCAGCTTGCGACTTGATTCAAGCACTGCTTTCATTTTAGTGGGCTGGTGGCCTTCGGGGGGAATTGAGAATTTGGTAGATCGCATATCGAATTGGGGACTTAGGATAATTATAGAAAACACCATAGAACCAATTTAAATAAACTCTGCTGAAAGTATTATGACTCTAATAAACTGCCAGTACAGGTACCAGGTAGGCTTAACTGGAAAGCATTTGCCATCTTAGTAGGGTTTAAAAAAAGGGAAAGAGAGTGGCTTGCAACGTGAAAGGGAGGTCATATATAGTAGAAGGAGAGGTGTCCGAATAGAGTTGTGAAACCGGGAAAGATGATGTTATCTGATGGTCACAGAGAGCACGTTGGTGGAAGTATAGAATATGGGGGCCGGGGAGATGGGCCATGGTGTATGTGGCAGTCCTGGTTCAGTATTTGAAAAACGAAAACCCCAAGAACACATGTTAAAAATAGATGCTGTAGAGGAGAATATATCATGTTTGGGAAAACAAAAAAGTAGTAACCAAATTTGTCTGTTATTTTGTTGTATTTGACCGACATTTAGCCTTCATAGTTTTATTTCTGTCTATTCTTAAATTGTCCTTGAAATTTTTAGCTGGGAATCAAGAGTATTTAGAGCATTTATGGTTACTGAGATCCAAAACACATTATACTAATCCTCTCTAGTAAAAGCAATGCAGTGACTAGGACTTCTCTCCCCAGAGATTCAATAAGTGCTTTGGAAAGTGAGTTTGCGTAGCAAAAAGATCACATGACTAAGTCTTTGAGAAATAAATCTGTTGTCAGAGGCAGTGTAACCTTGAAGACATATATAACCTCTCCTTTAGAACAAGGAACCAAGTAATTAATTTGAGATAGACAGACAAAGGCAAATCTGCAGAAAGAAAATATTTAGATATGTATTTATGTGAGGACACTTAAGGTTGCATATTTTTTTTTTCAGGTGCTATATATGCCTTGCAAATAATGGGTCAGTGCTGAAGTTCTTAGAAGCAGCCTGGAATTATCACCTAGCTATTTCAGATGTAGTTATTTAAATTATGAGCAGGAGTTATCTTTTTCTTAAGAAAATACCAGATTTTAGAAATAGTGGTAAAAAAAATGAGCTTCATCTTATTGCTTAGAATGCAGCAATTTCTTTGTCATTCGATACCTATAAGGCTGAGCATTTCAAATTTATATAAACTTTCAATGAGTTCCTAAGGAATCATAGCTCCCTCATCTTATTTTTACTACTGTGGCATACGTCTCTGTAAGAGACAGAGTAGACTCAGAGATGCCCCTTATTGTTCCTTATCTTAGTATTTGAGCACATTAGTATATAATTAACCAATATCAATGTATTCTTTTGCATAGTCCTAGGCATGCCTACTTGAATCCTTTATATTGATGTGTTAAAAATACTGTTTTCTCTTTTTCTCTTTTACTAGCTGTTACATAGTTTTAATAGAGCCATCGTCCCAAGACCAGAAGGAAGTAAGTGTTAATTCATAAAAAGGACTGTTTGTTCCCCTTTTTCATGAGTTAGTTTTCATTACTGATGTCCAAGTGTTGCTGAGTGCTCTGTACCCTCTCTAAGCTAGTCCTCCAAATAATATATGTATTCTCTTTTACTTACTGGGGACCAACCCAGATTTTCCTGGACTACTGTAATCCTCATTGATCTTTTCCATCTCTGGGCTTTTTTTTTGGGGGGGGGGTCTTTCTCTATAATTACTTTCTCCAAAATGCTTCCTCCACAGTTTACTTTGATATTTATTTTCATAGCCATAAGTAAAGATGTAAGAGTTTCAGGGATGCATCTTTCAGCTTCCTAAATTGTAAGCTCATGTGGGAGCTCTTTACTAGGTTCCCTGTTTGCAACCCCCTCACCCTGACCCTTGATATTTTTTATCCTTAAAGTCAGAGTATGGACTATATGAGTAGTAAATCACTGCACTTTAGAAAATAACAATCCAACTTATTCAGATATTCTAGGACATCGATCTTCACGTGCATTGTATGCACTTGAGGAACATAAAGCGTAGCCCTCTAATCTTGATTTTTTACTGAGATAAAACAAAAATGTGATCGGAGTTGTTGGATTCTTTGTAAGTTTACTTTTGATATCTTCGGAGAAATTAAGGCTGCGTTTATCAAATGTGTACAGTTTGGAAACTTTATATTCTCTAACACACAATTTCAAAATTATCATGCTACGTGTTTCATTTGAGTCAGTGCTTGAGTAAAAGACATGTCTAGCCTGCCATCGAGAACGGCCGGTTGTAAACCCACGTGAAGCGCCTTCTTACCCCCTTCCCATCCTCCCTCCTCCTCCTCCCTCCTCCTCCTCCTCCCTCCCTCCCTGTCTTTCTCCTCTTCTTTCCTCCTCCCACTCCTTTTCTCCTTCTCCCCTTCCAAAGGCTCTTAGTTTTTATAGAGAAATAAAAACATGCTACTTTTTTTTGAAAAATAGTTTTGCTAAACATTTTATAAAATGTTGTGAATAGTGGATCCTTAAACAGTAAACCACTGCCTTATTTTCCTCCTTAACGTTCTCTTTAAGCTTAGCATTAAACCTGCAGTTTATATTCATGGATGGTTCATGCTGTCTGCTCTGAGAGACAAGTGTTAATATTAGTGTTCCCTCGTTCTAAATACAGACTCAAGTATTCACTTCCCCTGATTTCATGTTTGAAACAAGAATCGTCTTTTATTAGGACACTCAAATGTGTCAGCCTAATCACAGGCAAGCATCTATATTAGAAAAAAAAAAGGAAATTTTTGAAATAATCTTTTCTGCTACATGAATCATTTGTTTTAAATTCATTATGAAAATAATAGCATATTAAACACTTAGAGCATGGTATGAAATGTGAGATTATTTTTCAAACTCATGGCCCAAATAATACTTTTTTTCCCCCAAATAATACTTTTAGAAGTGTTTAAAAAATTTTTTTAAAGATTTTATTTATTCGAGGGAGAGAGAGCATGACCCTGAGGTGGGGAGGGGCAGAGGGAGAAGCAGGTTCCCTTGTAGGGCTCCACCCCAGGACCCTGAGATCTTGACCTGAGCCAAAGGTAGCCACTTCACCAACTGAGCTACCCAGGTCTCCCTAAAATTTTTTTTCTTTAGGTTAAAAAAAAAAAGTTTGTGTTATTTCTCTGTCAAGTAATTTACTTCACTCATATATAACTAAAAAAAAAAAAAAAAAATCCTGAGGTGGTGGTCAAATTTTGGCAAAATGTATCTTAACCATCTTTAGATAGATTCCCTCTAAAGATTTGTATCGTGTTCTTTTCCACTGTTTAAAATAAGTTACATTTATTAATATAAAAATTACTTTATATTATAAATTTATAAATTATTGGTAACAGATGTCCTAATATTCCGGTAAGTGCTTCTCTAAATATATGAAATTCTCATTTACATTATTTAAACAGGGAACACATGGCCTTTAGCTTTCTTTTAATAGCGAAATGAAAATTAAATTGGATTTAAATAATTTTTTCTATTTTTGTAAAGAAGAGAAATGTAAATAATTCATTGTGCCCTTAATATTTTATAACTGTATTTCTTTTAGGTGCACAGTTGGATAAGATGGGATTCACAATTCTCAGAAAGTGTATCAGTGCAGTTGAAACACGAGGTAACATGATTGAATCATTTTATTCCTGAAAGGCTATAGGTATGTAAAATCTAAGAGTCATTTAAAATGCCTGTTGCATGGGTAAGTGTTGTAGAATGGAATACTTCAATGCAAAATGTACATTCTGGGTGTCAGAGATTGAGTTGCTCATTTGCCACGACAGGGGGGGATTTTCCTTTCTGTTTACATTAATATTTCTACCTCCCCCCGGTCTCCCATTGAGATTGAAGTCAGAGCTGAAATGAGAAGCATTCGAAGAATCAGCAGTGTCGGACAGCCAATCTGAATCATGTTTTGTTCACTATTAAGATATTCTCACCTTCCATTGTCTTGTTGGCCTCCCTTTAAAAAGTCCATTTCATCGAGGTGTCATTTACATAAAAAGAATTCACTGTCTTTGTAGAAATTGGTGAGTTTTGACAAATGTACTGTCGTGTAACTGCCATAACATAGAAGTAACAATCATAGAAGATTTCTAGCTTTCCTCCCCCCATTCCTTTGTGCCCCTTTGCAGTCAGTCCCCACTCCCTCCTTGGCCCTTGGCAACCACTGAGGTGCTTTCTATCACTTTAGTTCTTTCTTTTTTAAAAAGTATTTCATATAAATGGAATCATGAAGTGTAGTCTTTTGAGTCTGGCTTCTTTATGTAGCATAATGCTTTTGAGATTCGTCTCATTGGGTGTATCCCTAGCTCCTTTCTTTTTATTGCTAGGCATGATTTCATTACATGGATGTTTATTCATTTACCTATTGATAAATATTTGGATTGTTTCCATTTTAAATTTAAGGAAAGCTAATCCCTCCCCTGACCGAAAGCTTTCTCTTTATAGTCCCTAGAAAAACAGGGCCCTTCCACTTTGCAGCCATGGCAGCAGACTTTGGAGAAACGAAATATTGAACATTACAAAACGGGCTCCTTCTGGAGGTCGAGTTTCTCTTTGTTTAGAGACCTAGTGAAATATGGATAAATGGATATTTAATTCACTCTCATGTATTGCATACCCTGGTTCCGCTTTGGATGACTCTATGGATGAAGCATTGCGTTCATACTTTCTGTCAAAACAAGGTCTTTGTTGTGGAGCCAGGTGCCTGCCATGTCTGAAATGAGAGTGTCGGATGACAGAAGAACGGCCGTTTTATGACTTGGGGATTTGCCCATTGATAGTAAAAATGCAAGCCACAGAAAGCCTTTTCTCCTGCACTCTCTTCCCCTGGCAATTTGGGCTGGAACAGATTTTTCTTCCATCTTAGCCTGCCCTCAAGTTGAGCTGACAAGTTCCTTCATTTTCCTAGAGCTTCACACATTTTCAAAATTTAGAAAAAATACTGTGATTTTCATATCTCTCACTTCATCATTCATGGTTCTGTTTCTCCTAAGCTTCTGAAGTGAAGTGCCTTAATTGTATCACTTGTGTGCTTATTATTTTGATAAATTATGTTCTTTCCCCAAAGGATATGATTTATACATACTTGCTTCTGACTGAACAGATTAAAATCTATCTAGAATGCTTTCTGATTGGTAGGTGTAGCTTTACGGAGTGTTCTATGCCTTGAATATATATACTAGAAACTGCATGTATTGAATGTGTTTTTATTATAAATATATAATTTTTGGATGTTTTTAACAGAATGAGTCTACACAATTTTTTTTTTAAGATTTTATTTATTTGAAAGAGAGAGAGAGAGTGCACAATTGGGGGGGCAGAGGGACAAACAGACTCCCCGCTGAGCAGGGAGCCCCATGTGGGACTCGATCCCAGGACCCTGAGATCATGACCTGAGCCGAAGGCAGACGCTTAGCCAACTGAGCCATCCAGGCACTCCGAGTCTACACAATTTAAGTTAGATTTTCTCATTTAAAGATAACAAAAAGCATAGTTTTTCTTTTTCAAATCTTTTGTTCTTAATGGTCGTCCATTACTGAATGAAGCTTTTTGCTTTTAATGGAATACTAGAGTAAAAACAGTGTTAAAAGCATCAGTGGTCAGATTATATTATTAAAAATGATGAGAAACATTGTAGAATCTCTGAGGCTTTTATCCTAAATTTGTAAGTTCCTCCAAGTAATATTGTTCTTAATGATTTCCTCCAAATCAGCTATCATGGCTGTTGATTTTTTTTATGCTAAAGGTATGGTTGCCTTACTTCTTTTTTTTTCATCAGGATAAAGCAGCTATCTCTGTCCTGTAACAAGAAACACACAAGTCCCTGTGGCTTAAAACAACAGGACTTATTTCTCACTCAAGCATTGGTATGAGGGCTTTGCTCATCACCAATACCTTGGCTTACAGGTTCCTGGTTGCCTTTGCAAACCAACCAAATTAAAGGTTCCTGGTTGCTGTGCCAGAGGGCAACAGTTCTGGAGGGCTTTGGACCAGCAAGTAGAATGATCTGGCCTTGAAGCGAGTTACATTCACTTACAACTAATTGGTCAATAGAAACCTCATGGCCCCACTCGACCCCAAAGAGTTTAGGTTGAACAACCCTACCAGGAGACTGGAAAACACACAGAGAGCTGGAAATATTTGGTGAATAGCATTAGTGACAACTGTGTATTTTGTGGATCTACATGCCTAAAGACCAGGGGCATTTAATGAAATTTCACTGAAAAATTATTTCTAATCACTGCTTTTAGTGTTTTAAATGTGACTATCATTGTCTGAAAACTACCATTTCATGTGTTTGGATTAAAACTATTAGTGTACCTTTTCCCTAATATGTTCTTCTAAAAATGACTTTTGGCATTTTTATTACTATCCACTTTAATTGTGACATCACTGAAATATTTGGAAAGCATCAGACAGATGTCAAGAACTTACTGTGGTCCTCAGTATCCTAAGAAGAGGTAACATTTTTAGTGTACTAACATATCTTTGACAACATATATAATATATATTACACTAAGATAATATATATGACACAAATATATATGTGACACTAATATATGATATCAATATAAATATATAATCTGTGTTAACATGTACAATGTATGTTGACATATACAGATGCTAACATCTTGACCCGAGTGGGACTATTTAGCAGTTAACTCTGCTTTTGAGATAAGAAAGAACCCGTTTCACTACAATATCAGCATCAGTTAAATCATACTCATCATTTCCATAGAGTTGTTTGCTCATGAGGTTAGGGGGTATGTGGGAGTCAGATTAACTGATCTACCAGCCATTTACCAAATGTTTGTAAATGCTGTGTACCAGCTCTTAATGGATTCAGGCGAACTGACTATCGCTAGGAAATTATTGCTTAAGTATGCCAAGCTGAAGGCCTTTCTAAAGCCAAGATTCCAAAATATTGCTGCACATTGGGATCATCTGGGATCCTCAAAAAATATGACCTGACTTCCCCTCTGCCTTACCTGACTTCATTGCTATCTGGTATGAGCTGGGAAGTGGGATTTTTTTTTTTTTAAAAAAATGTTCTCCAGGTGATTCTGCTATGTAGCAAAGTTTGGGAACCACTGTCCTTAATGGAAGGGTTGCTTGTATGTTGGAGAAATAGGTGCACAATTATTATCTTTATGGTTATAGTATCCTGCCATGTGGGGAGCTTTTCTTTTAACTTCTTAAAAATAACCCAACCTAACCCCAAACAAACAAAACAGAGAAGTTCTGAAAAAATAGCGCAGTGTTCTTTTCCTTCCCTCAGTAACAGGTGACCTATCACAATTAAATCCTAGTTCTAACGTGAAGCCAGTCAGCTAACCAGTATTTATTTATTGAGCAGTCATAGTGTGTACATAGCTTTGTTCTAGTCCTTTGGAACACATATTAAAGGTTAGTTATATATAATGCTGGATACATGAATAGTAAACATAGAGATTTGTAATGTAAATATACCATGCGATAAAATAAAAGTGTTATACGTTTGCAAGAATTAAGAGAATTTGAATGCATGTTGATAGATTGCAGTGTACTTGATGTTGAGGACTGTGTTTAGGAATAGGCTCCCTTAGATTTAAGGGATAGGAAGGTATGTTTTGGCATTTAGAGACACCTCTGCAAAGATGTAGAGACGGAGTGTGACAGCAACAAGGCAAATTTGACTGGAAAGGAAGCATGAAGAAACACTATAAAAGCAGATACTCAAGCATTTGCATTTAATTGTGAAGGAGCTTGGTAAGTCCTAGAGGATGGTGGATAGAGTAGGAGGCTTAGAAAGATAAATATGAAAATTAGTATTGGTAGCCATTTGTGGGATGACTGGGCGCAAAGGAGCCCGAGTTCTGCCTACGTTGGAGGATCTGGCAGGGCAGGTAGCAGCTGATTCAGGATGGGAGATTTGGCAGTGAGGTCAGATAGCATGGATGCACCCCAGTGATTTAGCAGATGCAGTAGTAGTCACAGTTAGCAGTTGGTTGTATGTAGAGGATCAGAGTTCTGCAAGGAATTTCACCTTCAGATTTTAGTTTGGAAAACAAAGGATATCAAGGAAATTTCAGGGGCCATGGCAGACTTGTTGCAGATTCCTGGGCTCAGTCAGCTCTGTTGAATCCATAATCAGTGGTAGCTGGACCTCTGCTGTAGACAATGTGAGTTCCAATAAGAATAGTCAAGGGGAGACAGGGATTTCTCATCTTCTGCTTTTAGGAGGTAGAAGAAGCCATGATGGTTTCCCGAGAGAGTAGAGTTTCTGAGGGCCCTGGGTCATGGCTCCATGTAGCTTTGGGGATTATGAGTGTGAATCTAGCAGATGTAGGGTAGAACCTCCATCCTAAAAAATGCACTTGAGAGAAGAAATAAGAAAATGGCTCCAAGTGGCCAAGTTTCAGTCAGAAGCCAAGGGCATTTCAGATTTCCAGCACACTGTAGGTGGATCCAAGGCAAATTCTGAAGTGCTCATGGTGTCTGTTGTTCACTGATACTGTGCTTCACCTCCAGCCCCTTTACCTGCTATTCCATGTGATGCCTAGTTTCTGGTGCCCTGTAGTAGTTTGTTCCTTTATGGGAAAACACCTGGTTATTCTCAAGCAGTTTTATACAGCCTTTCGTCCATTGTGTCTAGGCTAAAAACCATGCAGCCACCAGGTCTCTGGCTATCTGATGATGGAGCATCCCCTGTCTGATGATGGATAATATGATGGGCTTATTTGCCCTGCCCCTGCCCACCCCCCCACCCCTAGCCTCTGAATCACCACTGACTCAGGGCTTCCCTGGGGACTCAGCACATAAGCTGCATTCTAAAGGATGAGGAATTGGCCAGGTGTACAACTCCGGGGTGTCAGGAAGGATTTTGGCAGAGGGATAGGGTGGGGTCGAAGTGTAGATGTTTGACAGAGCATGATGCATCTGGGACCTGGGGGCCATTGGCCAGACTGGAGGAAGAGACGTATTTAGATTACTCTGGAGAAGGTGCACCTCTTTGTTGGCTGATAGGAGTGGTCAGGTTTACACTCCAAAATGATGCAATAAGGTAGGCATTTTGGAAAGATTTTTAACCCTTCAGACCCTTAGTCTCTAAAAGAATGTGGCTAGGAAGTTCATACACACTGTCTACCTGCACCCACGTTTGTGAGGATGAGAGCTAATTTTAGTACATAGTAGATATTCATTAAATGTGTTTTTAAACTTTCTCTTTCCATCCTCCCTTGAAGAGCTTTCCTCATGAAAAGGAAGTTCCTCATTTGGCAGTTATATTGGCTGACATTGTTAATTATATTGTTCTATTTATTTTGTTTCTGGAACTTTATGGTTTCCTTGGAGTGGAAAAAAATGTTTTATTTATCCTTTGCTTGCCTCTTCTCATCTCTATATATATTCTGTGTCTTACATACATAGAACTCAGTAAGCAATTGTGTTTTGCTTGAGTATTCAAAGATTTGACTAATGCCATGTCAGAAAATCATGTGTTCCAGCAATTTGTAAAATTATTGGAAGGACTTTTTCTTCTATATGTGGTTGGAATTAGTACTTTTGAGTAATGTATGTAGGATTGGTTTTCATTCCTTTATGAATTTATGTCAGCATCTTTGGGAATTAAGGGTAAGAGTTTAGACATAGAAAGATACATCATGTTACATGTTGAAGCATTTTATGGTTTCAGAGCTTGGAGAGTAATTACACGACTTCCTTAAGTAAATTACTCCCGTTCCTATAAAGGGACCAACTCCCATGACCAGTATGTTGACTTTCTCTGGAACTGCATGCCATCTAGTTTTCAGGTGCATGCATTCATTGTAAAATACACAAAAACAAAGTTAAGACTCTTGCTCAAAAACTTCCTCTAGTTGCTATTTTTTAAATAGTCATCATGATTTAAAACTAAATTTGTATGCCACTTTTGTTTATGAAGTTTCTCTTAAAAAATCTTCCATATGTGAATAATTTGAATATTCACTTTAATTTCTAAAGTATGGCATTAAAATGTTGGTCTAGGCAAGCTGTCAGTTATCCAGTTCAGCACTGTAACAAGCTGTGAATTCAATGGGATAGAAGGAGGAAGTCACATCTAAGATGTGTCAGTCTTTGATTTGTCGTATGTAAAAGTGAATTTCTCTTTCCTTGAAAAGCAGAGTTTTAGGTTTCTGGAAAATCTTTTTGAAGTTGACTTGAGGATTTTTCCACTTCTGGAGCACCTCTGGAATTGTCCTGGGTTTCGAGAAGGGGCCTGGTAGAAGATGATGCTGTACAGCTTCAGTGTTAGTCTTTGTGGGAGGGAAGATGCCCAGAGTGAACTTGCAACATATTTAACCATGATTGCACATTAATCTTAAATTGCCAAGGGCAAATTATATGCAAAATGAAGAAAATAAAGAACAGCTGTCCCCAGAAAATTTACAGCAAGTAAACTTGAGTTTCTCGCGCACTGTCTCTTTTTTAATCATAATGGGTGTGAGATGGGAGTGGGTGGGTAACAGAGGACAGTCTTCTGTGGGAGGGAACCAGAGAGACTTGTGGTGTCTGCAGAAATGCAAATGCAAAACTGAAATACTAAATCCAGGCGAGTCAGGATTATTCATTTTCTTAATTAGTAATCTTATTTGTTTTAAGAACAAATAAGCTTCCAGAGCTATTAGTTTCTAAATGAGTGGTTGCTGTGTAAAGTTAATAGGGAAAAATGGTTAAACTATCTTGCTACAGAGTAGGCGTGCTAGATTCTCTGTGTTTGGTTCAGATTCTGAGGAGGTTCATGGTGTTTTATTGCAAGGGAGTGGCGAGAAGGGCATGAGCTCAAAGGTCAGTCTGGATTCAAATCTCTTTCAGCACGTATTAGCTCTGCAACCACCACCAGGTTAGTTACTTGACTCCCTGTGACCTGGTTTTATCATGTGTCGCCTGGGATAACGGTGGCATCGCCTTTGCGGGCAGGTTGTGAGAATGAAAAAGGAGCGCTTGGGACGTTGGCTCACATGGAGTGCCCAGTGAGTGTGAGTCACTTAATTAGAGATCCATCAGCGAATCGAGGCCAATCACAATTAAGTAGTTCTGTTATTGATTCAAGGCTCTGGGAGCATGGAGAAATTTAGTTTGGTTTAATTTTTTTTTAATAGTAATTTACATAGGGAAATAAATCACTTGAGTTCACTTTAGTAATTTTACGTGACGCTTGTAACAAGCAGTAATAGTAACCGCTTTGGCTTTCAATCTTCTGTTCCTCAGTGTCTTGTGGACGCTTGAGTAAAAAAGTGGCTGGGAGGCAGTGAAGAAAAGGAAAGAGCCTCAGGAAGGAGACCATTTAGATTACCTCAGCCTCCCCCCACGCCCCCAAAAAAAAGAAATTGCCCAGAGTTGCCCAAAACTGGCTTGGTCCCTGATGGCGCAGCTACTCTGAGGTGGAGAGACAGACGGCAGCAGCGAGACACCTTTAGGCCTTTCCTGATGTTCTGCTCTCTGTAGAGAAGGGAGGAAAAGGAGCCTTGAAAAAACAACAGCCAACTTCTGCCTTGAGTCTGTGTTTTTTTTCTGATTTACGTAAGTAAAATTTTGTGACTGCTGAAGCTTAAGCTGCATGAGCGAGTTTGGAAATAAAATGTACTTTTATTTAGCTGTCCCATCCATTCCAGCTTATTTAATACTAACATATTCCTGGGCATGCATGTGTTAGATGGGCTTTAGTCCTTTCTTTTTGGGTGTTTCCTACAGGAAAGATATTGGAGGAAAAAATGGTGCAGATATGGTTCCTTTTCTTAAAGATTAGCTTCGATCTAGTTTCAAGGCAGTGAAGGCCCTGATTTTATGCTTTCACGTGAACAAGTTATTTTGCGGTTTCATGGATGCTAGTAGAAGACTTAAGACTCCTAGATCAGAGGTGAAGGATAGTTTATTACTCTCAGTAGCCAGAGTATTAAATTTTGTATTGGTGCCTGATTCCCAAGGGCACTGCAGAGAGGGTCAGATGAGATCTGCACACATAGTGGGTCATATTATAAGAAGAAAAAAAACCTCTGAACTTAGGAAACTTGAGTCTATTATGGCCAACAAGCATGCCTGCCCATTGTTCTAGATGGAGACACTATCTCTCTTTTCCAAGGCTGATTCAAACCTGTTCTTTGCTCCAGAGGGAGCTAGTGGAACAGATGGTGTTCATCCGCCCTAGGGTGTTGCCAGCACAGGGGTGGATGGGTATGATGCGACAAGATGCTCCATTGAGGCCAGAGTGTGGCGGATCCCAGGCGCTGTGCTGCACGTTTGCCTCAGTTCTATAGGCAGTGATGAGATGTTGACAGATTTGAGCAGGAATGTGTTCACATCTTTTAATGGGAGGAAGTAGATTTAATGGGAGCCAGGTGGGATGGAGGGGATGGCAGGCAGGATGGCTGGTTGGATTTTAGAAATAATCCATACAGGAGTTGATGGAACTTTAAACTAGGGTGTCGGCAATGGAAAGAAGGGATGGATAGGATGAGAGACTAGGGAGAAGAACAGAATCTGAAGACGAGTTGGCTGTAGAAGCTAGGGAAAAGGGAAGGTAAACTGTAAGCCTTCCAGCCAAGGTAGATGAAGACATCCTTAGCCAAGACAGAGAATGCAGGAGGAGCAGTAGGGTTGGGAGGAACATAGGGATTGGCATTGGTTTCTTTCTTGATTTCTTTTTTTTTTTTTAAAGATTTTATTTATTCATTCGAGACACAGATACAGAGAGAGAGAGAGAGCATGAGCAGGGGGAGAGGCAGAAGGAGAGGGAGAAGCAGGCTCCCCACCGAGCCAGGAGCCGGATGTGGGGCTTTGATCCCAGGTCTCTGGGATCATGACCTGAGCCGAAGGCAGACGCCCAACCATCTGAGCCACCCAGGCACCCCTGGCATTGGTTTCTGATAGGAATTCAAGGTGCCTGTGACATTTCTGTCAGAAATAAAATGAAGGTAACAGAAGAGCTGGTGGGCATGATTTTTGGAGACGTGAAGTTTCGAGTGTCAGAAAGTCATGCCATGTGGACGGTTAGGGAAGAAGATAATGGGGCAAAGGGCAGAATCTTTGGGGATCTTTGAGCTTAGAGAATATGAGGAGAAAGAATAATTAAGGAGACACAGCACAGTCATGGGTCAGAGAAGAACCCAAGGCAGTGTGTGTAAAGGAATCCAGAAGAGGGGCGATTCCAAAGAAGAGAAAGTCATACCTATGTCAGCTGCTCTAGCAAGTTCAGACAGGAGGAAGACCAAGGAAAAAACCACTAGGTTAAGAGCTGGGAAGCAAGAAGCTAGAGAACAGCCAGGTTGGACAGGTTGTACTTCCTACAAGAACCCTATGAGACAATATTTCTCCATTTTACATGAGCATCTGAAGCCAGGAGACGTGATTTGACTTGTATAAGTCTCAGCTAGAAAGCATTAGACTACCACTCAAATCCAAGGCTGAGTTTTTAATGCTGGTGCTATCAACATCCATGAACATGAGGAGATGGAGACTCTGTAGGCTGATTTCCTAAGGATGCTGGAGATAAACGAAATAATACAAATTTTTATTATTTATTTTTTGAAGATTTTACTTATTTAACAGAGAGAGAGTGAGAGAGCACAAGCAGGGGGAGGGGGGAGAGGCAGAGGGAGAAGCAGGCTCCCCACTGCAGAAGAACAGAATATGAAGACGGGTTGGCTGTAGAAGGTAGGGAAAAGGGAAGGTAAACTGTAAGCCTTCCAGCCAAGGTAGATGAAGACATTTTTAGCCAAGACAGAGAATGCAGGAGGAGCAGTAGGGTTGGGAGGAACATAGGGATTGGCATTGGTTTCTTTTATTTTTTTTTTTTTTTTTTTTAAAGATTTTATGTATTCATTTGAGACAGAGAGCATGAGCAGGGGGAGAGGCAGAGGGAGAGGGAGAAGCAGGCTCCGTGCCGAGCCAGGAGCCAGGAGCCAGGAGCCAGATGCGGGGCTTGATCCCAGGACCCTGGGATCATGACCTGAGTGGAAGGCAGATGCTTAACTGATTGGGCCACCCAGGCACCCCTAGACAAATTTTTAAAGAAGAGAGGAAGTTTGAAACTGTGGACAGTAGAAATGGGAAGCAGGGAGGGCAGATTTAAGTGTTCGTCTCTGAAGTGCTTATCCAGATTTGAGATGAAGTCATTCTAAAGTCATGCCTTCTTCTTTCCATTCGAGCCCCATTCTGAAGGGGCACCATCAGCCCAAGAAAGATTTATCCTTTGCTAAGAATCTCTGCAGCACCTTGGAAAGTCTTAGTGGAAGACATAATATCAGTGTGGATTCTGCATCTGACAATATTTAAAACTTTAATAATAAATGGCATTTTATGTTTTCCAAGTATTTCATGTACTCTAGCTCACCTGATCCCTATAAAACTCAGGAGGTGGTTGAGGCTCAGGTGCACATGAGGGATCTGAGGATTGGAACAAGTTAAGGGTAAACCTGCCACAGTTCACACAACTAGAAAGTGGCAGAGCTGGGATTTGGATCCTCATCTCCTGACTCGAAGTCAGAATTAATCTTGTGGCAGTGGCATAAGGTGAGAGGAAGAGTTGGTTGACAACTCAGCTTAGTGGTAGTAGGGGAGCTGAATTCTGGGAGGCCCAGGGACTGTGAGGTACTCCTTTTCGCAGGGTTTCCACTGTGAGGGAAGATGGAAGGGCACATTGGATGAGTCATAGCTAGATCTGTCAGATCTGGGACAGTAAGACATCAGACCTCTGGAGAGAGTTTGGGACCCCAAGTATTACTAATGAAAGAGGAAACTTCCTGTTAGTGTGTAGTTTCTCACCAGCCCTGCTGGAGGCGCCCTGCCCACTTGTTTGGGTGTTTGTGCAAGGAATAGCAGCAAGTCTAGTGGTTGTCCAAAGCAAAAATGCTTTTTCTCATGTGGGCTAGAAACTGGAAATGAGGCTGGCCACATGGAGTGCTAGGAATATATATTCTGTTCTGACCGTAATACCAAGGTAGCAGCTAATAAACCAAATACCCTTTGTATTTGAGACTTGGCTTTGAAAGGATGAGTCTTAGAGTCAAGACTAGATGACGTGTCTGAAGAGTCCTGAAGTGATCGGTGCTTCCAAAAATATTGGCTTAGACCTGGAATTGGATATTTGCCTTGTACTTTGTCCATACTCATTCCTTCCGCTGGGATGGGATGCAGTAATATAAGTGGATGTGACAGCCAGACTCAGTGGACACAGCTGCCCTCATGTGCTGAGCTGTTGGGTTTCTGAGCTAAGTCCCCGGTTGATCTGGGCGTGGGAAGGCCATGTGGATGAAATCACGAGACCTTTCCTCAAAGTCCCTGCTGGTGGGGACGCTATTATCATAGTGCAGAAGTGGATTTATCTGAAAAGATAAATCGTGGAGGCCAACTGAAAGTGAAACCAAGACTTCATAGGAAGGAAAAGTGCCCAGTGGTTCCCGGCAGATAGTAGCTGTCTGTCATGTTTTCCTGTCTGCAGCCCACATCATTATCATCTCAGGGAGAAATTCCAAATGTGATCAGTGAACAGGAATTTCATATTTTCCATGAGCCATTCATATTGAATAAACTTTGACTCTCTTCTCAACATGTGCTTTATTGTGTAAAAGTAGGCTATGGACTATGCGCCTCAGGTAGGGCAACGTGTGTTTGTATTGTGTCTTGTACCGAGCTTTTTTGATACTGATTTTGATACTGATTTTGAATTTTATGCTCAACTAAAGCTTGTAATGGGTGCTTGGTATGTGAGGCTCATGCACATGCTTTACACATGTTGTCTCCTTTAATTTTCATGACAACCCCATGCCACCATTAACCTCATTTTTCAGGTACAGAAGCTGAGACACAGAGAGATTGAGCAACTTGCCAGGTTGTACAACGGGGTAGTGTTAGAGCTGGAAGTTTCCAAGATATCAGTAACCTTAACTCCTAATAATTTTCGTCTTACAAACTTAAACTCAACAAACTTGTGTTTCCTGATTATGCTTTTTTTTTTTTTTTTTTAAAGTGAGGGGACCGTGATCCGGAAAGGTTAAAATGTTACTATCAACTGTAGTTAATCTTTTCTTTCAGGGCTTAAAATTTGTTTCTTACCCTTTTTGCAGTATTTAATTCATTGGAAGTGTTAAAAACAATGCATTCTTCTTCCAAAGTTTTAGAATTCTAGAATTCTATAAATCTAGTCTCTTAAATTTTATGATGTTGAATGTTATGTCCCTTTGATGGACTAGAGGAAATGATTCTTGGTTCTTCCTGCTTATACTTAAAAATAATTTAATGTGAATGTGCGTTTTTTACAGAACCTTAAATTATTATGAATTGTCCGGTATCTTGGAAGAGCATCTTTGTGTATGAAGCTGTTTATTTTTATGTAACCCAGTTCAGTGGATAGCCTGGAAAGTGCTTATTGCATTTGCACAGACATGTAAATAGAGTGTTTATTGGAGATTAGTTATAAATAGATGTAAGGGACACATTATCAAATTTGTGTAATTCACTGATGACCTGAAGCAATAGTCATGGTCCTCATCATTGCTGTTTTTGGAGTCACCTTTATAGCATATCATTCTTAGCCTTGTTGCTGGGTCATTTCCTCACAATTTTTCCTAATCATTTTACCTATAGTGCTTTTTTCCTTTTATTTTCAAGAGTCTTTCAAGGTTAGTTAATATTTATAATATATAATTGTATAACATATTTACAACTATGATTAATATTTACATATGCATAAAATTTTATGTTTGTTCATTACATAGCCCAAAGGGGAATCGTCTTTGCAGCGCTGGGGGACATGTAGACCTACATTTGTATTTACGCTTGCGTGCGTCCGTGTGTGTGGATGCCTTATTAATGATGACATGTGGCAGACTTTTGATGTAAATTCTGTGAATGTGAACCTGAATATTAATGACCTTTCACCCCGTTGTCAACTTGCGCACATGCAAATAAATGATTCAGTCCTTCCACAAATATCAAGCACTCTGCTGGTTACTTGATGAGACCTGAATGAATGTTAGTTGATAGACCCATAACATATGGTCATTTATTTCTGTAGAATCATACACCTGGAAAATTCTTTTTAGTGATTTTGTGCCTGTTACCATCAAAAATATTTAAGTTCCACTTTGAGTCTTATTCTTTTATACTGTTATATCTGTCTTTTCTACTAACAACCTTTTCTGTCCCTTTTTATTTTCTGTTCTTATCACTTTACAGATCAATCAACTTATTAATCATTTATTCAGTTTATCCATTAATTTATCCAATTTGTTAAATGTATACCATGTGCTGAGGATCATGCAAGTTATTAAGAATCCTGAGTTATCAGGTATGGAATCTGCTCCTGAAGCCAGAAAGGAAAGGAAAGACTTTATGGCTGGGTTGGGCCCAAGTTGCTCTCTCTTTTAATTTTAATTCTCTTTCAAATTTTACCCTGTCTTCACTTTATTCTACCTTAGTGCTTAAAATATAGTAAGTACACATTATTTTATGAAATTAATAAGAATTTAAATGTTACATAATTTCCAGTCTGTTATCTTCTCATTGATTTCCAATTTCTTCTTCCTTTCATTCTCTTCTTTGTTGACCTTTCCTCTGTGTGTGCTTCTCTCTTCTGCTTCCTTTACTCTAAATGCCGCTTCCTGTGTTCTTCTTACTCAATACGTTTGTCAGTTGCAGCCACTCCAGCCTTTGCACCCACCTCTGTTGTTTAACTGAACTTATCTACCCTCTTTGGCTTTCTTTTCCTTTTGCATCTAATTCTTTTGTTGTCCCAGAGCGTCTTATTTTTTTGCTTCTCCAGCTCACCTGCCAGGGCCTGAGTGCCCACTGGTGTTGGGCAGTTCTCTGCAGATGTTTTATGGAGTAGAATAGACTCTGGTTCTGGCAGCATCTTCTGGGTTCTGAGAGGAAAGCTGTTGGGCAGAGATGATGATGAAACCTGACTCATTTCCACTTTTTGACTTTCTCCTCAAGAAAGATGTGGCTAGTGCTCAGTGACAGGACTGTGTGAGATTGGAGGAGACAGGTGGTGGGAAGGAGGACACATCTGATTTCACCTTGTCCACTTTGCCCGAGGACAGCTGTGAGCAGCTGCTTATCATGGTGACGGAGAGCGCTTACCCTTTCTTTACTACTGATCAGAAACGATCTTATTTATTAAAAGAGAAAAAAATCCTTGGGTCTATAACACTTTGATCAGATGACGAATTTTTGTTAAAAGTTAGAAAGTCTTGTAATGACATCAGGGAATGTTGATATCCTGAAAAAGTTGTAATAACTTGGATATTTTAAGTTTTTAGTTCCTAATTGTAATGTCTGCTTTGGTCCAAGTCCAATCTATATCTGTAGTTCCAAGTTAATTTTGAGTCAGATCACCCTGGCCATGCCTCTTCAACTATTCTATACAAGGCACCATGAAAGCTATTAAAAACAAAAACCAAGATTGACCTAGGATCTTTCCATGTCTCTGTGTATTTGGGAAGAGAAGGTAGAACACAGGGCTGAAAATCATGAGGTTGGATGTGTTTTTAGAAAGGTCATGTAGACAGTATGTAACATCTCCAGCTAGGTTGTGTGTGGAAATTGCCTTTAACATGGTTTTAATTAGGAATATTCACACTGAGTGGGGGAAAAATACATAACTAATCTGATGTCAGGTCAAGCATTCAGATTTTGATTTTGGGAATTGCAAATAAGAGATTGTGGGCTTGTTTTATTTTTTTGGTTTTTAAGAGGAATTAATTATGAGTCACATTCAGAGAAAGGAAATATCACTGTGGGCTGGTGGTAGAAAAGGTGGGATTTTTATCTGGTTTTGAAGGTCCGGATGGGACTTCATTTTGCTAACCGTTGAATCTCAGGCAGCTAAAACAGTACCTGGCACATATTTGATGAATAAATACTTGACAGTGGAGTAATTTGTGAAGAGAGTGTGTTCATAGATATAAAGTATGTTCCAATTTTCTTAATTTTAAGGACATTGTAATAAGAAAATCCTACATGACGTGTGTGTGTGTGTGTGTGTGTGTGTGTGTGTGTGTGTTTTACGGGCTGTTTCCAAGCTGTTTTAATAAGAGGTTTATTTAAATTCCATCTTAAAAAAGTGGAAACTGCATTGAATAGCATCAGTTCTCCCTTGCACCTTTCATTATGCATTAGCAATTAACTCAGCTTCTCTCAGGTTGATGAATTTGAACTTGATCAATTATCTGATAGTAATTACCAGCACAGAGTGATGATTATTGCTGAGGTAACATTCTTACTTCATTTCTTTATGTATTTTAGTCCCTTCTCAAAGATGCACGTTTGTTTGACTGCAGAATATGACTTGCTCTTTTGGCTTCTGGCACTGAGGTCAAACTATTTTAGGTTTCTTATATAGAGGAGTACTGAGAAAAAAATCCTCTGGTATTTTAAACTCTTGGGACATGGCCTTGTGGCCTCTAGGGGAAGGAAGGAATGAAGCCCAGTCTTTTCTCTTGTAGCAGGCTCAAACTCTGATTTTTGTGTTTCTTGACAATTTCCTTTCCTTTTTATCAACTCCTGGCAGGGCTGACCTGAATTTTTCTCTCTCTCTTGGAGTCCGTGAGCTTCCCCATCAGGAGGATGCCTCTCTGCTATTTTGGGGATTCTTTAGCATTCAAAGCATCTTTAGAACAGACATGTGTAGACTGAAAGGCTAGTCTTTGCTCTTCTGGTTCTTTGAGCTCTTTGGAGATAATTGAGAGAGAAGGTGTATGTGTTTGCTTGGACTACCATAGTGAAGTACCACAGACTGGGTGGCTTAAACAATAGAAATTTATTTTCTCAGAATTCTTGGGGCCAGAAACCTGAGGTCCATGTGTCAGCAGGGCTGGTTTCTTCTGAGGGCCCCTGTCCTTGGTTTGTAGTTGACTGTCTTCTCCCTGTGTCTTCACATCATCTTCTCTGTGTGTGTGTTTCCCAACTTCTTTTTTTTTTAATTTTTTATTGTTATGTTAATCACCATATATTACATCATTAGTTTTTGATGTAGTGTTCCATGATTCATTGTTTGTTCATAACACCCAGTGCTCCATGCAGAATGTGCCCTCTTTAATACCCATCACCAGGCTAACCCATCCCCCTACCCTCCTCCCCTCTAGAACCCTCAGTTTGTTTTTCAGAGTCCATCATCTCTCATGTTTCGTCTCCCCCTCTGACTTACTCCCCTTCATTCTTCCTCTCCTGTTATCTTCTTCTTTTTCTTTTTTCTTAAAATATGTTGCATTATTTGTTTCAGAAGTACAGATCTGTGATTCAACAGTCTTGCACAATTCACAGAGCTCACCGTAGCACATACCCTCCCCAATGTCTGTCACCCAGCCACCCCATCCCTCCCACCCCCAACCACTCCAGTAACACTCAGTTTGTTTCCTGAGATTAAGAATTCCTCATATCATTGAGGTCATATGATACATGTCTTTCTCTGATTGACTTATTTCACTAAGCATAAGACCCTCCAGTTCCATCCACGTCGTTGCAAATGGCAAGCTGTCATTCCTTTTGATGGCTGCATAATATTCCATTGTGTATATATACCACATCTTCTTTATCCATTCATCTGTCGATGGACATGCTGGCTCTTTCCACAGTTTGGCTATTGTGGACATTGCTGCTATAAACATTGGGGTGCACGTACCCCTTCGGGTCCCTACATTTGTGTCTTTGTGGTAAATACCCAGTAGTGCAATTGCTGGATCGAATGGTAGCTCTAATTTCAACTGTTTGAGGACCCTCCATACTGTTTTCCAGAGTGGTTGCACGAGCTTGCATTCCAACCAACAGTGTAGGAGGGTTCCCCTTTCTCCACAACCCCGCCAACATCTGTCGTTCCCTGACTTGTTAATTTTAGCCATTCTGATGGGTGTGAGGTGGTATCTCATTGAGGTTTTGATTTGGATTTCCCTGATGCCGAGCGATGTTGAGCACTTTTTCATGTGCCTGTTGGCCATTTGGATGTCTTCTTTGGAAAAATGTCTGTTCATGTCTTCTGCCCATTTCTTGATTGGATTATTCTTTGGGTGTTGAGTTTGATAAGTTCTTTATAGATTTTGGATACTAGCCCTTTATCTGATCTGTCATTTGCAAATATTTTCTCCCATTCTGTCGGTTGTCTTTTGGTTTTGTGAACTGTTTCTTTTGCTGTGCAAAAGCTTTTTATCTTGATGAAATCCCAATAGTTCATTTTTGTCCTGGCTTCCCGTGCCTTTGGCGGTGTTTCTAGGAAGAAGTTGCTGCGGCTGAGGTCGAAGAGGTTGCTACGTGTGTTCTCCTTTAGGATTTGGATGGACTCTTGTCTCACGTTTAGGTCTTTCAACCATTTGGAGTCTATTTTGGTGTGTGGTGTAAGGAAATGGTCCAGTTTCATTCTTCTGCATGTGGCTGTCCAATTTTCCCAACACCATTTGTTGAAGAGACTGTCTTTTTTCCATTGGATATTCTTTCCTGCTTTGTCAAAGATAAGTTGACCATAGAGTTGAGGGTCCATTTCTGGGCTCTCGATTCTGTTCCATTGATCTATGTGTCTGTTTTTGTGCCAGTACCATACTGTGTAGATGATGACAGCTTTGTAATAGAGCTGGAAGTCCGGAATTGTGATGCCGCCAGCTTTGCTTTTCTTTTTCAAGATTCCTCTGGCTATTCGGGGTCTCTTCTGGTTCCATACAAATTTTAGGATTATTTGTTCCATTTCTTTGAAAAAAGTGGATGGTATTTTGATGGGGATTGCATTGAATGAGTAGATTGCTCTAGGTAGCATTGACATCTTCACAGTGTTGGTTCTCCCAATCCATGAGCATGGAACGTTTTTCCATTTCTTTGTGTCTTCTTCAATTTCTTTCATGAGTATTTTATAGTTTTCTGAGTACAGACCCTTTGCCTCTTTGGTTAAATTTATTCCTAGGTATCTTATGGTTTTGGGTGCAATTGTAAATGGGATCGACTCCTTGATTTGTCTCTCCTCTGTCTTGTTGTTGGTGTATAGGAATGCCACTGATTTCTGTGCGTTGATTTTATAGCCTGCTACTTGACTGAATTCCTGTATGAGTTCTAGCAGTTTTGGGGTGGAGTCTTTTGGGTTTTCCACATACATTATCATATCATCTGCAAAGAGTGAGAGTTTGACTTCCTCTTTGCCGATTTGGATGCCTTTGATTTCTTTTTGTTGTCTGATTGCTGTGGCTAGGACTTTTAATACTATGTTGAATAGCAGTGGTGAGAGTGGACATCCCTGCCGCGTTCCTGACCTTAGGGGAAAAGCTCTCAGCCTTTCCCCATTGTGAATGATATTCGCTGTAGGTTTTTCACAGATGGCTTTTATGATATTGAGGTATGTACCCTCTAACCCTATACTCTGAAGAGTTTTGATCAAGAAAGGATGCTGCACTTTGTCAAATGCTTTTTCTGCATCTATTGAGAGGATCCTATGATTCTTGTTCTTTCTTTTGTTAATGTATTGTATCACGTTGATTGATTTGCAGATGTTGAACCAGCCTTGCAGCCCAGGGATAAATCCCACTTGGTTGTGGTGAATAATCCTTTTAATGTACTGTTGGATCCTATTGGCTATATCCCATAGTATTTTGGTGAGAATTTTTGCATCCATGTTCATCAAGGATATTGGTCTGTAATTCTCCTTTTTGATGGGGTCCTTGTCTGGTTTTGGGAGAGTTCAGAAGTTTTCCTTCCATTTCTATTTTTTGGAACAGTTTCAGGAGAATAGGTATTAATTCTTCTTTAAATGTCTGATAGAATTCCCCTGGGAAGCCGTCTGGCCCTGGGCTTTTGTTTCTTGGGAGATTTTTGATGACTGCTTCAATTTCCTTAGTGGTTATAGGTCTGTTCAGGTTTTCTATGTCTTCCTGGTTCAATTTTGGTAGTTGATACATCTCTAGGAATTGCACCCATTTCTTCCAGGTTATCTAATTTGCTGGCATAGAGTTGCTCATAATATGTTCTTATAATTGTTTGTATTTCTTTGGTGTTGTTTGTGATCTCTTCTCTTTCATTCATGATTTTGTTGATTTGGGTCATTTCTCTTTTCTTTTTGTTATGTCTGGCCAGGGGTTTATCAATCTTGTTAATTCTTTCAAAGAACCGTCTCCTAGTTTCGTTGATCTGTTCTACTGTTCTTTTGGTTTCTAGTTCATTGATTTCTGCTCTGATCTTTATTATTTCTCTTCTCCTGCTGGGTTTAGGCTTTATTTGCTGTTCTTTCTCCAGCTCCTTTAGGTGTAGGGTTAGGTTGTGTATTTGAGACCTTTCTTGTTTCTTGAGAAAGGCTTGTATTGCTATATACTTTCCTCTCAGGACTGCCTTTGCTGTATCCCAAATATTTTGAACAGTTGTGTTTTCATTTTCATTGGTTTCCATGAATTTTTTTAATTCTTCTTTAATTTCCTGGTTGACCCATTCATTCTTTAGTAGGATGCTCTTTAGCCTCCATGTATTTGAGTTCTTTCCGACTTTCCTTTTGTGATTGAGTTCTAGTTTCAAAGCATTGTGGTCTGAAAATATGCAGGGAATGATCCCAATCTTTTGGTACCGGTTGAGACCTGATTTGTGACCTAGGATGTGATCAATTCTGGAGAATGTTCCATGGGCACTAGAGAAGAATGTGTGTTCCGTTGCTTTGGGATGGAATGTTCTGAATATGTCTGTGAAGTCCATTTGGTCCAGTGTGTCATTTAAAGTCTTTATTTCCTTGTTGATCTTTTGCTTAGATGATCTGTGCATTTCAGTCAGGGGGGTGTTAAAGTCTCCCACTACTATTGTATTGTTGTCAATGTGTTTCTTTGCTTTTGTTATTAATTGCCTTATATAATTGGCTGATCCCATGTTCAGGGCATAGACATTTACAATTGTTAGATCTTCTTGTTGGATAGACCCTTTAAGTAGGATATAGTGTCCTTCCTCATCTCTTATTACAGTCTTTGTTTTAAAATCTAGTTTGTCTGATATAAGGATTGCCACCCCAGCTTTCTTTTGGTGTCCATTAGCATGGTAAATGGTTTTCCACCCCCTCACTTTCAATCTGGGGGTGCCTTTGGGTCTAAAATGAGTCTCTTGCAGACAGCATATGGATGGGTCTTGTTTTTGAATCCAGTCTGATCGCCTGTGTCTTTTGATTGGGGCATTGAGCCCATTTACATTCAGGGTAACTATTGAAAGGTATGAATTTAGTGCCATTGTATTGCCTGTAAGGTGACTGTTACTGTATGTTGTCAGTGTTCCTTTCTGATCTTTGCTGCTTTTAGGCTCTCTCTTTGCTTAGAGGACCCCTTTCAATATTTCTTGGAGGGCTGGTTTCGTGTTTGCAAATTCCTTTAGTTTTTGTTTGTTCTGGAAGCTTTTTATCTCTCCTTCTATTTTCAGTGACAGCCTAGCTGGATATAGTATTCTTGGCTGCATATTTTTCTCGTTTAGTGCTCTGAAGATATCTTGCCAGTCCTTTCTGGCCTGCCAGGTCTCTGTGGATAGGTCTGTTGCCAATCTAATGTTTCTACCATTGTAGGTTACATGTCTCTTCTCCCGAGCTGCTTTCAGGATTTTCTCTTTGTCTCTGAGACTCGTAAGTTTTACTATTAGATGTCGGGGTGTTGACCTTTTATTATTGATTTTGAGAGGGGTTCTCTGTGCCTCCTGGATTTTGATGCCTGTTTCCTTCCTCACATTAGGGAAGTTCTCTGCTATTATTTGCTCCAATATACCTTCTGCCACCCTCTCTCTCTCTTCTTCTTCTGGGATCCCAATTATTCTAATGTTGTTTCGTCTTATCGTATCACTTATCTCTCGAATTCTGCCCTCGTGATCCTGTAGTTGTTTCTCCCTCTTTTTCTCAGCCTCTTTATTTTCCATCATTTGGTCTTCTATATCGCTGATTCTCTCTTCTGCCTCATTTATCCTAGCAGTTAGTGCCCCCATTTTTGATTGCACCTCATCAATAGCCTTTTTGATTTCGACTTGGTTAGATTTTAGTTCTTTTATTTCTCCAGAAAGGGTTTCTCTAGTAACTTCCACGCTTTTTTCAAGCCCAGCTAGTATCTTTAAAGTCATGATTCTGAACTCTAGGTCCGACATCGTACTAATGTCCGTATTGAGTAGGTCCCTGGCTGACGGTACTACCTCTTGTTCTTTTTGCTGAGGTGATTTTTTTCGTCTTGTCATTTTGTCCAGAGGAGAATAGGTGAATGAGAGAACAAAATGCTAACAGGTTTACAACGTCCCCAGCAAATATACTATATACAAAGGAGAAAAGACCTGAAGCCAGGGGAAAAGAAAGGGAAAGAAAGAAAAAAGAAAGAGGAAAAAAAAAAAAAAAGAAAAAAACAAAAACAGAACAATATAAAAAAAGCAGAATATGATCAAATATGATCAGACTAGTGTATAGATCAGTGCCACACACTAGATTTTCGGCGTATTTTGGTCTGTTAGAAAAAAGTGCCTCCTAAAATTTTAAAGGAAGAAAGACATATATGTACAAAATAAGGGTTGATACAATGAAGGGATGGAAGATGACTGTGAAGATGAAAATTATAAAAGATTTTATAAAAGGACTTGATAAGATAAGAAGTTGTTTGAAAAAAGAAAGATTTAAGAAAAAAAAGAAAAAGGGAGAGAATGTGATCAGGCAGGAGACTAGAACAAAGCCATACACTAGTGATTTAGGGTATATTTTGATCTGTTAGAAGAAACTGTATCTCAAAATTTTAAAGAGAGAACAACATATATATATATATGCCAAAAATAAGGGTAACTACTATGAAGGGATAAAATATGACTCTAAAAATGAAAAATAAAAAAAATTTTTTTTTTTTAAAAAGGAATTGATAAGATGTTGGTTGAAAAAGGGAAAAAGAAAAATAAAAAAAAAGTTAACAAAAATTAACTTTGATGAACTAATGAATCATGGTAAAAAAAAGCCATGAATTCTATGTGCAGTATTCCCCTAGCGCTGGAGTTCTCCCGTTCTCCTTGATCGGTGAACTTGGTCTTGGCTTGCTGGCTGCTCGTGCTGATCTTCTGGGGGAGGGGCCTGTTGCTCTGGTTTCCAAATGTCTTTGCCGGAGGCGGAATTGCCCCGCCCTTGTCGGTCCGGGCTAAGGAAGCTGCTTGGGTTTGCTCTCAGGAGCTTTTGTTCCCTGCAAGCTCTCGGCACAGCTCTGGAGGACCAGGGCAAAAATGGTGGCCTCCCAATCTCCACCCGGAGGAGCCGAGAACTTGGGGCCCCGCTCCTCAGTGCGCCCCCCAGAGAAAAGCAGTCACTCCCGTCTCCCTGGTCTCCGGCCGCACTCCGTGCTCACCCGGCCTGTGACCGAGCGTTGCTATCTCTGGCACCCGACCCCCGTGTGGAGTCTCCAAACCCAGCAGATCCCTGCGGTGCGTTCCTGCGCCGCTCCTCCCTGGGAAGGAAGGGGAGTCTCCCCGGCTCTGCCGCTTGTTGGGTCCCTGCTGGAGGATCAGTGGCCCGACTGGGCCGCGGATCACAGTTTATGGCCACCCCGAGCTGAGAGCCCGCACCTCGGCTCCGTCTATGCAGCAGTCTTCCCCGCTCCGATACCTGGGAGCTCTGCCGCACTCAGGCACCCCCGGTCTTTCTGTGACCCCATGGGTCCTGAGACCCCACTGTCCCGGGAGGATTCCACCCCCTGCTTAGCCACCGCAGCGACGTCCCTCAGCGGAGCCAACTTCTAAAAGGTCCGATTTTGTGCTCCGCGGCTCTATCACTTGCCAGAAGCGGCGGAGGCCCCTCCCCCGCCGTCTATCCTCCCGAATATCGCCTCGGATTCACTTCTCCGCACGTCCTGCCTTCCAGTAAGTGGTCGCTTCTCTGTTCAGAGAGTTGTTGCTACTCTCCTCTTCGATCTCCTGTTGAGTTCGTAGGTGTTCAGAATGGTTTGATCCCTATTCAGCTGAATTCCTGAGACCAGACGAATTCTACCTCTCCTACTCCTCCGCCATCTTGCTCCGCCCCCTGTTTCCCAACTTCTTATAGGAACATTGGTCATACTGGTTTAGGGCCTACCCTAATGACTTAATTTTTAACTTAATTACCTCTTTTAAAGACTTTATTTCCAAACAGTCAAATTCTGAGGTAGTGAGGGTTATGGATTTTGGGGGGACACAAAATTTTTCATATAATAGACAAGTAGGACATTTGAGAAGCTTAAAAAATGATTAAGGAGAAATAAATGAAAGGCAAAAAGAGAAAAGGAAAATAAAGACTTCTTTTTGCAAGGAATAATAAGAGTTTGTATGTGTGTGGTATGTAAGAATCGACAGTACATGTGTTAATATTGTCTCAGTATCCTCCCACCGTAACACAAGGTGCCAGATACTATCCTTGATCTCAGGTACCTCATTAAGACTCAGAGAAATCTCTGGTCTCTCTGCCCAAGGTCTCGGAGTTCAGGAGTGACTGAGCCTTGACCTGAATCCAGCCCTTCAGAATCTGCCTGGTATTCTATTCATCACCCATGCAGGGAGGCAAAAAGAAAGTAAGCCCCCTTGGGCAAATTCCAGGGCCTTTTGGGTGATGTTTTGTTTTGGAAACTTGAAGGATTAGAGGCATCATCTTCCTTTCAGCCAGTTGTGTTCTTGTGAGCTTTAACACCCGTAGTGCAGACCGTAACCACAGGCAGCACGCTGTAACTCTCTTGAGAAATAAAGATGAGTCTTGTTTTTTTGAAAGTCAGTATTTTATCATGAAAGGTTCCAAGCATAAAAACAGTAGAGAGAGTGGTACAGTGAACTCTCTTATATTCCTATTACTCAGGCTCAACAGTTATAAAGATTTTACTAAAATTGCTCTTAAAGCAAATCTTAGATAGGTTCCTTTCACTCTTTTCGGTATGTACCTTAAAAAAATAGCGACATTTTCTGACCTAATCTTAATGTCACTCAGAGTTTCCGGATTGCCTGAAAAATGCCCTTTTACAAGTTGGTTTGTTCAAATCAGAATCCAAACGTGCCACGTATTCGATAGAATAAATTATGTTCGATAGGACATTTTCTTGCCTTTACTTCTTGTCTGTTGTGCAAAGAGATATTTTGTTTCCCTGGCTCTGCAGAGAGAGAATGCTGTGATTTGGTTCATTTTATTTATTTATTTATTTATGTATTTATTTTTTAAAGATTTTATTATTTGAGAAAGAATGAGATAGAGAGAGAGAGAGCATGAGAGGGTCAGAGGGAGAAGCAGACCCCCCTGCTCAGGAGGGAGCCCAATGTGGGACTCGATTCCGGGACTCCAGGATCATGACCTGAGCCGAAGGCAGTTGCCCAGCCAACTGAGCCACCCAAAAACAAAAACAAAAACAGTTCTGCCTTAATTTTGAATGCATTTCCATGGTCTTAAAGAATCATCCAAATAACGATTTCTTTCTGTGTACTAATTAGCACCATGTTATTTTTAAAAGGCTAAAACTTTTCAAAAAAAACGTCAAGAATAAATAAACATAATAAACACAAAAGTTACAATGCATCTTTACAGAGTGCATTGGTACACATGAGTACTACTTAAGGAACTTCTTTCATTAACATTGACTCATTACATTTTGTCCACATGGAACATTGTTTTTATGAGATTATTTTCCAACCATAACTCATGAATACCAAGCTGCTAAAACAAGTTGGTAAACACTTGCTTTTGTCGAACGTTATTTTTATAGTCAACAGGAATGCTAATGTGAGTTAGCAAAGATTCTGAATGCAATTGTTTGTTCCCAGCTTTTAAAATATGACAGTCTTGTATTTTGCTAACACTTTGTCTCTTCCAATAGGTATAAATGACCAAGGATTGTACAGAGTTGTGGGGGTGAGTTCAAAGGTCCAGAGACTTCTGAGTATGTTGATGGGTATGCCTCTTTTCTAATCATTTTCCATGCATTATTTGTTTATGTTCATTGACTTCACCACTTAATATTTCATAGTAATGTACAGCATACTTGTGAATCTATTCTGTTCTTCTACTGCCTAGATGAGCTTTCTCCTGAGCAGAACTAGCTGATGCAGAGAAGATTAGTGTTTGCCTCAGCCCAGATATCCACTCCCTCTTTACTGACTAAGAAATGGTGGTGGTGGGGGGGTGGTGGAAAAAGAATGCAGGCTCATGGGTGAATGTCTTCTTGCCCTTGCTTCTCAGAGGAAAGAAGCAGCCAGGCCTCTGCGATTTGCATGGCTTCCAAATTGCCTGTCCAGAGTCTTGACAGTACATTTGGTTGGACAAGACCATTGGGACTCACTCATTTTTATGTTGCTTCCAAAACTGTCACTTGACAGCAAGGATCTGATTCTCCGGGATTCATTGGTATTCACAGTGGCTTGTTTGTAGTTTGCACCAGGCTCTTCTCCAGAACCATGCATGCTCCATCTGTGCTGATAACACAGTGTTCTTTGGCATCGCAGACTAGAGGAAGCCAGAAAGCGAATTCATTTCATTACCCCAGACATTACGTGAATGACAAAGCGCTTTTACATTACACGCTGCTGTCATCTCAGTGCCACCTGTAAGGGGCCCCACTTCCCTCCCCACCCCAAAGCAGGCTGCCTCTTGAGGAGTGATGATAACTCATCAGGCTGGAGGGCCTGCATGTCAAACCAATCTGTCATTTTGACCTTGCTAAATATTAATTAACTTGATATCTCACTTTAATTAATCAATATTAACAATGCCCTCAGGTATACTGTCAATGCATTTAAACCTGCCTGCATCCAAAAGCATTGTAGGGAAGACTCAGTTTTCGGAAGCATAAACCAAGATGAATAAAATCAGCTGATGTGTGGCAGATAGGATTGCTTGTTTGGCTGTATTTGAATTAAGGATTTAATAAGCAATAACCTTTTTTTTTTTTTTTAGCTATTAACCGCAGGAAAAATTGCCCGTCATCAGTTGGAGAGCTGTCTTAGAATACATTCACTTTCATGAGCTGTTTTCATTTTCTGCCTCTCTGGTTTAACTTGGGTGTGCAATTTTGGCAGTCAGATTTTCCTTTTTACCATTAGTGGGCTCCAAATTAAATAGACTCAGGTTGCCAGTGGTTCAGTAGCAGCTGGAAGAGTTTAATGGGACTCCAGCATCTGCTTTTAGTTAATTTTAAAATTAGAAACACTTCTCTCATTTCCAAGAGATGGTGTAATAATGATTAGAATTGGAAGACTCTGTTGGCATCAGAAAGGGATATACGCAAACAATGAATCGTGGATCACTACATCAAAAACTAACGATGTAGTGTATGGTGACTAACATAATAAAGTAAAATTTAAAAAAATAAAATAAGAAAGGGATATTTTGGCTGAAAGGCACACTTGGGCAGCAAATTGGTCAGAAGGATCATAGCATTATTTTTATTATCTTCTTGTTCACGTCCAAGGGAAGCTCCAACCAGGGTGTCTCCATGTTCACGCCAAAGTGTTAAGCTGTCTCAAAAGTTGTTCTTAATCTCATAAAATCCCACTTGATCTGCATCCCTGAACAAGGTGGTAGTTTGCTGTGCTCAGGGGAAATGTCTCAAGATAATCCTGAACTGGCAAGGTGTTTTAAAATACCTAAACCCTCAAAAATTCATGACCTGGAAAATGGTTTTCACTTTCCATGAGACTCAGAGCAGCGAAGTCGGGGATACAAGCATGATACAACCTGATTTCAGTTACTGACAAAGGAATGCTATGTTTTCCCAAGAAGTATTTCTCCAGGAAGTTGAAGAATTGATGAGAGTGTTATCTCCTTATTAAGGCGGGGTGGGCGCTACACAGTAGAAATTATTTTACTTAATCCATAAATAATTCCTAGTATGAATTTAAAATTGCCAGTCACAAACCTTGGATTTTTAATAGGATTAATCCACTTTCTTGTTACTTTGTTACCAACTCAAACTTAAGCTCTTAACAGAATAGATTTATTTGCTGTGTCCTAATTTAAAATTCCCTTAAGATAGCTCTTTCCATAAAAAAAAAAACCTCTTTCCATCCATCCTGATTCACTAAGTGTTCACGACAAATAATTTATACCTCTTCCAAAAAAAAAAAAAAAAGGATTTTAGAGTTTCTGTGTATTGTATATACCCTTTCCCCTGGACATTCTTTGTTTCTGTCTTTTCTCACCTCCCTATGTTGTTCTCGGGTTCTATATCTTAAAGAGAAAAAAAAAATTGGATGAGTCCGCCAGATTTTTAGCTTTGCTCTTTTAAACCAGTCCATAATTCCTCCCCTCTAGAGGAGTTAGTTCTGATGATTTTGCCCATTGTGGTACTAGGCAGTTTTTTTTTTTTTTAAGTTACCATTTCTCTAGGTAGTGTTTATTTCAAATTTGAATTTTTCAGAGTGCAGTTTGTGTGTAATGCTTTTGTTCTTTATAGAGATGAGAAATAATCTAATTTTTTAGTATCTGAGGAAAAATTCCAAGGCATTTAATATTTTTTTGACAAGAACTTCCGTTTACTTGGTTTCTTTAGTTCTTGAGAGATAATTATTTACTTGGATGTTTTTCTATTATTGCCATTTTATGTAACACATTTGTATATTGTTTGTTTGAAATGTTTTAAGTATTTAAGTACGCTTGTATAAATGTGATAATTTCTAAAGAAAGGATGCATGTTTAGTATCTTGCATATTTTCTTCACCTGTGTTGTTTTTTGGTGTTTCACCCCTGGTATTTAAGATTAAAATAAAAAATGTTTCTCTCCATTCTTCTCCTCTCCCATCTCCTCTCTGCCCCCCCTTTTCCTCCACCCCATTCTTCTCTTTTCTCCTCTGCCAACAAGAAATACTAATGACAGTTGACCATACAAAGTCCTCTAAATAGACCTGTCATCTCTACTTCTCCAGGTCAGGTCATGGTGATGGGAGTTGTTTGTCTTTTTAGTTGTCTTCCATTCTGGGAGCAGAAGATAGAGGTCTGCTAGCTTTTCCTGGACCAAGCTCCTTAAGTTTCCAAAAAAAAAAAAAAGCCCAAGTGAGCAATTGTCTTTATTCGCTTTTCAGGTGTTTTTCTTTCCTTCCCCTTTTGCTCTAACAGAGGGCATGCATAGACATAGTTTTGTAAAAGTTGTTTGTTTGTTTAAACAGAAACTTGGAGCACTTGGGGAGGGAAGGGAGAAATATCAGATGAGGTGTCTTTGGGTGAGTCATGGATTTTTTAGTAAATGGGGTGAGAATATAACAGATTAATTACAATAGTTATTGGTAGGTTAGAACTAAGATGGGTTAGAATTGTCAGTATTCTTCCCACCTCCCCACTGAAGAATGAAAACATCAGAGCAGAGTGGGGGAATTGTGAGAAAAATGTGGTGGTAGCTTATGTGTGTTGGTGAATTTGGTGGTTATTTCTACATTTAACTTGCAAAACAGGCTGGATGATTTTATTTTTAGACACAGAAACATAGAAAACAAGAAATAAAACTAATTTAGAAGTTTTACTTTAAAAAATACTACCTTGTTTATTTGTAGGACAGCTTTTTAATATGGATTGGGGGGAAAAAGTAATATAGGTGAAAAATTCTGATTTTGATTATAAAGAATATTCTCAAAATTCATTCCATCACCGTGCTCCGTCAAGTACTTTAAAGTGGGGCCCAAATCAATATTCAGAAGGGTGTCAGTACTTTGTATTTAGGTGGGGCTGAAAATTTCCAGTTTCAAAAAAAATAGAACACTGGTTACATAATTATGAAACATTAGCCCAAATAAAAAGTCAACTATTTGTATCTGTGCTTGTTAGTTTAGAGTTTTAACTAATCCATAAGGGTGTTGTCCCTTGGTCAGAAGGGAAGCAAAATTCCTTCCTTGTTTATAGTAGAACATATATTCTGATTGAACACTCAAAGCATTTTTAAAGTTTGAATCCCAAATAAGTTATTAGCCAATTTACCTGGTCCCAGTGCATCCACTGATTGTAAGAACTGCTAGGGATGATTGAGTTATTTGAAAACAGTGAAAATTTAATAGAGGATTAGTACCACAGGCCCTATGTAGTCATTAACTTCTGAAATGACAGCTACTTTTTATTCCATGAATTCAAAGGATGGCTTATTTTTCCATAGAAAGAATATTATTCTCAAAATATAGACTGATTATTTGGTAGAAAGAGGAAAATAAAAGATTTTCTTTAGAAGCCTCCTGATTTTAAAATGCTGATTTGCCGGTAGCAAGTTGATTGAAAATGTTATCTGACTTGTATGTTAAAATGAGATTTAAATAATTGATTTAATGAGAGAGAGAATATTCAGTTACTGAAGTAATTGGTTGGCAAAGCCTTTAGAACAGAATTATTTAGTCCTAGTTATAAAGGATTGCACCTTTAATCAGGGTGCTTAATTTGGTTTCTTGAATGTATCTGTGGCTTGTCTGACAAGCTCAGTAACAAATGAGTTCTGAATTGTAGGAACTGATCAAAATGTAATCAGTGTCAATTGCCATTGTTGTAGTTTATTGCATGTTGCTGTCAGTTGCTGTAATCAAGAATTGTTGAAGTGCTTAAAAAAGTCTCCAGACTTTTGAGTAATTGACTTCATATGTATGATGTTATGGCTGTGGAAGAATCATCACTTCCTGTTTTACTTTATTTTCAGAAAGTTTGAGAATAAGGTTGAGTTGCCATCTATCCTTCCTCCTGCCCAAGCCCAAGGCTTTTTCAGTGGCATGCCTGACTGAATGCAGTGGTCCTGTTCTGACAGGCTTTTCTTTTTAGTGCCTTTCAAGAGGAACTAACTAACAAGATGTTTCCTCCCCTATATAGACAAATACAGTGTTAAGGGAGGGGAAAAAAAGTCTGAAACGACTTGTTTTCTTGGGTCTTGGTTGAAACAGCATTCTGGAGTGAGGGAGAAATAAAATCTCTTCCAGGAATGTCTGATTTTTTTCCTTTGGATGATGGGAGTATAGAAAACCAGGCAAGTTTCTATCGATTGTTTAGTATCATTCATCATAACCCATTTGCTGCCCCCTCCTTTTGAGTAGGAACCACCTCTGAACGCTTATACTTTTAGTGACTCAGCTGTGGTAATTGCCTACTCATTTAAACAATTTATGGGAATCTGTACACATTCCTGATTTACTTTGCTGCTCTTCAGAGTTGAGAGCATTTACTTGATCTCCATGGTACAGCCGAAAACCTGAAGTTCTGACAGGTTTGGAACTGACTTGGTTTGGGTGGTGTAGCCACTCAGGGTGGTGGTGGGGATTTAAGCCCAGGTTTGTGATAACATGCTGCCCACCTCCCCTCCTCCCCGGTGCCTAGCCAACAGCCAGGTACAGTAGCCCAGCCTTGGAAGGATTAAAGGTACTACCATACCCAGAGTGCTTGCCTTTCCCTTTTGCACCATCCTTTCCTTTTATTTTGACCAAGACTCACTTTTTCCTTTTCAGAATTTACTACCTCCTTTCCCCTCCCATTTATTTGTTTGTTTAAGCCACACATCTTTTTCTACTGAGTTTGTTGGCTATCTGAAAGGGCATTTGGAAGAAACGCATCATTAACACTTTTAGGACAAAGAAAACTAGTTTTATTCAGAATGAATGTCAGAAGGGTTGCACAGAGGCTTCCAATAAGTATTTCTTAGACGAGCGTACAAATTGTGATGTTAATGTGAAAGTTGAGTTTAAATGTATGTATCACCTGATTGCTATTTTGATGGATCATGTGTTAATCTTCAGAAAGGTAATATGTTGAGTACAGGTCTTAGAAGCATGGGACCAAGCTTACTGTCCTTTCTTCCCACTGACTTGCCATCTTGCCATTAACAGTGCTGTTTCCCTTGTCATAACACAGTGTGATGACCATAATGCCACCTGAGACACAGTAAAATATGTAGACACTACAAATGCCACACGCTCTAAGCCATGGCTTCCAAGTAGTGTCTTTAATAATAGTAATCACTGTCAGCATTGCCATCGTTGTGGCTACATATGCTTTGAGTTGTGACTATTGAAATGCCCCACTCTGTCCAGGTCTTCCCTCCTCCCAGCCCCATCTTATCCTGTTCTTTTGATTTCCACTACAGATCTTCTGAAGTTGCTTAGGAATGTCTAATAATAGGACACAGCTTATGCTAGAAGAAACTGTGTATGTTTTTATAAGAAATCCTAGAATCAATTATTTGTGGTTTGGCCATTTAAAAGTGGAAGCTTTGTGAGCCGGTCAAGGGGGCCGTTGAATGTTCCGGGTTTTAATTACTGTTTTCTTGCTTGCTTGCTCACTAGATGTAAAAACATGCAATGAGGTGGACCTGGAGAATTCCGTAGATTGGGAAGTGAAGACAATAACAAGTGCCCTAAAACAGTACTTGAGGTAAGCTCCTCTCAGTGACAGAAAGGAAGTGTGCGCTCTTGGGCATCCAGCACACGGCAGATGCTGACTCTGCCCGGAGATCTCAGTCGTCGAGTCAAACCTTATGAAAAAGGGGGACATTTAGGAGGGATCTGTGTCTTCAAAAGTGTGGCAAGTAGTAGCTGAATGTCAGTTGTTAGATAAATTGCAACAGAATTGGAATGGATTTGGTTTTTGAAATAGATGTCTATTATAGATGTGAGTTTTAGGAGTTAAGTGTTATGAAACAGGAAGAAGGCTATTTATTGAATTCATTGACTCTTTTAGGTGAAAATGAAGATTTTTTTCGTTTAAATTTAAACCATTGAACCTAGAGGCTTATAACGATAACACGTAAATACAAAGCTATTTGAAAGGAAGTTCACTTGAGATTTTAAGATAAACTTAAGTCTTGCATTTATTATAGAAGATATTTAGGACCAGAATTAGACTAGGGCTCAGCATCTCTATGGGGCATTACCCTTTTTATAAAAAAGAAAGGAATTTAATGATAAAAAGCTTGAGATTAGATGAAGAACAATACCACGAGAGGGGAAAAAAGAAGTTTTAGTAAAAGAATGGAAAAAGGATGACGACCATAATTCCTGTGCTCCGGTGCCCCCATGGAGGACTTTGATTTTTGTGTGGCCGACAAATGACAGTGCTCCCCCAGGACTGGTTCTTGGTTACTAGCACAGAGGATTGTGTTTCAGGTATATATTATTTGGGTTTGAATGAGCACATAAAATGAACTGCTATTACATATTTTAAGCCATTCATCTATTTGAAAAATTCCAAGTCTGTAAAACCAGAGAGGTTAGTATACTGCATCCTCATGGCTCCACTACCCCGTGTCTACAGTTATCAAATTCCTACCCTTCTTGTTTCTGCAGTCCCCTACCTGCTACTTCTTTTGGATAACATTTGAAAGATTTTCTAAAACATCGTATTGCTGTACCCATAAATACTTAAGTATATGTCTATAAAAAGGTAAAGACTTAAGAAAAAAAGACAATAGAGAAAGACAAGGAGAATACAGTGATCATACCCAACAAAATTAATATCATCCAGTACTGAATCCATGTTTGCTTTTTTTTACTGATTTTTTTTAAAAGGTCTTTTCATATTTATTTAAATTCCTGCAGGGTTTGAATAATGTCAACACATTTCATATGTTTTAAGTCACTTCTAATCTGCACAGTCCCCTGCCTCTGCACAGCTTTCTTCTCCCTCAGCATTTCTGTTTGTTTATGAACCTAGCTCATTTTTATTTTTTTGTTCTTATTTTTTTAAGGATTTATTTATTTATTTAGAGGAGGGGTGGGGGCGGGGCAGAAGGAAATGGAGAGAGAGAGTCTTAAGCAGACTCCGCACTGAGCACGAAGCCCAGTGTGGGGCTCGATCTCACAACTCTGAGATCATGACCTGAGCTGAAACCAAGAGTCCTATGCTCAAATGACCATACTCCACAGGTCCCAACCTGGGTCATTTTTAAGTAGAATTTTCCATATTTTAGATATGGCAGTTTGTGTCATGGTGTCATTTAACGTGTTTCTGTAGCCATCATATTTCTTGTAAACAGTTAAATCTATAGAATTCATTAGATTTTAAAAATTGATTTATTCCAAGAATATATCATAGTAGTGTTATATTCTTTTTTTTTAAGATTTTATTTATTTATTTGAGAGAGAGAATGAGATAGAGAGAGAGCATGAGAGGGGAGAGGGTCAGAGGGAGAAGCAGACTCCCCGCTGAGCAGGGAGCCCGATGCGGGACTCGATCCCGGGACTCCAGGATCATGACCTGTGCCGAAGGCAGTCGCTTAACCAACTGAGCCACCCAGGTGCCCCCATAGTAGTGTTATATTCTTCCTGTAATATATCAGGAGGTCTGTTACCTGTTTGTCCCACTTTTTCATTTCTTTTCTTTTTTTCCCAAGATTTATTTATTTTAGAGAGGGAGAGAGCTGAGAGAGAGCGCAAGCATGGGGAGGGGCAGAGGGAGAATCTCAAGCAGACTCTCTGCTGAATGTGGGGCCCGACATGGAGCTCAACCTCACAACCCCGAGATCGTGACCTGAGCCAAAATCAAGAGTTGGACACCCCAACCAACTGAGCCACTCTGGTGCCTGGTTGTCCCATTTTTTAATGAGATTAAAACTTATCAGTGAGTTTAGATGTGTATTACCTATTTTTGAGTATTTTATTTAAGCAAGGTATTTTTAACCACCTTTTAAAAATTTTTTTCTTAAACTCTGAAGTACATTATTGTCCCTAGTTGATAAAGGGATAAAATTAATGCGAAATCTATGGGTTAATGTCTCCCTAACTGACCGTACCTGACTGGTTTGGATGAGAATTACGGACAAAATGAATCCCCTTAGATCCCACCTGGGGATTAGAATGTAAGATTCCTGAAGATAGGCATCTTACGTGTCTTGTTCAGTGCAGTTTCTCCAGCAGCTAGAGCTGTACCTGTCACGAAGATATAGGGCTTCTAGACTGGGGAAATTTTGCATCCCCCCCGGAGATAACATGGCAATGTCTGGAAGTATTGTTGGTTGTCACGATTGCTGGAAAGGGGGTGCTACTTGGCATGTAATGGGGGGGGAGTCCAGTGATGGGCTGCTAAACATCCTACAGTGCAGGCGGCAACCCATGATTGCTCCTAAATGTACAGAATGTTAGTAGTGCTGAGATTGAGAAAGCCCATAAGAGATGGATGAAGGAAAGAATAGGAGAGGGATATAAAAATACAATGAACTGCACCTGTTAACTTGATGAGAAAAGGGTGCTGCCACTCTAGGAGGTAGCTTTAAACTCATTTTACTCTTTGGTAAATTCTTGGCTAATACAGTTAAAGGGATTGACCAAAGTGACTCAGTTATTGGTGGGAAACTAAAGGCAAAAATCCAGTTGTTTTATAATGAATTGCATGAGGTTTGTTTGTTTGTTTGTTTGTTTTGTTTTGTTTTGTTTTTTAACCCTGTTCCACATGGTTCTTTTTTTCCTGGTGGGGTAAGTAGTTTAATAAACTTAGAGGATCTTTTTATTGAGTACCGTACATAAAATTTCTTTTTGGTTCTCGATACTTTCTGAAGCTAGTCCCTTATCGCTCCTGGTCTTATGTTGCTTTTTCTGCCTTTTTCTCTCATTACATTGCTTTATCCTTTTGAATTCTGCTTTTAAGCAAACATTGCCTACAGAACAACATTATGAGATGCTATTATTATATAACTTCCCTCCTAACAATATACACAGTCTGCCTGAGTGTGATAAAGTGATTATCATAAAATGGCAGATGTCTTGGGAGATTTTGAAAGTTAGGTTGCTGTTCTTTCCCCTGTGTTATTTTTAGCAACTAAAAATGCAGTAATTAGGATTTAAGTAATACTTTCTCTGGTGACGCGCCAAGTGGGAGAAAACGGAGTTTTTGTTTCGGCTGTCTGGTTATGGCCTGAGCCTGTGCACTTCTTTCAGTGCAAGAGGTAATACTGTGTGATGGTCAAGAGCATGGTTGGAGCCAGCCTGCGTGGGTTGGAATCCCAGCTTTGTCACCTAAGGTACCGCAGCACAAAGTTGAATATAGCTTTTCTCACCAAAAAAGCTGTTGCTCTTGAATTCTTCTCACTGCAAATAACCCCGCCATCTTACTGGTTGGGAGGTTGGAAGTGTAAGAAGGAAGTAGCCAAAGCCCTAAAACACTAGGAGAAGGATAAAGGTGTGTAGCAGATAGATGTATGGCATCTCCCTTTTTCTTCTCCGGACTTGAGGCAAAAATTCTTCACTTTAGGGTTTTAGAGGGCTGAATACCAGCTCCCTGATTGATTACCTGTCTATTGATACCATAATTTTGATTTCCAGCAATGTGTTCATTACAATGGTTTCCCATTGTGAGGGGACAAATGAGCTGTTCCGTGAGGTTTTTCGTAAACTGATTTGAGCTAGAAGAAACTTTCAAAGCCTGGAAATTGGAATGGAACTTTTTGGGAAGAAAATGCCAGCTTAGATAAATATTATGATTTATACTCATAGATCCCAAGCGGTGGCAAAGAGAGGTAGCTTGAAACATGTTGGATGGCAAGTTGAGAGACACAGTGACTCGGTAGAATACATTTTGTATGGGGAACTTGTCATGTTTATTACTGCTTCCCTACCATCAACAATATTTAATACTTATTATTTATGCTGTATTGACTAGCAGACATATGGCATTGGCAGATGTAGCTCATAGAAGGTTTTTCGATGCAAATTCGTTTTTATCGGGAATGAAATGCTCTCTGTGGCTTTTCTAAGTGTTCTCTTCCACTCTCCTCCCCCCAGTTTTCTTTTCAGGACTGTTTAGCTTTCCTTCTGTGCCAAGTCATCATTTTCCTTCCATTTTTCACATATTTTGAAACAAAAAACTCCTAAGGTTTACTTCTTTGTATTTTGGCTGTGGGATAATTGATTTTGTTTTTCGTCTTTAAATGAGAGCATAGGAGATGAAGGGGAGGGAGAAAGGAAATAAGGAACAGCTTTTCTTCACTAGGGCTTTAAGTTTTAGTTGATGTGCCTATGGTTGTCATTGTGATCGTGTGTGTGTGTGTGTGTGTGTGTGTGTGTGTGTGTGTGTGTGTGTACTGTAGTATCCTAAGTTGTGTATAGGGAATATGACCTGTAAATATATTTTTGTATCTGTTTTAGTTGTTTTTTAAACAGCTTTATTGAAGTGAAATTGACCTGTAATAAACAATATATATTTTTTTACATCAGGGTAAGTTTGACATGTGCATACGCCTGTAAAGCAGTGGCCATAATCAAGATAGTGAACCTAACCACTACCCCCCAAAGTTTCCTCATGCCCCTTAGGGATCCCTCTCTCCTACCCTTCCCTTTTTACTCCCTCATTCCTAGGCAACCACTGTTCTGCTTTCTGTCACTGTACATTAATTTGCATTTCTTAAAATTTCATATAAATGGAATAAAAATATATCTTTAAAAAAAAATCTGGGTTCTTTCATTTAGCATAATTAGAGGTTCATTTGTGTTATAGCATGTACCAGTAGCTCATTCCTTCTTGTTGCTAACCAGTGTTCCACTGTATGGATAAATCACAGATTTTTTTTTTTTTTTTTTAAGATTTATTTGTTAGAGAGAGTACACATGGGCGGGGAGGAGCAGACAGAGAGGGAAAGAGAATCTCAAGCAGACTCCCCACTGAGCATGGAGCCCGATGTGGAGATCGATCTCATGATCCTGAGACCATGACCTGAGCCGAAATCAAGAGTTCGATGCTTAACTGACTGAGCCACCCAGGCACCCCTACACCACAGATTTTTTAAAAATCCATTCACCTCATGATGGATATTTGGGTTGTTTGTAGCTTCTGGCTATTACAAATAAAGATACCAAAATCCTTTCTGTACGTACTTTGAGTGAACAGGCTTATATTTCTCTTGGGTCAAGCCAAGGAGCGGAATATCTATCTACATTGTATATTGGATGTATGTTTAACATTTTGGGAAACTGATAAATATTTTTTTCAAAGTGGTTATATTTTTTTTATGTTCTCACCCTAAATGTGCAAGAGTTCCATTTCCTCTGCATCCTTGCCAACTCTTGATATGGTTAGTCTTTTTCATTTTAGCCATTCTAACAGGTGTATAGTGGTATCTCATGTGCTGTTAATTTTCGCTTCCATAATGACTGATAAACTTAAACTTTTCTATGTGCATATTTGCTATCTATGTATCTTCTTGGGTGAAATGTCTTTCATGCAATTAAAAAAACTAAACTTTTGTTTCCTTATTATATTTTGATAATTTTTAATTGTATTTTGGATACAAGTCCTTCGTCAGATCCGTGCTTTGCAAATGTTTTCTTCAGTCTGTGACTTGTCTTTTCCTTCTCTTAATAGTGTCTTTCAAAGAGCATCAATTCTGATGAAGTTCTAGTTTATCAGTTCTTTTTTTGAACTGTACTTTTGGTGATGTATCAAGAAATGTTTGCCTCATCCAGAGTCACAAAGGTTTTCTTTTAAATTTTCTTCTAGAAGTTTTACAGTTTTAGGTTATACTCTTAGATCTATGATCTGTTTTGAGTTCATTTTTATGGAAGATATGAGATACGGATCCAAGTGTGCTTTTGAATATGAATGCCTAGTTATTCTAATACCATTTATGGGAAGAACTATCTTTTCTCCCCTGAATTGTCTATTGAGATGATCATACAGTTTTTCTATTTTAGTTTGCTAGTGTGGCGAATTGTATTCATTTTGTTTTAATATTAAGGCAGTACCACATTTGTGTGATAAACCCAACTTGGTCATGATGTATTATCCTTTTATTTATCTTGTTGAATTTGAATCTTTTTGATTTTATTTTGGTTCCTTTGCTTATATGGGGTTTAATTTACTCTTTTTTTTTTTCTTTTTCTTCTGACTCTCCAAGAAGGAAAGTGTAGTCATTGGTTTAAGACCTGTCTTCTTATATAGGTGTTGAATGATATAAATTTACCCTTAAATACTGCTTTACTAATAACATCCCTTAAATTCTGATATGTTGTGTTTTCATTTTCATTTTGTTCAAAATACTTTCTAGGTTTCTCTTTCTTTGGGGTTTTCCAGATATCTTTTTGTTATTGATTTTTAATTCAATTTTTGTTGTAATCAGAGAAATAGCTGGTATAATTTAAACCCTTTTAGGGCGCCTGGGTGGCTCAGTTGGTTAAGCGACTGCCTTCGGCTCAGGTCATGATCCTGGAGTCCTGGGATCGAGTCCCACATCGGGCTCCCTGCTCAGCGGGGAGTCTGCTTCTCCCTCTGACCCTCTTCCCTCTCGTGCTTTCTATCTCTCATTCTCTCTCTCAAATAAATAAATAAAATCTTTAAAAAAAAAAAAAAAAAAAAAAAAAAAAAAAAAAAATAAACCCTTTTAAATTTATTGAGATTTGTTTGATGGCCTAAAATGTGGTTTATCTTGATAAGTGTTCCATGTGCACTGGGAAAGAATGTGTTTTCTGCTCCTTTTGGATGGGATATCATTTAGGTGAGGGATATATCAATTAGGTAAAATTAGTTGATAGCTTTTTTCAAGTCTTCTGTATCCTAACTGAATTTTTTGTCTACTTGTTCCATCAAGTTACTCAAACAGAGAAGTATTTAAATCACCAGCCATAGGTGTGGATTTGTCTGTTTCTTCTTATAGTTCTATCAATATTTGCTTCATGTATTTTGAAACTCGTTATTATGTCTTGTTGATTAATTGCCCTCTTTATCAATATGAAATGAACTCCTTTATCCCTGCATTTTTTTCTTGGCTTTTGTATATGTCTTAAATTTTTGTGTGTGTGCCTTTGACTTTTTTTTTTCTTAAGCATTTGAAGAGGAATTTCTGGGTTACACAATTTAAACCTCTTAAAGATTTTTAATATCTTGCCAGATTGCCCTCCAGGAAGACTGTGCAGATTGATACTTGTCTAAGTATTCTTTAAGTGTTTTTACAGAGTTCAGAGATCTGGTCTTTTAAAATTTAAGATACATATAAAGATCAACTGAACTGTAGCATTCTGTTGACCACAGGATAAAATACACTACCTTTTGTGTAATCTGTTTGGTAGAAGATTAAAATTATGTTGGGCATTTTTCACATTGTTATCAATTTTATTTCATATCTCTTTTATTGTTTCATAGGCATAAGCCAAAAATGGATATCATATTTCTGTAATAGAGATTTGTAAGAGGAGAGGATATGATCTTTGTTTAAAGTTTTTAATGTTTTTTTGTAGCATCTTCAGTTAATATCCTAGAGATGATTTTCAAAACTATATGCTTGTATTTGGTTGGATAGAATGTTTGACTTTAAATACCTTAGTATGTGGAAAGAAGTTTTATATATAAACTCCGATGTTTGTAAAGGTATTTTCCAAGATTAAATATGAAATTTTTAAAAAAGATTTTATTTATTTGAGAGAGAGAGAGAATGAGAGAGGGAGAGAGAGAAAGCAAGCATGAGAGGGGGGAGGGTCAGAGGGAGAAGCAGACTCCCCGCCTAGCAGGAAGCCCGATGGGGGACTCCATCCTGGGACTCCAGGATCATGACCTGAGCCAAAGGCAGTCGCTTAACCAACTGAGCCACCCAGGCGCCCCTAAATATGAAATATTATGTGATTAGATCTCATAGGGGTTGGTGGCTGCTTAAGCTTTGGTAGTGCCTGGTACAGATAGTACTTAATAAAGTAATCCATTTGATCTATATATCTTTTTGATATGTAAAAAAATTTCCTAGAGAAAGTTTTACACATTAACTGAGAAATGCACATCGTATTTATAACCTTTTATAAAAAAATGAACACAAAGAGCAGTGATCTGTTGGGATGTGTTTGGTAATTCTGGGCTGTCCTTTTCATACAGGAGTCTTCCAGAGCCTCTTATGACCTATGAACTACATGGAGATTTCATTGTTCCAGCCAGTAAGTATTATGTAGAGGTGTAGTGGTTGACAGAGTGTTTAAAATTTCCACATGAAAAATCTCACTTAATGTTCTTGTAATCTATGTTAAAAATAGAGATCCCTTTAGAAGATGTTTGGTCTCTTTCCTCTTTTAGAGGGTGAAAAAGAGGGAGAATTAATTAATTAACTAATTCCCATTTATTTATTGCCTACTGTGTGCTAATCACCGGTAGATACTGGGTAGATGGAGCCCTGAAAGGATTTCTGCCTTTAGGAGTCCATTCTCCAGCAAATATTGGGGCACACATGCCTCCCATTAGCCCATAAAACAGAATAATGTGATGAGCAAAACACTTTGGGAACACAGAAGTATTTAACTTGCAGAAGGTTGGGGAAGATTAGCAGATTTGGAGAGATTAGCAGGTTGGAAATGGCTTCCCATAGAAAGATATTTAGATGGAAATTACAGGCAGAAGGAGTAATGTGAGATAAAGCCAGAAGCCCACACAGTATCCGATAGAGAGTGAATTATATGTGATAAAATGTTAAATAAAAAAGTCCTATAGTTGGTAGAATTTTAATTTGTGATTGAATGTTTCGTGAGTCATACTCATCCGAAGCTGTCCTGTTTTCTCTCTGTTATTCATACCCCTTAGTTTTTGTGTTGACACATGGTGTTTAATCATCAGAGTCGTCCGAAATCCATTGGTGTTAGGTATTTAATAGTTAAGGAGATGAAGGGTGAGACATGTGAAGTCACTTGCCAGATTATAGAGATCTTTATTTAAAATTCAAAACCCTAGCTCCACTGGCTAAAACCTGCAGGATTGGTTTTCACAGGTGCACTGACAGTAGCTATAATTGTATTTTCATTTCCTTCCCCCTTGGATGTATTCCACAGTTTAATTTGTTGAAAAATTTAGAGCAATCCCTTTGGGTCCTATGTTACTGCTGCCCGAACAATTGCTTTAAACATTATTTTCTTGTGAGGTCTTTACGGCGGCCAGTGTAAAGGTTCCTAGTGTGTTACCGAGAGAAGCAATGTGTAGGCCCAACTAGATTAGACTGTGCCGATAAAATAGGCCTTCAGAAAAGGCAAAAACATGGTCCTACTCACTTCTGTTTTCACGTGGAAGAGGATTTTTTTTTTTTTAAAGAAAATTTATGTGATCAAGGAAGTGGGGGAAAGTTTTCTTGGCAAAAACTCAAGCAAACGCTTAGTTGTTTTGATTCCTTCCCGGTGGCATTTTTGGCAAATGGGGGAAAGAGAAATTAAACTCTAGTTGGAGGACAATTGTTTCATGTTGTTTGCCTCAGAGACTGGAAAAAGCAGAAGAGTGCCAGTTTTAATCTAGAATCCTTTGAGAATGGGAGAAAGATAAAGTGATTATGGAGTACGGTTTTAAAATACCACAAGTTAATGTCATTATGATTATCACGCCTTATAACTGAAACTGGTGTGTCTGAAATTCTGATGTCAATGTTTTTTTGTTTTTTTGTTTTTTTACTGGATGAAGGCTTCATAAGAGTAGGAACTTGCGAGTAGTAATGGAGTCTGTAGCGGTAGGAAAGGAGTTTAAAAAGTTTGTCGAGGCCGTCCTTGAGCAATGTGGTAGAAGAGATTGCATAAATATAAATGGTAGCATCGCCTACTAGACTGGTGCCTTGTGTTTGGCCTCCCGACTTTCTGGGGATGCTCTAATAGAATCTCCACAATGATTTGAGTAACAGGCCTATTCCAAAGAAATACTATAGCTACTGTAATTATTGGCATGTTTTTGTGGAGTTGCGGTTGGAGCAGGACCTGTAGTTACCTTCTTTAATGAGAAAAAGTGTGTGTGTTACACAGGTGTATCCAATATCCCCAGTGTGGACTTTAATTTTTTGAGTCTCTGGGAGTACCCCTCACCGTCTTCACTGTGCCTCTCTTAGGAAAGAGTGTGGGAGCAGGTTTTCTAATCTTTTGCACATGGACTTGCAATTATTACATAAAAACAGTTACAGAAGTCAAGTGGCCAAAATTAGTCTCCTCTTTTGAATATTGTTGGAAAATTGGGATTGCGGTCAGGCTATCATTTTCCATTAACAATGGCACAGATGACCTTGTAGTGCAAAAGTGTCTATTAGCAGAGCTGACTGCTAAAATTATCAAGCATCGCCAGTCTTTGTTACTGCCTCTCACGCCAGCATGGAAAACTAATTTTTGATTTCTTTCAGTCATGTGTGGTGGGTTCCATCAGTTCTGGGCTGTTGAGATGGTCTTGTTTGCCCTCCCTGCTGAGAATTCTGGAGGTTTTTCCTGGGTCCCTTTATTGTCTCTCCTCAGTTTCTTCTCTGTAGGCTTCTGTTGAGAACCCATGGGTTAATTTCTGGAGTGCGTGATACAAATATGACTTTTATTTCTTTTTTGTCACCACGAGACAAACATTTTTTGTTCTTCATTCTTAAAAAATACTGTTCAGTGTTGAATGCATTGGGAAATTAATTTTTTTTATAGAGAAAATTAAGAGTGTTAACTACACCCTCTCAGCTGAGAGAGCTAACTAAAATTGCCGAAAGAACTAGAGTCCCTCTGTATGGAAAACCATTCCTTTGTTTCTCCTTTACTCACACATACAGTACTTCACTTCTGACACTTCTGGTCACCAACTGTGTGGGCTTTTTTCCCATGCCAACCAGTTCTGCGACACCAGCCGAGCGTCCTACATTTTGGTTCAGTTCTGATTCTTTCTACCTGGAGTTAGCATCAGGTCCTGCAGGGCAAGGGCTCAGTAGCACAAGCCTGCCCCCACTTCAGACACCAGTTGTGAGTCCCAGGTTGTCTGCAGGACTCTGACTAACTGGCTTGAAATCAGTTTCACGACCCCCACCTTAGGTATGATAAATGGCTCACAGAACTGGGGGAAATACAAAATGGTATTTGCCAGCTTATTATATAATAGAGGATATGATAGAGGATACAGATGAAGAGCCAGATGAAGACATACCTAAGGTGAGATCCAGAAGTGTCCTGAGTGCAGAAGCTTCTGTCCCTGTGGAGTTAGGGTGTGTCCCCATCTGGGAGCCCACCACAAAGTCACCTCATTAGAATAAAAGATAATCTTATCACCCAGGAAATTCCAAGGGACTTAGGAGCTTGGCGTCAGACACTTCTATCACTTACAAAATTATGGAGGTTGTTGGAGCTTTGTGTTAGAAACTAGGATCAAAGACTAAATATTAGGGGCACCTGGGTGGCTCAGTCATTAAGCATCTGCCTTTGGCTCAGGTCACGAACCCACGGTCCTGGGATCAAGCTCCGCATTGGGCTCCCTGCTCAGCAGGAAGCCTGCTTCTCCCTCTGCCAGTCCCCCTTCTTGTGTGCCCTCTCTTGCTGTCTCTCTCTATCAAATAAATAAAATCTTAAAAAAAAAAAGACTAGATATTAGAACAGAAGATTAGAACAAAAGATTCATATGTGTATCAGGCACTCCAGAAATCAAACCTTACTCCTATTTATAAGACTTTTAGGAGCTCCATGTCAGGAACCAGAAGCAGAGACCAGCATATATATGTCTTATTACTTCATACCATCCATCTTGTGAGAAAATATAATGAGCTTTTTAGTATAGAAATTCATAAGATGAAAACACAGTTTAGTTGGTCTGTGCAGGAATGCAAAAGATTGTGCCCATCTAGGGAAGGATATTAGGTGTCTACCTGGATATTTTTCTACGGCATTTATTATCTCTGAGAATGTTTTAGTCCATGGTCTGTGTCTTAGCCTTTCAGGCTCAGAGTTCTTGATATATCATATTGATAGAAACTGGACCCATTCAGGATTGGACTCATGTTAAGCTTAGCTTGAGAATGACCGTCGAAGCCTGGATGCCTAATGTGGCATCATACAAAAATATTTCCCCCCTGAACAAGAACACTTGTCTTGCTATGTTTTATATATTTTCCTTCTGTAGTCAAGTTACCTGGGAAGCAAAATCATAATCACAAAGCTCTTAAGTCATTTATGATGAAAAATATAAACTATTAGAGGATCCAAGGCACTGGTATTTGCCTAACTGGAATGTTCTATCTTAGTTGGTAAACCTGCATGGGAAGCAGGAAAATCATGTGGTCTTAGTTGGGAAGGACTTGGAAACTTGGACATTACAAAGGAATTGAATGCCTAATGACATTGAGCTATTTTAGCTGGATATATTCATTTCCCAGTGGATAGGGTCACCCACTCGAATACTTGATGTCTGTTGAGTGAAGCACCTTGGGAAGTGTTTGGATGTTTACCGCTATGCTTTCTTAAACTTACAGTACTGTTGAGTTATGACATTTAAATATTGAAATAATTTAATATTTATCTGCCTGGGTATCTTTGATAAGCTCCAATAAGCTATGATCCTATCTTTTTCAGTCTCTGTTAGTTGGCACAGCATCGTAAGCACATAGACATTAAGTGTTGTGGATGCTGATTTCTAGTTTCACAACTAAAAATGCTTTTGCTATTACAGTAAACTCCTAATTCCCTGGCATATGTTAGGAATTTGGTGTTATGATTAATTCAGTATCCTAGATTTTAAAAAAGTTATGCTTTTCATTATATAATTTATATAAATTAAAATATAATGAAATCCATATAGCATAAGCCACTGAAGATAATTTAACTATGTACTTTATCATTTAAAAAACTTTTTTTGAGTACCTTTAAGTTATTATTATGTTGCAATTACATGGAAATGCCCATTTAGTAGAGATTTCTGATTAATGTCAAATAAAATGGAGAAAAAAGTAGTTTTACTTTAAATGCCTTACTTCCAGGGGTGCCTGGGTGGCTCAGTTGGTTAAGCATCTGACTCTTGATTTGTTTTTGGCTCAGGTCATGATCTCAGGGTCCTGGGATTGAGCCTTGCATTGGGCTCTGTGCTCAGTGGGGAGTCTGCTGGAGATTCTCTCCCTGCCTCTGCCGCTCCCCCACCACCCCAAAATAAATAAATAAATATTTAAAAAGCACCTTATTTCCAAATATTCTTCTTTTTGAAAGAGGGAAAAAGCAGGCTTGAGAAAAATGCGTGTGTGATTTCAAATGAAGATGGGTGTGGGAGGGGCACTCAAAGAAGGAAGTGGAAGGCTTTGATTCTATTTTTCAAAACCGATTCTACTATTTTTAGAAATGAAGAACCTTAACCTTAGAGAGTGGGAAATGATTTCTCTAGCTTGTGTTTCTGAATAAGTAATAAATCCCCAAATATTAAAATTAAATTTTCTTTGGAGAGAAATGCTTATTAATGACAAGGTAGACAACATGAGTTAGAAGTAGCTTTTTAGTCAAAGTTTTATAAAATATTCAGTTTTTGAATGTACGAAATTCTTATCATAGCCAGTTACCTTTTTATTCCTTTGGAATTTTTAAAAATTATTTTTCAGAGTCTTGACTTTAAATTTTCCCCCAATTTAGTTTTATTTTTAAAATTAAAGCTGTGAATTGCAAATGTTGTTTTTTTAAAAATTTCTTTCATTTTTCTCCAGCTTTGATTTAGTAAGGTATTATCTTGGTTTTAACTCCAGACAAAAACTTGATTATAATTTGTGTTTTTTTTCTTGAAGTATTGTATTTGAAGTATTGACACACAGTGTTACATTAGTTTCAAATATACAACAGAGTGATTTGGCAAGTCTATTCATTATGCTATCTTCATCACAAGTGTAGCTACCATCTGTCACTGTATCATTGACTACATGCCCTCTGCTGTACCTTTCATCCCCCTCACTTACTCATTCTGTAACTGGAAGCCTGTACCTTCCACTCCCCTTCACCCATTTTGCCCATCTCCTGATGTCCTGCTCCCCTCTGGCAACCACCTGTTTGTTCTCTGTGTTTGTGAGTCTGTTTCTGCATTTTTTGTTTGTTTGTTTGCTTTTGTTTTTTAGATTACACATTTAAGTGAAATCCTATGGTATTTTTCTCTGACTGACTGATTTCACCCCTCTAGGTCCATCTATTTTTGTTGTGAATGGCAAGATCTCATCTGTTTTTATGGCTGAGTGATATTCCTTACTAACTCTTTAGATAGTTGTACTTTTGGTTTCAGTGACAAATTTAGTCTAAGAGGTTTTTTTTTTTTTTTTAAGATTTTATTTATTTGAGAGAGAGAGAGAGAGAGAGAGCATAAGCAGGGAGAGGGAGAAGTAGACTCCTTGCTGGTGCGGAGCCCAACCCTGAGATCATGACCTGAGCTGAAGGCAAATGCTTAACTGCCTGAGCCACCCAGGTGTCCCTGTATCTAAGAGTTTTTAGTATGTAATATGATTTGATTATTTGTATTCTGCTTTATCAGATGCCTTTTCATTTCTTAGCCTTTTTGCTTCCTTTGTCTTTAGCAACAGCTGTGTCCTGTGTTGTGAAACCTCATTCCTCACTCTAAAGCATTACTATTAGAAGTGTAAACTGGAACAGACTTACCTGTACAATCACTGGAAGCACCTCAAATGTTCAGAGAATTGATGGTGTGGTGCTTTTTAATGACATGGAGAGATGTCCATGGTATATTAATGCAATAGGCTATTCACGCATTTCATTATGAAAAAAGGAAGCAAAGTTCTGAAAGGATTAAGCCTAAAATTTACCAGCCTCAGTTAGGGTGAGATTTATTATGGGTAGCTTAATGTAAGTGAACTTTTTGTTGAAACATAATAGAAATGTATACGAATAATAAGTATACAGCTTAATGAAATTTCACATATTAAGATAGCCGTGTAATCGGCCCTGGATCAAGAAATAAGACATTGTCAGAGTCCCAGAAACCCTTTCTCACACCCACACAGTCCCTATGACATACGAGCACTCCCCTGACTTCTGACACCACAGGTCCAGAGGTTAGGGTTGCTGCTGCATTCGCATTGTATCTAAATGGAATCATCCAGAATATCCTCTTTTGCATTCAGCTTCTTTTGCTCATCTTGGTGACATTCCTCCGTGCTGAGTGAATCAGCAGTTCATTCTCTGTCCTTGTGGTATAGGATTCCATTGTACGAACACACCACAATGCATTTATCTGTTCTGTTGATGGAGACTTGGGTGGTTTCACTTTTGGGATTATCAAGAGTGCTACTGCTGTGAACATTCTAATATGTGTCTTTTAGTGAACATTTATGTGCATTTCTCTTGGTTTTGAGTAGAATTTTTGGGTTGTGGGTTGGAATGTGTGTGTTCAACTTCAATAGGTACTGCCAAAGAGTTCTCCAAAGTGATTGTGCCGTTTAATTATTCCCACGTAGTTAGAGCCGGACAGTTCTAGTTACTTCTTATCCTAGCCAGAACTTAGTGTTGTATTCATTTAAAGCCATTCTGGTGGATGTAGTAGTAGCTCATTGTGGTTTTAATTTTATTTCCCTGATAAATAACGAAGTTTAGCACTTTTTCATATGTTTATTGGTCATTCGGCTGGTCTCTTTCCTGGAGTTCCTGCTCCAGTCTTTTACCTGTTTTTCTTTTGGCTTGTCTCTTTCTTTTTGGATTGATTTGTAGTTCTTCATAGTCTGATGGCATGTTCTTTCTCAACGATATGTATTTCAAATTATTAGTGATTGCTTTCACTGAGTTGTTTCATCTACATTTTCTAAAATTTTAACAGAGTAGATATTTAGTTTTTACAACAAGGAAAAAGTAAAACATCATCATTTTGAAGAAACAGATTCCTAAATCAGACAAAGACAAAAACCATATTATTTCACTTATATGTGGAACCTTAGAAAAGATAAACAACAGCAAGCAAGCTGATAGATACAGAGAACAGATTGGCAGCTGCTCAGTGCTGGGGAGTGGGCAAGTTGGGTGAAAGGAGCTGGAAGGTACAAACTTCCAGTTATAAAATAAGTAAGTCATGAGGATGGAATGTAGGGCACGGGGACTATAGTTAATAATACTGTATTGTGTATTTGAAAGTTGCTAAGAGAGTAAATCTTAAAAGTTCTTTTTTTTTTAAGATTTTATTTATTTATTTGAGATAGAGCATGAGAGAGAGAGAGCACAAGCAGGGAGAGGGGTAGAGGGAGAGGCAGAAGCAGACCCCCCGCTGAACAAGGAGCCCGATGTGGGGCTTGATCCTGGGATACCAGGATTATGACCTGAGCTGAAGGCAGACGCTTAACCGACTGAGCCACCCAGGCGCTCCGGTCTTGAAAGTTCTTATCACAAGAAAACAATTTATAACTGTGTGGTATTGGATGTTAACTAGATGTATTGTGGTGGTCATCTAGCAATATATACAAATACTGAATCATGTTGTACACTTGAAACTAATGTAATGTTATATGTCAGTTATTCTTGATTTGCTTTCTCTCTCTTCCCTTCCATTTCTTGATACTTGAACCAGTGATCTGAAATCCCACTCTCTCTGTCCCTTCTAGCCACTCACTCTTTAACCTTCTTGTATAACCAAAGAGGGACTCCTGGCTGGCAAACTTAGTGGTGGGTGTCTAGGCCCTCCTTCCAGTCTTGCTCTTCCTTAGTCCCTCGTTAACTCTTTATACCACTGGCTACCCAGGACTTGCATGTTTCTTCTCACTTGACTTTCTGATGATATTGAACCTCCTGGTTCTCCCTCCTCTTCCTCCTCCTGTGCTTTGTTTAGCCCCCAGTTGGCATGTCCCATGCACCCGACGGAGCTCTTTTCCCCATGGGACACTCTGTTAGCTTTCTGAAGTAGTCTGGCAGCCTTGGTCGTGTGCCCTCCAGAGAACATTGCTACCTTCATCTCTAACGCCTCCTACCATTCCCAGCTCCCTGCTAGATATCTGCCCCTTGAACATCCCTTCCTCTGTCACTCCCCCATCATCGTCCCCCTTAAACCAGCATTGTCTCCTCTGCTCCTGTCTGTTAGGGGGACTGACCATACTACTGCATAACCCAGGCATGAAACATGGGTCATCTTTGCCTTCTTCCTTCTGACCCACGGCCAGTCTGCAGCTAGATCCTATCAATTCTATGTCTTCCGTGGGAGCTCTCACATGGGAAGAGTAATGCAAACCACAGCAGAGGGGATGGGTGATCTCCGTGAGGGAGCACCTGTCTGTGCCTGCCACCAGCACTCGGCACTTTTCAGGTGCTACCTCACTGAATCTCAGAATGGCCTTAGGAGATAGTGCTGTTAACTTCATTTTGCAGATGAGGAACTGAGGCCAGAAGCCTCCGTTAGTAGGTATCTTGCCCTTGTTGTCAGTTAGAAGCAGCAATTCTAAGGCCTGCCTGCCGGCTCTGCTTCCTCACTTGTAATTCTACCACCTGCCCACCACCCCCCCCCCCCCGCCCTTTCCTGGCTCATTACTTCTTGCCCAAATAGCCTTTCCCTCCTGATTGCTTTTTTCCCCATTCGAATCCATCCTCCAGAAAACGTCAGGTATATCTCCCCAAATTTGACTCTGTGCCTATCTCTTCCCAGCCTTCCTTACAGTGACTGATTTAGAAGCCAACAGTCAAGACAGGTTCTTCAAATTAGCTCTTACAACCAGAGTTTGGCCTCTGCCTTTCCATAAGCTTAAGGCGCCCTCTCTGCATAGGCTGTGCATTTTCTTATACTGTTTGCAGAATCTGAAGTGTGCCCCTTCCTCCTCAGTTCTGCTTTAAATTCTTCCCTGTTCTTCAAGACCCAACTCAGATGCTCTCCCTTATATGAAACCTCTCCTCAGCTTCTCCTGCCAACTCTCTGTGAGCCTCCAAGCAGTCCGGACCATCCTTTCTGCTGCCTTAACTGCTCGCTGAATTCTCCTCAGTCGCTTCTTTGACACCCCTGAAAATTCATGTGGAGTTCTCAATAATAAGCATTTTATTGATTTGTTTGATACTTTCTGTCAAGAACACAATAAAGGGAATTTGGGCGTGTTGCTAATAAGAGCCATGGATAATTCATTCCAAAGTCTAAGGGAGAAAGTGAGTGTGTTAGTTCCCTAGGGTTGCTGAATAGCTTAAATCAATCACTCAGTCAGTCAATAAGTAAATAAATAAATTCATTCACTCATTCACTCACTCACTCACAATTCTAGAGAATGGGAGTCCAGAATCAAGGTGTAGGTTGGCACGGCCAACCTCTAAGGCTCCAGGGAAGGCTCTTTCCTTACCTCTTCCAGCATGTGGTAGTTCCCAGCAATCCTTGGCATTCCTTGGTTTGTAGACACATCACTCCAATCTCTGCCTCTGTTGTCACATGATATTCTCCCCTGTGTCTATCTTCTTATGGCCATTTTCCCTTTGTGTCTTTGTTTTCTTATAAGGGCACCAGACATACTAGATTAAAGGAGCACCCTACTCCAATATGAGATCTTAACTGATGGCTTCTGCAATGACCTTATTCCCAAATAAGGTCATTATGTTAAGCATGTCTTTTTACTCTGACATTTTGACATCTGGGGCTTTACTGATCCTGGGGAGAACGCCCTTTCTGGGGCTAACCAATTCCTTGAGATAGTAAACTGAGCATGCTTTCCATGTGCCACTCAATCCAGAGCCCATTTTCTCTCCGTGACTCTGTCGTTTGGGCTCTTACGCTCCAGGTCAGCATTATCCTGCCCTTAGCACCTCGGGGCAGGTACCATATGTCTTGGCATAGCCCTTGTGCTCCAGAGTCTGCTGAAGTAATTCAAACCAACCAATCCTGAGTCTGCTTGCTCTGCCTTGCCTCTTCCCTCACATGGAAAACACAATCAAGCCTCTTGCCCACATTTCCCCCTTGTTCCCTCTGCCTCGTGGCTGACCCTGGCTTACCATGCCTCCTGTTTCTAGGTGGTATGAGTATAAAACGCTTCCTTCAACTCAGTCATTTTCATGTCAGCATTTCTTACCATACCTGATTAAAACAAATCCCAGGCACGTTTTAAAACAGTCATGTTCTGAGACACTAGGGAGTTAGAACTGCAGTGTATCTTTTTGGGGGATAAAACTCAACCCTAAGAGGGAAGAACCTGTTTGCCTCTATTTTATTTGCATTCCCTTGTGGGGCAGTGACCCAGTAATCGACTCCTTCAAGGGACAAGCAGACTTGAAGTGTAGAGTGCAAGAAGGAGAAGCTGTAGTCATCCTCTGTTCTTAAATATCACCCTAGGGATAGGCACTCATTGCATTCACACTGAAATAGATAGTTCCCACCCCCCCACCTTTTTTGGGAAAGGTGGCGAAATACGTTTAAATTCTCTGTTGAAAGATGTTGAACAGATGAGCTGTTGTCATGGTTGATTTCTGGGACTGTATTTGATTGAGTAATCTAACCTATTTTTTTCTTTTTTCTTTTTTTTTAAAGAAAGTGGAAGCCCAGAATCTCGTGTTAATGCTATCCATTTCTTGGTACACAAACTGCCAGAGAAAAATAAAGAAATGTTGGACATTTTGGTGAAACACTTAACAAAGTAAGCCCCTTTTTCTTGCTTTCTTTGTTTCACTCTGGGTGCCATGTGGGGTTCTTGGATTCCTAACGGTTGGAAGTGGGGCTGTCTACACAATACCAGGGACCACGCCTGGAAAGGCAGGCTGGACAGTTGGATCACTGTGTATGTTTTGGACAAGAGCATTGAAATATGATGCTTTCGTAAAGTTGTATAATTATTTGCTTAACATCACTGCCAGCAACTTGGGGTTTGATTGGAAGTAAGAGAAGAGAATATTATACACTTCCCTGTACACGGATCCTGGAAATGTGATTATAAGTCTGTTAGCGAATTTAGCCTGGTTTCACACCTACCTAACTCTAAGTTTGTACATGGCCTTTAAGTTAGTTTAATCCAGTAATAGGTAGTTATTTCATAGGATCCATTCTAGCCTTTTTATTCCCTCTTTAAAAAGCAGGCAAAATCTAAGCATTTAGTGGATAAATTAGCCCTTTCTTCAAATGACTCTTAGATCATTGTAATTATAGAAATTTGGAGGTAAGAGGAAGCTGAGGAATGCTGTTTTAGAATGTCCTTAATTTTCTTTTGTTATTTATTTTATTATGCTTTTATTTTATATAAAAAGAAACTGAGGGCCAGAGGATATTATGACCTGCCAAATGTCCTACTACTAGTGGAGCCATATGTGTTCATTTAGTCAACACGTATTTATCGAATGCCTTTTTTAGGTGCTTGTGGATACATAGTTGAACAAGATAGATGAATTCCCTACTTTCATGAAGTCCCTTCTTTCTAAGAGGGAAAAGATAATAAACAGATTACAAATAAAAATACGAAATAATTTCAGGTGATAAGTGGTTAAAAAAAAATGAGGGGATAGAGAATATAGATTGAATGTGGGACTTTAAAGAGTATTGTTATGGAAGGTGTCTTGAGGATCGGAACTTTGAATTGAGACCTGAATTAAGCATCAGGGCTTCTGAGAACCGTTGTCTAGGTTGCTCACTGCACAATGTATTGGGCCAAAGGGGTGAATGTGGGTGCTCTGCCCAAGTTCTGTGTGCTCGTGAAGCTAATTCTTATAAAGATACCATACAATCTGGTCATTACTGGAAGCCAAGGGTATGATAGTCTGGGGAAAGTGGGGATATTCTAAGTAGAGGGGGATGGTAAGAGAGGGTCTTCGGGGGGCAAAAGTCTAGCATAAACATGGAATTATTAAGAAAGCCATCGTGGTTAGAGCAGAGCCTCGAGAAGAGAGGGCTAGTGGGAAGGTAGGCAGGGACCTAATCCCCTAGGGTCTTGTCAGATTTTGTTATTTCAGAAGCAGACACGGAGGACAATTGAGTGTCTTGACTCCTTGTTTTTAAAGAAACACAGAGTTGCAGAAGATTGTACCTTCCCAGCTATTGCCTCTCTTTTAACCGGAGACTTTCTCCCCCTGTCCCCTTCCTTATCAGTGTTTCAAATCACTCCAAGCAGAACCTCATGACTGTGGCAAATCTGGGAGTGGTGTTTGGACCAACTCTGATGAGGCCCCAGGAAGAAACTGTTGCTGCCATCATGGATTTGAAGTTTCAGAACATCGTGGTGGAAATCTTAATTGAAAACCACGAAAAGGTAAACTCTCTTTGTTTTTTCCTTAGGGGAATTCCTGGTTTTGGCTTTATCACCATGTGAAACTAGCCTCCAAGATTCCCCACCACCGTTAAATGATTTTATTATTATTGCGATGATGAGTTTGGTTCTGAGAAGTTCCTCCTGAGCTTCTGTCTTCTGATGGATTTCCGTAAATCTGAAGTTTACCTGGTCTTCTGTTATCTCACTGGTTTAAGGGAGAAGCATTTTACCCAGATGCAAACGACAGTCTGCAGTATAATATTGAACTGTTTAGATTCTTTGCAGCTTTCAGTCCTATCTTTGGATTTCTCAAACTCTATTTCTGTAACCCAGGGAAAATATTTTTGCCAATCTGTGTCACATTCTCCCTAGAAAAACACACATATAACTTCCCCTTATCTCCCAAATTGTGCTGACAATTTCAGGGGATTCACATGCATCCCTGAATCTGGGAACCCCAGGTTAAGAATCTCTGGTTTAAAATGAATAATCTCCTTAGTGACACATCGTTTTACTTGTTTCTCTATGATCAGGGGACTACAGAAGTTTACAAAATATGATAGATTCTTTGAAGAACTTTTATGTGGTTTTTTTCTCACTCTCATTATAGATCACAACTTTGCTAATAATTTTCCTCACTTCTTTTAAGATAGGGAATTTGAAAATTGTTAAAATGCTTGGTTACTCATTTGTTTATTAAAGGTTTGTTGTAGTTTGTTTGTTTTCAACTGAGATTACACTATATGCCAAGCATGTATGAGGTGCTAGGCCATGAAGAAGAACATTACAGCCCCTGATGGAAAGCAGCTCACAGCGTGGGGTGGGGCCCCATTTTGGGACTTGTATCCCACAGCACTTATCTGTGTCCAACGTGCTAATTTATTTATTGTCATAGTTATCTATTTCTCCCTGCCAGATCCTTGAGGGCAGAGATTGTTTTTTACACTTAGAATAATACCTGGTACATATTAGGTGTTCAGTTCATATTTATTGGATGAATTAATGAACTCAGTAAATTTTAAGGGGGTCAGAGGAGTGGGAAGGAGAGAAACAGAGTCTCCATGAACAAAGCACGGTAAGAGCCTTGTTGCATTTGCTGTTTGCTAGAGTGATTCTAGCTTGTGTGAGTTAAGTGTGAAAGCTGGTCAGAGATTTTCTTGCCCAATATAATAAAAGCAGCTTGTTTATGGGTGTAAGAAGTTTGGTTTTTGTTTGTTTGTTTGTTTGTTTTTAGCTAGCAAGTGGTGCCCTAAGCTATCCAGACAGCTTTAAGGAAAGATGGCTATAATTGTTTTTAGAAAAAGAAATAATTAAGGACACCTGGGTGGCACAGTTGGTTAAGTGTCCAATCTTTGGTGTCAGCTCAGGTCACGACCTCAGTGTTGTGGGATCGAGTCCCACATCGGGCTCTGCACTCAGAGTGCAGTCTCCTTGAGATTCTCTCTCCCTCTGCGTCTCCCCTGCTCACTCGCTCTCTTTCTCAAATAAATAAAAAAAATCTTAAAAAAAAAAAAAGAAATAATTAGACCCATGGCTTTGAAACAATGTTTAGTGGTACAACTATCATTAGATTAAGTCCCAGTTAGGGAACTTTTTATGCAGTTTATTGGTGAAAATACTGGCTCTGGGTCTTGCTCTCAGATAAAAGGATCTCCACTGAATCCTGCAGCTTCCTGTTTTCTTATTTGAAGCTGAGAAGATAAGTTCACAATTTTTCGGCTTGGGAAATAGACAGCGATGCCTTCACCTTGTTAACAAATCTTACAGGAATTTCCAAGTGGCATTGGTGAGCCAATTATAATAGTGATGGCAGATGACACTGGACCCACTCTCAGAGATTAAGCTCCATAGGGCTAAGGAGAGGGCTTTCACTTTTCCCCTCTGCCTTTCTGTGGCTACGCTAGATAATGCTGTGAAGGCGTAGCCAATGTGAATTGAAGCACTGACTTCCTATTAAGAAGGGGGCAGGTGGGATTGAGTTTCAGATCCTTCAATGAGTGCGTGGGTTTAGTTTGGAAGCACAGGGTTGGGGGGGGGTGGAAAGCTTTTAGCTTGGATTAGTTCATATTTCTGAGAACTTAATTTCCCCATTTCCTCTTTTTTTCTCTCCGATTTCATCCTTGTCCACTTTCACTCCCGGCTCTATTGTTCCTACTCAGCTGGACTTCGCTTCAGAGTCTAGGCTCTGCTATGAGGAAGGATACTTCCGCCGACAAGGGTGGTTGTACAGAAAACTTCACATGGATTCATGTACCCATAGGAGCCTGAGGTTTCCTTGGCAACTGATCCATGTTTACCACCCAAAGATCTTGTGTTTGACTTGAATGTGGTGAGGGAGGGATGTGGTTCCTCTTAGTAAATGTTCGAGAACAAAATGAGAAAGTGAGAGGAAGGAGGATAGAAGGGTTACAAAGAAGAGTCTTCTGGGGGAGGAAAGAGTTCTAATAGTTAGGGGAGCAAACAGGTGCAGTGAGAGAGGGAGTGAAGAGGCCTACGCAGTGTCTATGAAGGAGAACCGACAGAGGGAAAGTGACAATAGAAGGAATGCCTTTTCTTTTCCTCAGTTACTTATTTTTTCATCCTGGGAATGTGAAAAATGTTGACTCTGACCCGGAACGTTACTACAGCAAAAGAGGAAACTTTCAGCATATAATTAAAGCAAGAAAGCTCTAGATTAATTTTAGAGTTAGAAAAAGACTGAAGTTAATCTGCCTCGGAGATCACATTTTGTCCTAGCCTCTTTGCTGTTTTTTTTCATAAAACTCATATGTACTCTATAGGAAACTTAATCCACATGCTTTGGCCTCATTTCCACACAATATATTAAGATGTTGTTTTAAAAGAAGCGTTCACGGGCCAAAAATATTATCAAGGTCTTTCTTCCCGTGCAAGCCAGAAAATTGCATTTCCCAGGTGGAAAAGGGTACTGCAAAATTCCCACAGATTTTCAAGTTGGGATTGTGCCTTATAATTTATCAGTTTTACATAAGTTTTTTTTCTTAAAGATTTTACTTATTTATTTGAGAGAGAGGGAGAGCCCGAGCATGGCAGGGAGAGGGTGGGGCAGAGGCAGAGGGAGAAGCAGGCTTCCACCGAGCAGCGAGCCCGACATGGGACTTGATCCCAGGACCCCGGGATCATGACCTGAGCCGAAGGCAGACGCTTAACCAACTGAGCCACTCAGGCGCCCCTTAAGTTTTGTTCTTGACAAAGTATAATTCTTACGGATTAATGCAGTGTGTTTGTGGTGAGCGCCTGCTTGGAGTCAGACGTGATGTGAGATTTGGGGGAAGAGGCTGACAGGGGAAGGATCTGTCCACCAGTAATTGCAAGATGCAGTGGAGAATAGTGCTCTCAGAGCGATGCAGAGAAAGCTGCTGAGACTTCAGAGGAGAATTTAGGTCTGACTGTGGGGATTCTAGAACGTTTCCTGACTAGGTGGTTTGAATAGGTTTTGGAATGGAGTTTGAACAGGTGGAGATGTTTTAAGAGGACATTTCAGGTATGGGGAGGTCATGTAATCAGAGAAGCCCCGAGAATATGTGTGCGTCTGGGAATGCAGCATCTGTTGGAACAATGGTGAGGGGCATGAGATGTGGTTGGAAAGAGATTTGGGCCAGGTGTAAGGAGTTTGGGAATGCCACCCTAGGACTTTTGGATTTCATTTGGATAACCAGGGCCCCTCATGGTTTTTAGGTAAACTGCTTCAGGAAGTTTAATCTGGCATCAGGTTAGCAAATAGAAGGTGGAAGAGTAACAGAGTAAGAGGTCACATGGCTGAGGACGTGGTAGTGGGAGTGAGAGTTCAAGGGGAGCAAGCTTCATCTCCCAAGGCTCAGTGGACACAGTCCAGGGACTGGATCGGTGGGCCGTCTCAAAGCAGTGTGTTAGGAATGATGGTCAGTAGGTCACAAATGAGGACCCAGACCTGGGAGAATATTAGGGTCATTAATAAAAATAGGGAAAAAATGGGTTTGGGGCAAGAGTTCAGTTTTTAACGTGCTGAATTTTAGCTGTCTGGATGTCTAACAAACAGAGATGTGGGGCTCAAATCTGTGAGAGAATTTAGTGGTAGGAAGTAGAAGATAAGATAAAAAGGCATGATATTGGCATAGGAGAGTGTGCTATATGCTTTCAGACTACTACGTGGGGTACTTAACCTCCTGTAACCCTAGTGTTTACATGTGTGCATGTAAAATAGATATAGCTGCTTAAAATAGATAAAATAGATACAGAAACTTAAATATATAAAGTAAAACATATAAAGTGCCTACTGCATGCATATGTAATAGTATCCTTGTATATATACAGAATTCTTATTACATATATTGTCCCTTTACACCGTGGGAGAAAGCTGAAGGGTGAGAGATTAGCTTGTTTATGGGCACACTGCTGGTGAGTGGCGAGGCTTGGGTTTGAACTAAGGGGTGTTTGACCCCCACACCTTCGCTTCTCATCACTCGGAGAAGGTTAAGAGCAATATCCTCGAGAAACACCAAGATTTTCCTATTACAACAGGAGCCAGAAGAAACCCAGGCAAGTTTCAGTGTTAGGGTTGTCAAGGGTCCTTGTCAGTGATGCTGGATGCTGGCACTATGGGAGAGCACGAGTATTTACTCCAAGAGTAAAATGTCTGTTGAGAGCAAGAGCTGAAGTCGACTTCAATGAGTGAGTGTTGGGGAATGGGTGCTAACAAGTACAGACCTACGTTGTATTTTTCCCACGTGACAGAACATACGGGAGGAAAAGGCAGAGCAGACAGGACAGGGGAGGGAAAGAGTAGGGTAGGACTACTAGCACCTGACCTGTATACAGTTTGCCAATCAGTTTCAATTCTAGTTTTCGGTTAGCTAATTTCTGAGATTGGGGGCTCTTTAGAGGAACTTAGGGATGGAAAGAACCTTCCTGGGAGTTCATAGAGTTTGTTGAAATGGAGCCCATTCTGCTATTTCATACATTTGTAGTGTCCTAAAAGGAATTTGTGTTTATAAAGTGACCCTCTTCTAGTCACTCCCCAAGTCCCTGAGGGCCCTTGAAGATTATGAAGAGCCTTTGAGAATCATCAAAGAAAACCTTAATATCGGTGTGGTTTTCTTTTATTATCCATCTTATTTCACGTTAATACTTAGATTGGCAATTCATGTAAAGTAAGATTATATAATGTTACTCTCAACCAAATCATTTTACATAATATATATAACTTTAATCCAGATTATAGGCATGCCTTATTTTATTGCCCTTTGCTTTATTACCCTTCATAGATACTGTGTTCTTTACAAGTCAAAAGGTTTGTGGCAACTGTGCATGGAGCAAGTCTGTTGGCGCCATTTTACTTTGTGTCTCTGTCACATTTCATGTTTTGGTCATTCTTGCAATATTTCAGACTTTTTCATGATTATATTTGTGGTGGTGATCTGTGATCAGTGATTACAACTTGCCGAAAGCTCAGATAATGGTAGCATTTTTTAGCAATGAAGTATTTTTTAATGCATGTACATGGTTTTTTTTAGACATAATACAGCTACACACTTAATAGCCTGCAGTACAGTGTAAACATAGCTCATGAATGCACTGGGAAACCAGAAAATTCACTGGACTCACTTTATTACAATATTCATTTCGTTGCAGTGGTTTGGAAGCAAACCCGCAATATCTTTAAGGTATGCCTGTATATTTATCTTGTTAAGGATTATGATTGGATTTTCAGTGTGATCGGCCAGATATGGTGCTCTGGTTGCCTTCAGCTTTGTGTGGTGCTTCAGTTTGCCTTGATGTTCACGGATTCTGTGATGGTCAGTGGCGCATGAAGTTGTTTTCTAGTGTTAGCCTTTATCACTGTTTCTGTGGACCACAGGGTGCCAAGAGATAATCACATTTTACTTGCATAAAACTTTTCCTTGGTCAGGATTCTTAAAACTTTGTCGACATAAACATTGTTATCTTTGAAACGGGTACTGTGGCAGTCTGTGTCTCATTTTTCCTGGTGAGAAAATGGAGGCCATTTGTGATGCTCAGGCTTTGTGGAAAAGGCTGATGTTATGTTCCCATTCTGAGGTTTCTTCCGTAACCCTCCCTGTAAATCCTTGAAGAGCCAGTGTCCCTCCAGTCACAGAAGAGTTGAGATGAGAAGGGCATACCCGTTTCCTCTCAGGCGTGTGACACAATCAGAATATTGAGTTACACGCACACTTGAAGAGTATCCAATGACACGCTGCATTCCTCTTGTTGACCTTGGATCCCACTGTCTGACCTACACCCCTGTCTTTGCCAAGAGCTAGAAGAAGGTGTCCCTGCCCCCAGGCTCAGTGGTGGCATGGATTCCTTTAGTCAGTCCCAACCCACAGTCCAGCAGGAGCCGCACGTGGATCAGGTTAGGTTTGGGGCAGCCTGCTCCCCGACTCCTATAGCTGCAGAGATAAGGCACCTCCTAGCTCTGTTCTGCTGGTTGGTCTCTGTCATCCCTGATGGTAAAAGAGGCCCCAGTGGGTAGTATGCAAACCATTTGCCTTGAGGTGCAAGGAACCTTTATGTCTTCAAGCGCGCCTGTCATTCAGTAGGAACAAGAAATTTCTTTCTCTCTCTCTCTTTTTTTTTTTAAATGCAGCCTAAAATGCTTCTTGATTTAGCTTTGCTGGCACTGGGTTGCTAAGCAGCACCAGTTTTCATGTGAGAGAAAAATAAATATCTGAAACAACAGCAACAATGATAAAACTCCAAAGTTTCTAGAAGCTTTATGTTTGCCTGAGTAGTGATGGTTCAGTGTAGAAGTCAAGACCCCATGGCAAGAATAGTTGACAAATTGCAACGGGGTGGCTTTTTCCCTTCTTCCAGTTTTTCTTGAATGTTGGCCATCTTTGGCATAGCCACAGAGACTTACTTTACTGTTAGCCGCTCCCCGCCGCCCCCAGGGCCTTGCATTCTCTGGAGTGTTTAAAAAGAGGCCTTAAAACCACAGAAAACTTTCTGTCTGCCTTTCTCCTTCCTCAAAGGAGAGTCAGAAAATAATGACATTGTCTTCCCAGTTCTGCTGTCTGCAGTTAGCTCTGCTACAGGAAGTCCATTCTCTGTGCCGTAGTGTGCTCTGGAGAGGGTAGGTAACATTTTCCCATGGTACTAGTGTGGTTGGATAAGAGAAAATTTGAGAGACAAGGTCCTTTCATTCTGTAGCATTTTAGTGTCCAGGATAGACAAAGCACTGGGGCTGTCTCAACAAAATCTAAGAGCTGCAGTACAGAAGGGGGGTGGGTAGATTTATTCTCTGTTATCTAAGAAAGCATAGTCCGTACAAGCGAGCAGAACCTGCTAGGAGGTGAGTTTTTGATAGAATAGCAGGAAGAACTTCATAATATTTTTCATAATGAGAATGTGTTCATGTTGGAAATGAGGATTGAGGAGTTGGAGAAAGTGAGCAGGCCTAGGAGGTCTGGCCCACTCAGAAATTCTCTGCCAGGGTCCCTGGAGACGTAGAGTCCCTGGAGACAGGTCCTCAGAGCAGAGCTCTGGGCTTGGAACTTGGCACTCAATTAGTATTTGTAGAACTAAGGATGATGAGGAATACGATCCTTTTGTTCATCTCTCTTTTATGAGCAGCACCAAGAGTTCTTGGAAGGGAGAATAAGAATCTGGGAGTGAGGGGATGGGGGTGGTGGGGAACGGGTAGGTGAGCAGTGCAGAAGGTACCACTGGATGCCTTTCCTTAGGGGACAGGATGGTGTGGAGTGTTTATGGGCTTGGCTCTTCGCGTGGTTGTGCTCAGTTTTATTTTCTTTTATAACCGCCCCCCCCAGCTTTCAGAGCTATCTCTTCCATGTTTTTCAATATATAATTGAGAACAATAATAATTATAATAGCCAATATTGACAGAGGGATGATTATGTGCTTGGGCACAAGGCTTATCTCCTTCTATGGCATTTTACCGAAATACTCTATAGATAGGATCACACAGTGTAGCACAGTGAGCTCTAAAGTGAAATTCCTTGGGTTGGCATCTCAACTCCACCACCTTATGTGACTTTCTGTATGATCTGGCCACCCTCTTGACTCTCAGTGGCAGTTTCCTCCTCTGCAAAATAGAAATAATGAAAGTACCTCTTCAACAGTGGTTGCAGAGATGAGCTGAGCTGATCCACAGGAGATACTCCTCTCACTGCTGTTGCACACGTGAGGAAGACGAGGCTCAGAGAGGCTCAGTAACTTGCTCAAGGTTACAGTTCTAGGAAGTGGCCAAGCTGAGATTTGAACCCAGTCTTTCTCCAAAGCCTATCCCTTAACCTTACACTGTCCCTGTCAGATAATGTGTGTATAAATATACAGTTTTATATTAAACAACTTTAATGACTTTATTTGTATTTTTTAAAAGACTTCATTTTTTTTTATAGTGATGTTAGTTTACAACAAAATTGAGAGGGAATTGCAGAGATTTCCCATATATCCTCTGCTCCGTCCCCCCCCCCTCCACATGCAGAGCCTCCCCATTATCAACATCCTCCCATCAGAGTGGTACATTTGGTACAGTTGAGGAACCTACACGGACATATCATTATTCCCAAGTCCAGAGTTTCTTTGGTTCCCTCTTGGTGGTGTAGTTTCTATGGGTTTGGCCAAATGTGTTATAAAATATATTCATCATTATAATAGCAGCATATTTTCACAGTCCTAAAAATCCCACAGTCCTAAAAGTCCTAAAAAAATTCTGCCTGTTCATCTCTTTCCTCGCCTGCCCCCTGCCCCCACTTCCCAGGCACACCACTCACTGGTCTTTTTACTCTCTCCATAGTTTTGCTTTTCCCAGAATGCCATGTAGTTGGAATCATATGGTAGGTAGGCTTTCAGACTGACTTCTTTCACTTGGTAATATGCATTTAAGGTTCTTCTGTGTCTTTCAATCGTTTGATAGCTATTTCTTTTTAGTGCTGACTTGTTTGTATTTTGAGAGAACCAAGGGGTTTATGTGATCATTGTACCCATCAGGCAATGGCAAGAAGGCCAAATCCTCTCAACTGGCCATCTTTCCTCCCCTCAGATTGCCCGCCATTTGCCGTGTCATGTGTGACAGGCAGCCTGCTTCTGGGATGCCCTCTCTCTGGGGTCAGCAGGTTGTGTCAGGCCTCCTCTAGCGAAGAAGCTCTGCTCATCATCTCTCTCCTTGTGTTCATCACCATCAGGATAATTAACATATAATAACAGAAAGCCCAATATTTATTAAGTGCTCACACTGTTAAGTATTTTATATCATAATCTCATCTAATGCCCTGCTCAACAGTTCTGTGAGGTAGATATCATCATCCTCATTTTACAAATGAGGAAACTGGGGCTTTGGGCAAGAATTTGCCCAAGGTCACTCAGCTGGTAAATGGCAGTGCTGGTATTTAAAGCCAGGACAGTCTGGCTCTGCAGGTGGGGCCGTTAAACCCTAGTCTATACTGCTGCTCTGTCTGTTCTAAGTGGCTTACATGGAAGGCTCTGTCTGTGTGGTCCCTGGCTAATAGACTGGACGACTACATTCTGATCCTTAGAAACAGCAGACCTAGAGTATATGTATATTGAACAAAATCACTAAAAATAGAATGTTTCAATGTCTCAAATTTTCAGAAATCCAAAAGTACACCAAATAGTGCAAGTGGGAAAATATAAACATGAAGTATCATTTCAATAATATGTAACGAACTGATTTTTCTAAACTTTAAGTCAGACTATCGCGAATAGGCTACCTGCTTTTAGCAAAAACTTTAGAATTACCAATAGAAGTTTTTTATTAATGATGTATGCTGTTGAAATCTATGTAATGATAATATGGCCACTTGCATTGGACTAGGATGCTTGCAGGGAAAGTTTTTTTTTTTTCTTTTCCCTTTCTTGTCCTGGCAAGATGGCCTGCTACTATGTAGATAAGCAGGGCAGGGAGAAGGGTATTTTTCTAGACTGAACTACATCTCTTCCCCTTTTACCTCTCTCTGGTCCCCCTCATCTGTACTGCCCCATAGTCATTTAGTCCAAATAGGTCCTGGCAGACAGCCCCGTGCCTCTGAGAACTGTTTACTGTGGAACTCATCCCTCCCGTAGGTTTATAAGACATGGTGCCACTCGAATCTAGGTCTGCTGGTGGGAGCTGGCTAGACGCTCAAGAGGAGTCTCACTGGAGCCTGGGTTGAGTCAGGTTCTCTCCCCTAGAGATTTGGAATTGGGAGAGGGAGAAACTCAGCCAATTACTCTAAGATTGCCCCTGGGCTTGAGGCTGAAGGAACCCTGGTGGTGGGTCAGGTGCCCAGCGGAGAAGGCAGACCATTGGGAAGGATGGGGACTCTCATTAGAAGAGGGTGCAGAGGTGAGAAATGGAGAATTGTTGGCCGGCTCTCGATGGCCTCAGGTTACTCTTGAGTTCTAGTTCTTCCTACTTCCTGCTGATTCCTTTTAATGAATCCCTTTTTATTTCTGTCAGTTTAGTACTATTTTGGTTGCAACGAAATCATCTTTGGACCCTGTGAGAAAATTCACAATGCACTGTACCTGCGATTTGATAAATTTACAGATACATGATTTATTCATTGACTTTGATTTAACTCAGTTTATATTTTGGTGCCATCAGGTAGCTCCAGCATGTCCTTGAGGCTGGCTGCTACTTAGGCCCGGTCCTTATGGAAACAGATCAAGTGGGTCCGGTCAACAGAGTTTTAGGTGGAAACTGGCATTTTGAGGTCACCCAAATCTGAACCTGTTGCTTTATTCCCATGATTTTAACTAGAACTTCCTTAACTTTCTTCTTTAGTTTTCTCAGACCAGTATTTAAAACAGAAGTGACTTTTCTCTTAACGCTAACATAATTTCTTTATTTCTCTAGGTAACGTTGTTCCCAGCTGTTGGTCTCCAACCTGATGTACCCATTTCATCTCCCACTGCATTCTTACACATCTCCTGGCGGGGTGGGCCTCTGGTCTGCCACTCGGTCATGTAGCGTTTTAATGTATACTCTTCCATCTGACGTACTCTTCCTCTGTCTAGAGCAATAGTTTTGAAGTTTTATTACATTAGGACCCAGTTTGAAAATTTAATGAAAGCTTTGGGTCCTGTTCCCAGAAAACAGTGTTATATATACACAGAAGAAATGTAGGTGCAGTTTTAGGAATTTGAGATTAGGAACCTAGAACCATGGGGAAACCAAGAGCTGCCATATATATCCATGAGAAGTTAGGGTCTGGAACATGTCTTCAGGCTTAGCCTTTCTTGTCTTTTGCTGTTGACTTATTCCATGTTTCTGCTCAGAAGCTGGGAGGGGGACAGATAAAGATGTCACTCATATCAGACTTACGCTTTATTTTGTCAGTGACACTTCGTTGTTTCTGTTCCTTACCCAGGACAGCCACCAAGGAAACCCTTTATTAAAATACTGATGGCTCAGTTTGGCCATGGAAAGAATGAGCCCATGCTGAAAGGCATTGTCCTTAAATAATGAAAGGCAGCCATTTTCCATTATTTTGAGATGTGCTGATATTCAGACTTCTGCCTGAGTGGGAAGCAGAAGGAAACTGACTTCGGGGCAGACTGAAGAAGGCACCTCTGTCCTCACCAGGTTTTCACAGTGCAACCTTGTTGTCTCATTTGAACTCCTCTGAATTGCCCTGAAATTAAAACTGATGGGAAACACGACTGCTGCACTTAGTGATAACCGAGAGCTGACCATGTGCTAGTATTTTAGCTCCTGCATCTTTAGCATGGCAAACACCAGTGTCTTACCTAACTAAGCGTTTTGACTAATGAATGGTAGCTGGAAAATGGCTAAATTAAGGGTTGACAGTTTCAGCTCATGCACAGTGGGGCATGGCAGTTCTATTTCTGCTAGGCTTCCAGAAATTCTCCAATTTCCACCATAGCTAAAAGTCAGAGTAGATAAAATGTCTACCTGATGAAGCCGGCCACTACGTAGTATCCTCCAAATAGAGGTCTTCCCAGCAAGTGTAGTACCTGCTTTCCTGGCTCTGTCTGGGGTCCTCAAGACCACCCCCATGTTTGGGGATGTGCTGGAAGGGGGTAAAGTTGTCCTCACAGCTAGAGTCATCGCAGCAATGTAGTAAGGACACACAGAGAAGAAGACAACCGGGTGGAATCTGGAGGAATCCACATGTTGTTTGCTTATGCTCTTTCCTCCCAGGAGAGGTCACACAAGGCCGACTCTTCCCCCAGCCCTGAAAATACAGCAACATGTGTTTGATACTTCCGTTCAGGAAAGCCCACTGGAGACCAGTGCCTATTGGAAGGTAGTCCCATAGGCATCCTTTGCCCACCAAATACCAGAATTCCAGACTCCCAGACGGAAAGCAGGTGTTTTCACAATAACCTCCACATATACACATTTATGTACAAACAGTTTAGGCGTGATGGGCCATCCTAACTTTAAAGAGAATGTTTTCCATCAGTTCAAAGACCTGTTTACCAGCCTGGTTCCCAGACACCAACCAGGGGCCAACTTTGCAAGCAGGCCTTTCTAAGGATGCCCATCTTAGGCCTGCTGTGTTTATTTTCTTCTACATACTGGGCATCTTCTAACTGCTGGGGTGAGGAGCTTGAGGGCAGGGGTGACCGTGAGTTACTATCTCTCCTGCAAGGTTGTTCTCCGTCTTTGGGATTTAGAGCCTTTTCTCTTGTGCTTTGGAAGTGTCTTCTCCATGCTGTTGGGGAAGTGTATGTTGGCAGCCCTATTAGGAAGTACAGGATTAACTTTATTGAGGAGCTTGAGAATTGACACAAATGTGGTCAGTGCAGGTCAAGTAAATTTCAAGCCATGCAGCCTTATGTCGCTGGACTAATTTGGCACAGGATGAAAAGTCCCTTAAAAGCCCTCCTTGTCTTAACTTTCCGGTTGGTTGATTTCTCCTTGAGTATGACCCCAAAGGGCAGGAATCAGTTTTGTCAGCTTTATTTCTGTTCTCACCCTTCAGCTCTATTGAGTGCTGTCGTTGGAGGCCCCACATTTTCTCAAAGATCAAGGTGCTGCCATGTCTGTCTTGCCTTCCCTCCTTGGCATCTGGTCAAAACCCCCCTCTTCATCTTGGCCTGAGCTTTGTAGTGTCTGGCTGATGCTGAGCCTCCTCAGATCTGCACCCTCCGCTATTTAATCTTCTGGATTTTTCTCTAAAAAATCTTTTTTATTTAAAAGGTAAAAAAAGTTAAAAAAAACCTATAGCCTTATATGAGGATTTGTTAGATGAGCTTGTCATCCAATATTAGCACTGTGTTCCTTCTCCCAAGTCATTATTTTTCCTCATGCAGATATTTGTAGAATTATTGTCTCTCTCTCTCTTTTTTTTTTTTTTTTTTTTACTACCAGTACTTTCTAACCGGTAGTGAGTTAGGGGAAGGGTTTGATTTCCTTTTTTTTTTTTTTTTTTTAAGATTTTATTTATGCATTCATGAGAGAGAGAGAGAGAGGCAGAGGGAGAAGCAGGCTCCCAAGGAGCAGGGAGCCCGATGCGGGACTCGATCCCAGGATCCCGGAATCATGACCTGAGCCGAAGGCAGACGCTTAACCATCTGAGCCACCCAGGCGCCCCTTCCTTTTGTTTGTATCACAGTTTCTCTCTTGACTAGATAGCGATGACTTCTATTGTTCTTTACGTAGTATTGTGTGTTTCTTGTTACTGTAGAGATACAAGTGTCTAGAATTCTAGAGTCTACTAGACTAGTCTAGAATTTACTTTAAGTAAAATCTAAAGCTTCTTAAACATTTGTACTAAGTCTGGAATCTGCCTCAAAATAATCTAGGGATATCGATGAATTAAGCTGGCCATCAGTTAATGATTGTTGTAGTTAGGGGATGTGCACATAGGAATTTCTTATATTATTTTTTCCTTGTATATATATCTCAAATTATTCATGATAGAAGTTAAATGATCTGATATTTGATGTTGGCATCATTTCTTTTACGCACTTTCCAATTCATTCACCAAACATCTATTAAGCCGCTCCTTCATGCCTTGTACTACATGAACAGGCACAAAAGATTAAGGGAAAAAAAAAAAGCAGATCTGCTTTCTGGAAGTCCAGTGTGTAACAAGCTCTGACATAGTGGTGGAGAGCTAGTAACCTGGCCCGAGGATTGTGTGTTTGGAGTTTGGACCTACAAGAAGCCAGTAGCTTTCTTTGTCCAAAGCCATGTTAAGATCATTTCTATACTTTGAAGACTTACTGTACTAGGCATTCCTTTGTGAATCAACTCAGTTGTTTCTTCAGAAGGTATTTACCCATTCCATTCACAGCAGTGAGCTAGGTCTGCAGGAGATCTAGTGGACATAATTATAAAATTCAAAATTCCTTTTCCTAAGCATTTAGTCTGCGTAGGGCAGAAGGCCGGCAGTAAGGCCTTCTTGAGCACCTGATGTTCCAGGCGCTGGCCAGCTCTCATTCATACGACCCATGAGTCAACTAGCCAACCCTGAGAGGGTAGGTAGTATTAGTTGTATGTATGTTTGTTTGTTTTCTTTTAGGTAGTTTTGTTTTCTCTGCAGTTTACAGACTAATGCAAGAAACGGAAGCTTGGAGAGTTGAAATTAACTTTCCCAAGGTCACACAGCTTGTTTTATTCATTGACAGTCGGCCTGGTTCCAAAAAGGATTTCAGGCAGTTAAGCCACACAGTTAGAAAATTCTTTGTGGTCTTTCTACTGTCCCAAGAAAAACAAGACCATATTTTTTTCTTTTTAAGCTTCAGTGATGCAGTGTTTCAGTCAGTATTACTACATGGATAGCTCCAAGTTTAAATTGTGCAAAAGTGCTTACGTGTGTCTCTGTTGGAATGTGTAGGAGTAAGAAAGGAAATCTCTATATTTGATTTCATAAAGTCATGAGCTTTATATAGTTGCTTGAGCCACACATGCCAGCGCCTGGTTGTGTGCACAAGACAGTTCTTATTAATCATTGCACAGCTGGTGTGTTGTTTGTCACCATTATTACTTATTCTTAATTACCAAAAGTGCATATGGGCTGCAGACTCTAGATTGTGCCAAACCAAACCTCTAAAGTGGTTGGACTAATAGGTTTTGAGGAAGATTTATAATCCTTTGTAAATGATAGCAGTGCTGTATATATTCACATAAAGAAACAGTGTACATCAGAAACTCACACGAAATCTGGATCATAATCTTGAGTATAGGATTCTCAGTATCTGCCTCCTGTTCTC